>NW_016806937.1:135135-193716 GCF_001698545.2 Rhinopithecus bieti | reverse complement strand
TTTTTTTTTTTTTTTTTTTTTTGGCCAACTTTTAATTTTGCGAAGTTAAGACATTAAAACAAAACAAAACTCAACTATCATTTATTTGCACGACTGTTTAATCTTTTAAAGTGAAATTTTAACATTATCTGTAAGCAAGACCCATGGTCAAGATAAAGGACAGTCTTTAAAACTGAATACATATGGCTTTAAGAGGAACTCACTAGGCAGGCCTCATCTTTCCTCATTTCAGGGAAAACTTTATTATGGTTCAGAATTGGTTCAAGAGCAGCCTGCTTCCAAGCCAAAGTCATAGTTTTACAGATGAGGAAATTGAGACCTGGAGTGGGAGGTGCTTGGCTCTGCTCCCAGAGCTCCACTGGCAGAAAGGTTGTTAGGAGTAGAACCTGCTCTCCTGATGTCTGGTCATGTCCTCTGTAGGGGGCTCAGATGAGCAGCTTGACACCCCAGGCTCTTCCCATTTAACATGCATGGGACAGAGTCACTGGGTGTGACTGCCCAGTCCTCCCACACACACTCAGACATATGAAAACAGTCACCATGGTAATGATCAAGGACAGGCACCCTGTTAGATAAGCACCATTCTCAAACCTTCAGCAATGATGGAATATGCCTATGTGGGTCTTTTGGGTGACACGGGGGAACTCTAGTTGCCCCTGTTGCAAAACAGAGGAGCATATGATTACTCCGTCACACTGGACTACTGTGTGCTTCGAAAGTTAAGAATCTGTGAAGAATTAATTTTCTGATTTTCTCCTGCAGAGTCCAAGCCATCTCTTCCCTTATAATGCTATTATTTTTAATAAGTCAACAAATTGGCTAATTCTCTTGGAAATGTTTTGATTTGAGGAAATGGACATTTTACACAATTCCCTTAGAGAAGAAAGAAAACAGATTTCCAAGTGCATTATCAATAAGCTGGGCATTTGAACTCTGTGATCGGAAATGGAGAAGACATGGTGAGCTCTTGGGTTCAGATGTTCAATATTTGAAGGAGATGGTGGAGAATGAGCATTGCCAGGACACATGCTTCCTCTGGATGACTGAGGATGGTTGAAGGGCAGGCCTCAAGCCAACTAGGATCTCAAGTCCACCTAAAAGAATCATGTTCACAGCCTTAAACTGTCAGGGAATGGAGGCAGGGAAGAACATAGCTGAATGTCACTCATGGAGTCCCTTGAGGGCAGGATCTTGCCCTACTTGTCTCCTAGCATAGGTCTGGCTCCTCACAGATAGCATTACCTATTTTGTTGAAGTGAAGTGGTTTTTCGGGACACAAATCCACTTTCCTACATTGAAATCAGGTGACATCTAGAGATCTAGACTTAACCAGGGCAGTTTTCCGGGGGTGGGAAGAGAGCCTGGGAGTGGTCAGGAGGGAGTTGTGTCTGCCACGAAGCCATTGGATGGTTGTCTCGAAAATGGGTCACGAAGGTGCCCTCAATGGGAGGAAGGAACACAGAACAGAAATGTCACTGACCTCATAATTTTGCTGAAATTTGGTCCTGGTTCTCTAGCCCATCCCTCTAAAACCTATTTCTTAGAATAAAAAAACTACAGGCTTAATACCCCAGCTCCAAATCTCCCCAGAAGCTCAGGTTCCTATGGGATCCCACCTACCCGAGGCAAAAGACAGAATGAACTCAGTTCCCTTTAAAATCATCATCTGACTTCATTTTTGACCTCTTTCTTGATTTCTAATTTAGTCAAATAAACCCATACACCTTAAAATGATGCGCTATATGCCATCGGTGCCTAAAGTCATTTTAAGTACCATTGGAAGGGAGGAAGGGAGCTCCTCTAGCTCAGCTGGCTTTCTGCTGTCTGTTTCTCAGGGATTGGGCAATAGAGCGGAGACAGGACACTCCCCTGTCTGTGATTCGGAAGATGAAGGAAGCAGGGGAGAACAGAGCCATGGAGATTAAAGTGTGCATGGAATGTTGAGACCAATGTCCTTATTTCGTGTTAGAGACAACTGGAGCACAGGAAAGTAGTACTTGACCTTAGGTCACATCAGACTGTGGTACATTTGGTTAGGGCTAGAAAAGGTTCTTTGATCTCTAGACTGCAGCCCCCTGGTCACTTGATTGCACCAACTCCTGGTTGTCTGGTGGAATGGACTCAT
This sequence comes from Rhinopithecus bieti, assembly GCF_001698545.2. Taxonomy (NCBI): domain Eukaryota; kingdom Metazoa; phylum Chordata; class Mammalia; order Primates; family Cercopithecidae; genus Rhinopithecus; species Rhinopithecus bieti. The sequence continues at coordinate 191,591 of NW_016806937.1, read as the reverse complement.
CTCTTCGCGTAATTAAAAAGAAATTTCAAGCTTTCCAACCCGAGGCAATTGTCTTGTTGTTGTTGTTATTGTTCAATATAGATGTTAAATGGCTTAAGCTATAGTAGTTTGTAGGGATTCACTGGAAAACTCCCTATTGTGTCTATACACATGCGTGTTTGTGTGTATATGTGTGTATGCATGTGATTGTGCATATATGCGTATGTGTATGCCTGCATGTCTCTATGCCTACATGTGAGTATGTATTTTGGCTGCAGCGGGGTTGGTGGTGGTCACTGGGGTGGAGGAGGAGGATGGGAGTGCTTATCCCAGGTATCAGAGGGCCTGGCGTATGCTCCTGACCTGCACACATCCACAGGAGGACTCGCCCCTCCAGAATGGGCCTGGGTGTGGACTGAGATGAAGGCACCAGTGCCCTCTGCTGTACTGAGAGGTGAATGCTGCTGACATGCCAGCCTCACCTTGTCCCAGGTCGGGGCAGGGACGCTGAGATGAAAGAAAAGGCTTTGCCCAATTGTGGGGCTCAGTTGGTCCACCCCTCTTGGGATCATTCTGCTCTACCTTTGAAGTTCTTAGCTGCAGGTAGTGAAGGAAAAGCACCGGGTACCTGACTATGAATCAGGTCAGTCACTGCCCCAAAGCCTCCCCAGGCAGGGTCTGCGGGTGTTGGAATAGAGCTAGCAAAGATTGCAATGCTTATCTTTCTGGCCTTGCTGGGGGTCAACACTCAGAATTCTTTCTGTGTCACTCAGATTGAATACTCTTTAATGGTAAAACCCTTGTTGGCCTTGGGCCAATCCTCCTGTAAACACAGCACTGTAGGGCAAGAAGCCCAAATACTACTTCCAAATAAGAACACCCTACATTTGCACAGTGCATTATAATTTGTCAACTGTGTTCTCATTAGTTGTCTCACATGATCTTTACAAACCTATGAGTTAAACAGAACAGCAATTATTATTCTCATTTAACAAATGGGGAAACTGAGGCCCAGAAGGTTTGGTGCTCTTTGATTGACTTGGAAGTAATTAGCTAAGACCTAAAATGTACCTCCCTCTGGAATGAAATCCATCAGGCTTTAGATTAAAATAAAAGCTAGTAGATCTAGTGCCAAACAAAACATCCAGTAATCAACTGGGTACTATGAGGGCAAATTTCATAGCAGTGCTGTCCAGCCACTTTCTAACAACTCTGGGACCTCAGCTTACAACTAAGCTCCTGAGTTCTATACTGTGCCCGTCTAACAGGGCCACCAGAGAGTCTCATAGTTGGCTACTATTTAACTAACACCGTTCCTTTTGATAATAAAAATGTTTATAGCTTTCTGGTCTTAAATGTAAAAATCATCTATCTTGTTTTATACTCCTAATAGGTTTGTAATGCAAGGGCAATTGTTACTATTGCCCCCATTTTGCTGATGCAGTAACTAAGGTCTGACGAACTTTCATAACTTTAGCAATCAATGTTTGCTCTGGTGTTTACTCTGTGCTAGGCACTCTGCTTATTCAGAAAATACAACAGGGGACAAAGATGATCATGGTCCTGGCTCTCATGAAACTCACAGCTAAATGCGGGGGAGAGAGAAACAGATAAGTACATACTCCAGTTGATGATAAATATACATTGTGATGAGTGCCATGGACTTGAATGTGGGGCTATGAGTACAAATGGCCAGGGGAGTTTGCTGGTTAAATGGAATTGGCCCAGCATGTAGGGTTGAAACTTGGGGTGCAGAGTGGTCCAGGCAGAGGCTTAGGCAATGTGAAGATCCTAAAGAAGGAAGTTACTTGGAACATCCAATGAGCTGAGAGAGAGCCAGTGTAAGTTGGGGCTCAGAGAACAAAAGGGCAAGTGATCCAAGGTGAGAATGGCAAGGTCTCCTCTTAGCCCAGCCACACAACTAGTTGGAGGCAAAATGGGGACTACTATTATATCCTTTCTGTGAGTCTTTAATATCTACATTGCTTTTCTCTCCCTATTCCTCTCTTAATCTCTGTCCAAAGCTAACTGCCTTGATTTTCTAGGGCCACAGCTCCCACCTGTCTTATTGTTCTCGCTGGGCTTTCCACCTGGAACGCTTACCTCTGCATCTCCATAAGTCAAAAATCCTACTTACCCTGTAGATTAGGGATTATAAATACAAATTTTTCAGCAGGTGAGGTAAATGAATGACATGATCTAATATATTATCACATGGTAAGGATATAGCATACTAGGACATGCATGTTCCCATTACACTCAAATCCAGTGCTGTGTGAAGAACTTCCTGTTCTTCATGGTGGAAATGTGAAGTGTTCTGTAGCGGAACTATCTAATACAGTAGTCACTAGTCATATGTGGCCAGTATGACTGAGGAATTAAAATTTTTATTTACTTAATTTTTGTTAATTTTAAACTTTTACAGCCCATATACGGCTAGTGGGCTACCATATTGGACAATGCAACTCTAGCCATTTACTTCCATTCTGGAATGTGGGTCCAATATTGCCAGATATTCCAGTTTTTCAAGAGAAACCATATATCTGAATTCTCACATTTGAAACCTTATGTTGGCAACAAATTCAAATTTTAAAGATAGGCTGTGAGTGACTTTTGCTTCTGGACAAATGGAGTAGTTACACATTCCCCTTTTCCTCCTAATAAGTACAACTAAAATCCTGGACAGTGTATATGACACAAGCATAAGAAGACTTTGAAAAGTGGAGAGAAGACAGATTTAGGATCTCAGGAATCAAGATGTAACATACTGGTGAGTTTCCTGGGCTTTCTTTTTATGTCATATATCCCAGACTTGGAATTGAAGAAGTCAACAAGCCAGAAACACCAATGGGCACAGAAAAGCTAAGCCCCAACAAAAGCATGCTATCTCTGGCTGAAGTACCAGGAAAGGGACAGCCTAGCAACACAGAAAACTTTTAGACAATAGCTATTATACTCCAACCAAATATTATTGGAAAAACTGTGGTCCCGTCCCCAGCCATGTCAACAAAGGTCAAGTGGGGGGCCTTGAGTTCTACCCTCCATGAGGGTGTAATAAGGCATCTAACATCCTTATCGGGGTAGTGTCAGATTGAGCCAAGTAGAGAACTTGCATGACCAGGTCTTCCTCTTCCTCCTCCATTCAACCATGTGTCGGTGAAGATCACTTGTGGAACTTTGTAGTATGGACTTTCATCTCCATCTGGCAGTAATGAGGTTCTTTTTCCCTCCCTGCTAGGGTGGTGTAGGAGGAGGTCTGGTGGAGAGTCAGGACTTTCACTATCAGCCAGCAGTAATAAAACCATGCCACCCAAGTGTTAATGGAGACCACCTGGGGAGGCAGAGCTCCTGCCACTGCCCGGAAGAAACAAGGAACTCTCCCCACAACCTGCATCATCACTTTGGGTGTCAAGAAAGGTTCAGTGGGAAATCTGGCCTTTTACCTCCATTTGCCAGTAACAAGCAAGTGCTATTCCTCCCCCTGCTGACATGGCATTAAAGAAATGAAGTTAAAACGAAAGGTTTAAATGAGATATGAAGTCTTATCACTTAATAAAAAATGTTCAAGATTCAATAAAAAAAAAAATCACTTTTCTTACCAAGAGCCAGAAAGATCTCAAACTGAATGAAAAGCAATCAATAGAGGCCAATGCTAAAATGACAGAGATATTAGAAACATCTGACAAAGATTTTTAAAGTGACCACGATAAAAATGCTTCAATGTGCAATATAAACATGCTTGAAACAAATAAAAAAATAGACAATCTCAGCAAAGAAATAGAAGATATAAAGAACTATATGAAAAATGAAAACTAAAATAACTGAAGTAATAAACTCAGTGGCTAGGTTTAACAGAATAGAAGTGACAAAGGAAGGATCAGTGAACTGGAAGATAGAACAATAAAATAACTCATGTAAACAACACAGAGAAAATAGACTTAAAAAAAAAAATTCTCGGTGACCTGTGGGACTACAATAAAAATCCAGCATTTATGTTCTCAGGATCCCAAAAGAACAGGAGAGACTGAAGATGACAAAGCACTGAAAGAAATAATGGCTGAAAACTTGCCAAATTTGGCAAGAGATATAAATCTACTGAGCCACAAACAGGATAAATCCAAAGAAATTCAGGTCAAGATTCATAATAATTGAACTTCTGAGAATTGAAGACAAAGTCCTGAAAGCAGCTAGAGAATGACATCTTACCTGAAGGGGAAAAACAAGCAAGGAAGCAAGCAAACAACACAACAGCAGCTTTTTTTATCTTAAATCATGGGGGCCAGAAGAAAGCAGTACAGTTTTGTTTGTTTGTTTGTTTGTTTGTTTTCAAATGCTGAAAGAAAAGAACTGTCAACCCAGAATTCTATATCCAGTGAAATTATCCTTCAGGAATGAATGGGGGAAATCCAGGTATTCTCAAATGAAGGAAATGTAATAGAATTTAACACCAACAGACTTACCTTAAAGAAATGGCTAAATGAAGTTCTCTAAATGGGAAGTAAATGGTAAAATAAGGAGCCTTGGAACATCAGGAAGAAAATATAAAAGCTAAAATACAGGTAAATACAATAGACTTTCCTTCTTTTCTTGAGTTCTCTGAATTATGTTTGACAGTTACACTAAAAATTATAAAACTGCATAATGTGGTTTTAAGTGTATGCAGAGAAAACATTTAAGATAATTGTATTTAAATGCGGGAAGGTAAGGGCATGTTAAGGGAGGTAAGTTTTCTATACTTCACCCAAATTGGTCAAATGACACTATTAGAGTGTAACAAGCTATGTGTATATAATACAATACCTAAATTAACAATTAACAAGTAAAAAGATATACAAAAATATACTCAAAAGCATAAATAAAATGTAATTGTAATAAATGTTCAAGGAGGCAGGAAAACAGGAATAAAGTTAAGCAAAAGAAAAGAAGGCAGGAAGAGAAAACAGAGAACCCAAAATAGAGAGAACCGAAAGCAGAAAGCAAAATGGCAGACCTAAGCCCTTCTGTACATGTAATTATATTAAATATAAATGGTTTATAATAGAGTAAAAGACAGAGATTGGCAGAGTGAATTAAAACACATATTGAAATTACTGTCTAATAACTCACTTCAAAGATAATTATATAGGCAGTCAAAATTAAAAGAATGGAAAAAGATATATCATATAAATATTAATGAAAGGAAAGCAGGAGTGGCTTTGTTAATATTAGATAAAATAAACTCCCGAGCAAAGAATATTACCAGACACAGAAAAGCCATTATAGAGTCATAAAAGGGTCAGACCACCAATAAGTCATAGCAATCCTAAATACACATGCACTGAATAGCAGAGTTGCAAAATATGTGAAACAAAAACAGAATTGAAAAGAGGAATAGACAAATCCATAATTACATCTGGAGTTGTCAACGTCAAACTCTTCCAAATTTATAGAACAACTAGACAGAAAATGAACAAGGATATAGAAGAATTCAATGATACCATCAATCAACAGAATCTAATCTAATATTTGCAGAACACACCATCCAACAACAGAATACACATTGTTTCCAAGTGCCCATAAGCACATATCAAGATAGGCTACATCCTGGGCCATGAAACAAATCTCAACTAATTTAAATGAAGTGAAATTATAGAAAGCATGTTCTCTGACCACAATGAAATCTAACTAAAATTAATAATAGAAAATAACAGGAAAGTCTCCAAACACTTTGGCACTGAAAAACAGACTTCTAAATAATTCATGGGTCAAAGAATAATTCTCAAGGAAAAGTTTAAAAATGTAATAAACTGTAGAAAATGAAAATGCAACATATGAAAATTTGTAGAACACAGCTGAAACAGTGCTGAAAAACAATTTGTAGCACTATATATATATATATATACACACACACATACACACACACATACATACACATACTAGGAAAGACTGGTGGCCATGGCTCACAATTGTAATCCCAGCACTTTGGGAGGCCGAGGCAGGTGGATCTCCTGAGGTCAGGAGTTCGAGAACAACCTGGCCAACATGGCAAAAAACCATCTCTACTAAAATACAAAAATTAGCCGGGCATGGTGGTTCATGCCTATAATCCCAGCTACTCGGGAGGCTGAGGCAGGAGAATTGCTTGAGCTTGGGTGGTGAAATTTGCAGTGAGCTGAGATCACACCACTGCACTCCAGTCTGGGCAACAGAGTAAGACTCTGTCTCAAAAAAAAAAAAAAAAGAAGAAGAAATATATACACACACATGCGCGTGCACACACACACACACACACTAGGAAAGAGTAAAAGCTTAAAATCAATATTCTAAGCTCCCACCTCAGGAACCTAGAAAAAGAAGAGCAAAATAAACCCAAAGCAAACAGAAAGAAGGAAATAATAAAGACAAGGGATGAAATTAGTGGAATTAAAAATAGGAAAACAATAGAGAAAACAATTAAACAATAGACTGATTCTTTGCAACAAGCCTCTCCAAGAACTGATTGACTAACAAAGAAAAAAACAGAGAGAAGATACAAATTACCAATATCAAGAATAAAATATGATCTTAATACAGATCCTGCAGACATCAAAAGGATAATACAAGAATACTATCTACAACTTTACACATTTAATGTTGAAAACTTAGATAAAATGAGTTAATTCCTTGAAAAACATAAACTAATGCCATTCACCCAATATTAATTAAGTAATTTTAATAGTCCTCAATTAAGAAAACAGAATGCGGCAGGGCTCGGTGGCCTGTAATCCCGGCACTTTGGGAGGCCGAGGCAGGTGGATCACCTGAGGTCAGGAGTTCAAGACCACCCTGGTTAACGTGGCGAAACTCCGTCCCTACTAATAATACAAAAATCAGGCAGGCGTGGTGGCATACGCCTGTAATCCCAGCTACTAGGCAGACTGAGGTAGGAGAGTCTCCTGAACCCAGGAGGTGGAGGTTGCAGTGAGCCAAGGTCGTGCCACTACACTCCAGCCTGGGGAACAAAAAAAAAAAAAAAAAAAAAAAAGAAAAGACAAGAAAAGAAAAAAGAAAACTGAATGCTTAGTTTTAAAAACTCCATCCAAAAAACATTTCCAGACTTAGATAGTTTCACTGGAGAACTTACCAAATGTTTAAAGAAAAATTAATACCAACACATCTCTTATAGACAATAGAAAAGGAGGGAACATTTTTATTTTATGAAGTTGGGATTAACTAGATAGCAAAACTAGACAGGCAATACACAAAAAGAAAACTACAGACTAATACCCCACATAAATTTAGATGCAAAAATCCTTAACAAAATATTAGCAGATAGAATTCAGATAGTATACACACACACACACACACACACGCATAGAGAGAGAGAGAGAGGATTGTACATGATGGCCATGTGGGGTTTATTCTAGGGATGAAAGGCTGGTTTGATATTTGAAAGTCAACCAGTATAATCCAGTATATCAACTGGTTAAATAAGAAAAATTACAAAGTGATGTTAATGAATGCCTAAAAAGCATTTGTCAAAATCCCACTCCTATTCATTTCAAAAAATCTCATATAACTAGGAGTAGAGGGTTACTTCCTCAACTTGATAAAGAGAATATAGAAAAAAGTTACAGCTAAGGTTATATTTAATGACAAAAGACTGAATTATTTCTCCCTAAGACTGGTAATGAAACAATAATTTCTGCTTTTACCACATTCAATATAGTGCAAATGCAATAAGGGAGAAAAAGGAAATAAAAGACAGACATATAAAAAAGGAAGAAATGAAAGTATTGTTAGTGGCAGATAACATGATTGTCTAGGTAGAAAATCCTAAGAAATATACAACAAACAAAACCCCTAGATCTAGTAAGTTAGTTCAGCAAGGTCCCAAGATAAATGTTTGTTAGAAAATTAATTGTATTTTTATATTCTAGCAATGAACACATGGACATCAGAATTTTAAAAAAATACTATTTACAATCACTCAAAAGTAAAATACTTGCATGTAAATTGAAGAAACCATGTACAAAACTTGCATTCTGAACATTACTGTTGTTCAAAACACTGATGAAGGAGATCAAAGGCCTAACTAAATGGAGAAGGATACAGACTTATGAATTGGAAAACTCAACATAGTAAAAACGTCATTTCTTTCCAAATTGATAGACAGGTTTGCTATGACCTGAGTTTGTCCCCAGCAAAGCACATGTTGGAATTTGATCTTCAATGTGGTGGTATTAAGAGGTGGCGCCCAGTAGGAGGTGTTTGGATCATAGAAGCAGATCTCTCATTAATGGCTTGGTGCCATTCTCACAGTAGAGTGAGTTCTGGCTTGTGGGAGACTGGATTTGTTCTCTTGGAATGGGTTAGTTCCCGTGAGAATGGGTAGTTATAAAGACAGGATTCCCTGAGGTTTTCCTCTCTTTACATGTGCCCACTTCCCCTTCAACCTTTCACCATATTGTGATGCCACAGGAAAGCCCTCACCAGAAGCTGACCAGGTTCTGGTGCCATACTTTTATGCTTCCAAGCCTACATAATCATGAGCTAAATAAACCTCTTTTCTTTATAAATCACCCAGCCTGAAGTATTCTGTTACAGCAACACAAAATGGACTCGAACAAGGCTTAACAAAATTCCTATCAATATCTCGGCAGGATATTTTTTTGTAGATTTAGATAAGAGTATTTGAAAATGTATATGGAAAGGCAAAAGAACTATAAGAGCTAAAACCACTTTGAAAGAGAAGAATAAAATACGAGGAACCAGTCTACTCAATTTCAAAACTTATTATATAGCTATAGTAATTAAGATTGCATCTTAATTATGTTAGCAGACAGATAAACACATAGACCAATATAACATAACAGAGAACACAGAAATAGAATCACAGAAACATGCCCAGCTGATTTTTGGCAAAGGTGCAAAAATGCTACTCAGTGGAGAAAAAAGATAGCCTTTCAACAAATGCTGCTGGAGCAATTGGATATCAACAGGGAAAACAGAAATGAAAAACCTTGATCTATGTCTCACATATTATACAAAAATTAACCTAAAATGATTCATGAACTTAAATGTAAAATGTCAAACTACAAAACTGACAAAAGAAATTGGAAAAAATCTTTAGGACCTAGCGTTAGGGAAATAGTATTTAAACAAAAGTATAATCTATGCAAAGAAACATTGATATATTGTACTTCATTAAAATTAAAAAACTTTTGTTCTGTGAGATTCTGTTATGACGATAAATAGACAAGCTACATACTGGGAGAAAATAATTGCAAACGTATATCCAACACAGAACTAGTATTAATAGGTAGAATATATAAAGAACTTTTGGCTGAGTGTGGTGACTCACGCCTGTAATCCTAGCACTTTGGAAGGCCGAGGTGGGTGGATCACTTGTGGTCAGGAATTTTGAGACTAGCCTGGGCAATATGGTTAAACCCTATGTCTACAAAAAATATGATGTAGTGGCACGCGCCTGTAGTCTCAGCTATTTGGGGGGCAGTGAGCCAAGATCACGCCACTGCACCTTAGCCTGGGTGGCAAAGTGAGACCATGTCTCAAAACAGAACAGAACAAAGAATAAATAACTCTCAAGTATCAATATCAAAAAGTCAATCCAATTAGAAAATGCACAAAAAAACATACATTTTACTGAAAAGGACGTATATTAGTAGTTGGCAAATAAGCACATGCAAATATTTCAACATCATTAGCCATTAGACACATGCAAAATTAAAGCCACAATTAGATATCACTACACCTATCAGAATGGCTAAAAATAAAAATAGTGACATTACCTAACACTGTTCAGAATGTAGAGAAAGTGAATCATTCATTCACTGCAAGTGAGAATGTAAAATGGTATAACACTTTGGAAAACAGTTTGGCAATTTGTTAAAATACTAAACATGCAATTACCATACAACCCAGCAATTGCACTCCTGGGCATTTATCCCAGAGAAATGAAGCCTATTTACACAAAAACCTGTATATAAATGTTTATAGCAGTTTTATTCATAATAGCCCAAAACTGGAAACAACCTAGATGTTCTTCGAAGTGTGAATGATTAAACAAACTATAATACATCCATATCATGGTATACTATTCAGCAATAAAAAGGAAAGAACTGTTAATACATGCAACAACGTGGATGAATTTCTTGAGAATTATGCTGAGTGATAGCTAATCTCATTGTTTCACACTGTATGATTTCATTGATACAAAATCTTGAAATGACAAAATTATAGAAATGGAAAACAGATTAGTAGGGGTTAAAGATGGGATGAAGGCAGGAAATTGTTGTAGCTGCAATAGGGAGCATAAGGGATTTCATGTTGTGATGATGGAAGTGTTGGCTATTTTGACTGTATAGATTCTCATATCCTGGTTGTGATATTGTACTATCATTTTATGAGATGTTACCATTGAGAGAAATGAGGTAAATGGTACATGGGATTTCTTTGTATTATTTCTTACAACTGCATGTGAATCTGTAATTACCTCAAAATAAAATGATTAAAGAAATACATTGTGAAGGTCAAATAAAGATATATTTGCTGGCCAAAAATGACCACTGTTTTAAACATGACTTATTTCTTAAAGAATATTTCAAATGCTACTTCCTTTATTAAGTATTTTCTGGTTTCTCCATTTACAGGTGATCTCTCTTTCTCTTGGTTGTTTGGAATAGGCTGTGGTTCTTTGATGGCACCTACATTTTTTCCCAGTTGCATTCCCATACATGTATCGTTTCACATGTATGTATGAGTCATATCACCCTAGTTGCTGTGAGCTTCTACTGTTTTTCATTTGTTGAAATTCCATTTGGGTAATTTTTCAAATCTGCTTTGTCTCTTTTTTCTCATGTTATTGATTCCTTTTTTTTCTTCAATAATGTAAAAGACACACATTTTATTGTCACTTGTGTAGTTCAGTTAGTTAAAGTTTTCTTGGTGTCTATTTCTATAGTTTATTATATCTTTTTCTCAAGATCATTTTTTCCTGTACTGTACAGTTTTGCATTGTGAGTTTATTTCAATGAGGCTTTCCCTGTAGGAATCTTGTGAGGTCTATTTTGAGAGTGTTTCCTCTTAATGAAGTGATTTTATATTAATTTCTTCCCAGGACCTCATGAGCAGTATTTGCTGAGGACCATTTGTAATGCTGATTTCTTGACTTGGAAATTCATGTACTGTATAGTTAATATAAATGTGGACCTCAAACCAGTGTACTTTGGCATTCTCATAAAGCCTAGGTTGATCTTTAATGCTTCTTTATCTTTTTTCTCTTTTCAATTATTTGCAAATTTTTTACTATTATCTTTTTAGATACTATTTACTCCTATTTATTGTTTTAGTATTTTGAGTGTACATTGTATGAACTTTTCTTAGTGTTTTTTCTGGCATTACAATATACATATTCCATATCATCATCTAGTATTGATATTTTATCAGTTCTAGTAAAGTGTGAAAACCTTACTTCCCTTTGTCTTCCCCAGTTTTAAATATTATTGTTTTAAGTATCAGAAGGAGTTATAATTTTTGTTTCAGTCATCAAATATTATTTCTAAAAGTCATGAGAAGTGTAGTCTATTGTATGTGCACATATTTTTATTGTTCTCTCTTCTTTCTGAAAGCTTCAAGTTTCCTTCTTTTATCATTTTCTCTCTATATGTTAAACTTCCTTTACCCTTTCTTAAGAGAAGTGCTTCTAGTGACAATTTCTTTTAGTTTTCTTTCATTTGAGAATGTCTTTTTTTTTTTTTTAATTTCTGAAGGATAGTTTTGCTTGCTATGGAATTTATGGTTGGCAATTCCTTTCTTTCAGCACTTGACAAATATTATGCCACTTCCTCTGGCCCCCATGGTTTCAACGGAGAAATCTGCTGTCATTCAAATTGTTTTCCCCCATAATTAAACTAATGTTTTCTATGGCTGCTTTCAAGATTTTGTCTTCATTTTAATTTTCAAAATTTAATCACATTGTGGCTTGGCCTGGATACTCTTTGATTTATTAAATTTGTGGCTAACTCACCTTTTTGAATTGGTAGACTTATGTTTTTCATCAAATTTTGAAAATTTTAAAAAAACAATTATTTCTTTAATGTATCTGTCAGCTCCACTCTTTCTCTTTGCTTATAAGTCTCCAATAATACCAATGTTATTGTTCCACAGGTCTTGCAGGCCCTGTTTTTTTTCTGTTTAACAGGAAAAAAATTAAATAATTTTTAAAAATTATTTTCTCTCTGTTGTTTAGAATGGTTGAATTTAATTGATCTGTCCTCCAGGTCACTCATTCTATTTTCTGTCATTTCCATTCTACTATTGAACACATCCAGCATGTTTTTAATTTCTGTCATTGTATTTTTTAGTTACATAATTTCCACATGGTTCTTTTTTATAGCTTATACTTCTTTGTAGAGAGATTCTAATTTTTCCATTTGTTTCCAAATAATTTATAATTTCTTATTAAAGCTTTTTTTTTTGAGACGGAGTCTCGCTCTGTCACCCAGGCTGGAGTGCAGTGGCATGATCTCGGCTCACTGCAAGCTCTGCCTCCTGGGTTCACGCCATTCTCCTACCTCAGCCTCCTGAGTATCTGGGGCTTATGATGGCTGCTCTAAAGTACTTGATAGATAATCTCAACATCTGATATATCTTGATGTTGGCACCAGTTGATTATTTTTTCTCATTAAAGTTGTGATTTTTCTGTTTCTTGGTATGACCAGTGTGATTTCTGATTTTATCTTGGATATTTTGGTTATTATATTGGGAGTTTGGGTTAGTACTGTTTTTTATTTTAACAGGCAGTCATTTTAAGTTCAGCACACAGTTCTGGCCTACTGTTATTGGCTGTGGTTCTGATAAAAGTTTAATTTTTAGAGCTTTGCAGTGTTATTTTGGTTTGTTTGGCTTTTTGGATGTTGCTAGCCCTCCCACTGGTCCCTGCTGGCACTGCCTGGGACAGCAGAAGAGGTTTTCCCATGCTGGGCCACCAAGTGTATCCATGGGATAGGGGAATCTCAGGCCCACGGGAATGAAGGGGCTTCCTAGGCTGGGCCACTTGTTCTGGCAGAATCCCCTTTGCTGGTGTCCCTTGGATACCTGGTGTCTCTCAGTGAGGGAGAGGAGTCTCAAGCCCAGTGGGGAAGGAGACCACTTTTCCTGGTCACTTATTATCAGTGAAGTTCTTGTTTGATTCCAGTTGCTGGTGCCATCAGGCATACCAGGTGTTGACAGTGGGGCTCCCGTTCAATCTAGGGGAGGAATGAGCTACCTGAGTGCTTTCTGTTTTTAAATTGGGGGTTGAAAACATTGGACCCGAATTGCTTTTTTCTGCTGGATGGGAAATCAGAAGGTGCCCTGCTGCTATGCTTCTCTCTGGTTCTGAGGTCCCCAACAAGTCCCCTTTCCTCTTCACAATACTCAGAATCCTTTGACTGCCTCTTGCATTTTATTTGGGTTTATGGTTATACTTAGCAGGGAGGATTAGGGAGAAACAAGTCTCCCTGATTTTTATCAAACATATATCGTTATGTTGCCCCAGTTTTTTTTCTTTTTCTTTTAGTTCATTTAATCACAAAATATTTTTTAAATGATTTGAAAATACGTGAACAGTTACATTTAGGGAAACTGAAACTTACAGTCTGAAATTATTTCATAAAGATTCCCTCTTCACGTCTCTTTATTTGGTTCCTTTATTTGTTAAACAAGAGAGTTAGGACAGATAAGCTATAGGAGCCAGTTGAACTTTGAAAATATACTGTGGCTGGAAAATAGTGATGACCCTGGCTACTCTGAAAGAGTAGGTGGACATTTTGGAGGCTGCACTAAGCAGCAGGAGAGAAACTGCTAATATTTCCATTTCCAGACCAAAAGAGGGGACCAGGGCTGGCTGGGCTGGCTGAGATATGGGAGTGATTAGGTGCTCTGTTCTAACTCGGGCAGTGAGTTGAGGAGGAAATCACAAGTGGCATAAGTGCTCTGAGCAGGTGTTCACAGCACAAACACCAGGAAGGCTTTAAGCAGCTCAGATTGATCCTCTTAGAAATGATACTAAAAGAAGCTCATGAGAAATAAATTCTTCTTGGTAAGGATCAAGGACAAATCTGGGAAGCTGAAAACACAGCTTTATAATGAAAATTGAGGAAAGTAGGGTTAAACCATGTTAAATAAATGGTTTGGTGGGTGGAAGTATTTAATGATCATCTTCAAGGATACCTTGAGAAATTTTCTATTTCAGGATGTAATCATCAAAAAAAATCTTTCCCTGGTGTAAGTGTACTTTTTTTCTACACCACTTAAAAGCAGTAATTTTCTTCTGGTGAAATATCTGACAGCTAAGAGGAGCACAGAGCGATGGAATGATTTGCCTCAGGTACTGCCGGCAGGGATGGAGCAAAGACTAGACATCATCTTCTCACCTTCAACCTGCGGTGCTTTCCATTGCCAAGGGAGTCACCATGTTTCAGCTCCTCAGAGGACAGAATCAATAGAAACAAGCTTAACAGGCAGTGAAATGGGCTTAAATTAGACAAGAAGATTTTCCTATAAGCCACAGTTGTAAGAGAATGAGCCTGGCTGGAGCACTTCCGCAAATCTTTAAGATTGGGATTCTGGGCCTCCAACACTGGATGTGATATTTTACATGGTGGCAGGAAGAGGAAATGGCTTTTGGGAGGAAGGACTTTTCACTTTCAATGTGATTGCCAAGATAGTTTTAGAGATGGAGAGCGTTGAAGTAAATTGTGCTGATATCTCCTATTTGCCTTGCCAGGGGCATTGTCCATCATTTTCCCACTCAGAACAGTTATTTGTTCAGATTAAATCCAAGAACATGTTTTCTTCTGGCCAATGGGAAGCCCCAGTGGGAAATGTTGAGAGAAGGAGAAAACAAAGTCAGGATGTTTATTCCTGCATCTCTGTCCCTGTGGTTTCTCCGTAAACTGGCTGCTGCCTTCCACGGAAAAGCAGGTCCTGTCAGATGGTTCCCTCCCAGGATGGTTCTCCACTTTTGGGATCCACCCGACTCCTGCAGCCCTGCTGTTACAGGCCCTGGGATACTGCACTATCTCTTGTGGTTTCTCCACACCTTGGTCACAACTTCATAAATAATACCTTTGCTAAACTATCTCCAACTTGTCATTGTGTCTGTGTGTGTGTGTGTGTGTGCGCGCGCGCGCCATCTATTTTCCCCTGCATTCTGACTGTTGCACCTGTTGTATTAGATGAAGATGCCCGGTGATCATGTTGGAAGGTTGCAATATGCAGCAAGGGGTCACCAACTGCAAAGAAGTCTCATGCTCTTCTCTTTCTGCAGCTGAGAACTTCTGGAGAAGACACTTCAAGAAGGTGTAGTGTCATGTTCTAAAACAGAAATTGGCCAATGCTTCTAGGCAGAAATTTTCTTCAAACACACAGAGAAAAGTATCTCCATAAATAAAATTTAGTCATTCAACTGCATTATCAAGGTTAGAGCAATCAGATTATAAACAATAATCAATAATGGTCTTTACCATCCCTTAGACACTTAGCGTTAGTCATTAGTAAAGTGAATGATAAGGTTCTCCTACATATTTCAGGGATTTGGAAGAATGGAAGTACAGCTGCTCTAGAATCAGGATCCCTGAGCTTTCCTTTGAAATAAGAAGTCCTAGGAAACAGACTCTTTAATTTCTCTGGAAATCACTTCCACATTTATAAAATATGGGGCCTCTAACCCAGCTATTCCAGAAGCTGAGTTGGGAAAATCGCTTAAGCCTGGAAGTTAGGGGCCAGACTGAGCAACAAAATGAGACCCCATCTCTAAAATAAATAAATAAATAAGATTTGCGGATTAAACAAATGGTTCCCAAGTTCCTTTTAGCTGTAATAGTCTATGGGATTATGAAGAGTTGGAAAGGAGGATATAGTGTGGTGTGTGGATCTATATTGTGTGGATGGAGAGGACTGGTGAATATTGTATGTGAATGGGAAAAGCTGGGAAGTGTGGTATATGGATAGGAAAGACTGGGGAGTGTGGTGCATGAATGGGGAGGACTGAGGAGTGTGGTGCATGAATGGGGAGGCCCAGTAAGTATGGTGCATAAATGAGGACTGAGAAGTGTGGTGCCTGACGATGAGGACTAGGGAGTATGGTGAATGAACGGTGAGGACTAGGGAGTGTGGTGCATGAATGGGGAAGAGTGGGGAGTGTGGTCAATGAATGGGGAAAGCTGAAGAGTGTGGTGCATGAATGGGGAGGATCAGGGAGTGTGGTGCATAAATAGGGAGAACTGGAGAGTGTGGTGCATGAATGGTGAGGACTAGGGAGTGTAGTGCACGAACGGTGAGGACTAGAGAGTGTGGTGCATGAATGGGGAGGACTGAGGTGCATAGGGCATGANTATATCGTTATGTTGCCCCAGTTTTTTTTCTTTTTCTTTTTAGTTCATTTAATCACAAAATATTTTTTAAATGATTTGAAAAATACGTGAACAGTTACATTTAGGGAAACTGAAACTTACAGTCTGAAATTATTTCATAAAGATTCCCTCTTCACGTCTCTTTATTTGGTTCCTTTATTTGTTAAACAAGAGAGTTAGGACAGATAAGCTATAGGAGCCAGTTGAACTTTGAAAATATACTGTGGCTGGAAAATAGTGATGACCCTGGCTACTCTGAAAGAGTAGGTGGACATTTTGGAGGCTGCACTAAGCAGCAGGAGAGAAACTGCTAATATTTCCATTTCCAGACCAAAAAGAGGGGACCAGGGCTGGCTGGGCTGGCTGAGATATGGGAGTGATTAGGTGCTCTGTTCTAACTCGGGCAGTGAGTTGAGGAGGAAATCACAAGTGGCATAAGTGCTCTGAGCAGGTGTTCACAGCACAAACACCAGGAAGGCTTTAAGCAGCTCAGATTGATCCTCTTAGAAATGATACTAAAAAGAAGCTCATGAGAAATAAATTCTTCTTGGTAAGGATCAAGGACAAATCTGGGAAGCTGAAAACACAGCTTTATAATGAAAAATTGAGGAAAGTAGGGTTAAACCATGTTAAATAAATGGTTTGGTGGGTGGAAGTATTTAATGATCATCTTCAAGGATACCTTGAGAAATTTTCTATTTCAGGATGTAATCATCAAAAAAAATCTTTCCCTGGTGTAAGTGTACTTTTTTTCTACACCACTTAAAAAGCAGTAATTTTCTTCTGGTGAAATATCTGACAGCTAAGAGGAGCACAGAGCGATGGAATGATTTGCCTCAGGTACTGCCGGCAGGGATGGAGCAAAGACTAGACATCATCTTCTCACCTTCAACCTGCGGTGCTTTCCATTGCCAAGGGAGTCACCATGTTTCAGCTCCTCAGAGGACAGAATCAATAGAAACAAGCTTAACAGGCAGTGAAATGGGCTTAAATTAGACAAGAAGATTTTTCCTATAAGCCACAGTTGTAAGAGAATGAGCCTGGCTGGAGCACTTCCGCAAATCTTTAAGATTGGGATTCTGGGCCTCCAACACTGGATGTGATATTTTACATGGTGGCAGGAAGAGGAAATGGCTTTTGGGAGGAAGGACTTTTCACTTTCAATGTGATTGCCAAGATAGTTTTTAGAGATGGAGAGCGTTGAAGTAAATTGTGCTGATATCTCCTATTTGCCTTGCCAGGGGCATTGTCCATCATTTTCCCACTCAGAACAGTTATTTGTTCAGATTAAATCCAAGAACATGTTTTTCTTCTGGCCAATGGGAAGCCCCAGTGGGAAATGTTGAGAGAAGGAGAAAAACAAAGTCAGGATGTTTATTCCTGCATCTCTGTCCCTGTGGTTTCTCCGTAAACTGGCTGCTGCCTTCCACGGAAAAGCAGGTCCTGTCAGATGGTTCCCTCCCAGGATGGTTCTCCACTTTTGGGATCCACCCGACTCCTGCAGCCCTGCTGTTACAGGCCCTGGGATACTGCACTATCTCTTGTGGTTTCTCCACACCTTGGTCACAACTTCATAAATAATACCTTTGCTAAACTATCTCCAACTTGTCATTGTGTCTGTGTGTGTGTGTGTGTGTGCGCGCGCGCGCCATCTATTTTCCCCCTGCATTCTGACTGTTGCACCTGTTGTATTAGATGAAGATGCCCGGTGATCATGTTGGAAGGTTGCAATATGCAGCAAGGGGGTCACCAACTGCAAAGAAGTCTCATGCTCTTCTCTTTCTGCAGCTGAGAACTTCTGGAGAAGACACTTCAAGAAGGTGTAGTGTCATGTTCTAAAACAGAAATTGGCCAATGCTTCTAGGCAGAAATTTTCTTCAAACACACAGAGAAAAGTATCTCCATAAATAAAATTTAGTCATTCAACTGCATTATCAAGGTTAGAGCAATCAGATTATAAACAATAATCAATAATGGTCTTTACCATCCCTTAGACACTTAGCGTTAGTCATTAGTAAAGTGAATGATAAGGTTCTCCTACATATTTCAGGGATTTGGAAGAATGGAAGTACAGCTGCTCTAGAATCAGGATCCCTGAGCTTTCCTTTGAAATAAGAAGTCCTAGGAAACAGACTCTTTAATTTCTCTGGAAATCACTTCCACATTTATAAAATATGGGGCCTCTAACCCAGCTATTCCAGAAGCTGAGTTGGGAAAATCGCTTAAGCCTGGAAGTTAGGGGCCAGACTGAGCAACAAAATGAGACCCCATCTCTAAAATAAATAAATAAATAAGATTTGCGGATTAAACAAATGGTTCCCAAGTTCCTTTTTAGCTGTAATAGTCTATGGGATTATGAAGAGTTGGAAAGGAGGATATAGTGTGGTGTGTGGATCTATATTGTGTGGATGGAGAGGACTGGTGAATATTGTATGTGAATGGGAAAAGCTGGGAAGTGTGGTATATGGATAGGAAAGACTGGGGAGTGTGGTGCATGAATGGGGAGGACTGAGGAGTGTGGTGCATGAATGGGGAGGCCCAGTAAGTATGGTGCATAAATGAGGACTGAGAAGTGTGGTGCCTGAACGATGAGGACTAGGGAGTATGGTGAATGAACGGTGAGGACTAGGGAGTGTGGTGCATGAATGGTGAGGACTAGGGAGTGTGGTGCATGAATGGGGAAGAGTGGGGAGTGTGGTCAATGAATGGGGAAAGCTGAAGAGTGTGGTGCATGAATGGGGAGGATCAGGGAGTGTGGTGCATAAATAGGGAGAACTGGAGAGTGTGGTGCATGAATGGTGAGGACTAGGGAGTGTAGTGCACGAACGGTGAGGACTAGAGAGTGTGGTGCATGAATGGGGAGGACTGAGGTGCATAGGGCATGAATGGGGAGGACCAGAGTGTGGTGCATAAATGGGGAGAACTGGGGAGTGTGGTGGATGAATGGGGAGGACTAGGGAGTGTGGTGCATGAATGAGGAGGACTGAAGAGTGTGGTGCATGAATGGAGAGGAATGAGGTGCATGGTGCATGAATGGGGAGGACAAGAGAGCATGGTGCATAAGTGGGGAGGACTGAGGAGTGTGATGCATGAATAAGGAGGACTGGGGAGTGTGGTGCATGAATGAGGAGGACTGGAGAGTGTGGAGCATGAATGGAGAGAACTGAGGTATGTGGTGCATGAATGGGGAGAACTGAGAAGTGTGGTATAAGGATGGGATGACTGAGGAGTGTGGTATATAGATGGGAAGGACTGAGGAGTGTGGTATAAGGTTGGGGAGGACCAAGGAGCATGGTGTAAGGACAGAGAGGACTGAAGAGTGTGGTGTAAGGATGGGGAGGAGAATGGTGCATTAATGGGGAAGACTGGGGAGTGTGGTGCATGAATGGGGAGGACCAAGGAGTGTGTGTAAAGTTGGGGAGGACCGAGGTATGTGATGCATAAATGGGGAGGGCTGGGGAGTGTTGTCTGTGGATGTGGGAACTGAGGAATATGGTGTGTAGACAGGGTTGACTGTGGAACCTATTGCTTAGACAGAGAGAACTGAGGAATCTGTTGTGTGAATGGGGAGGACTGAGAAATTTGGTGCATGGGTGGGGAGGATGCTGGAGAGTGTTGTGCAGAGGGTGGGGATTGGATAGTGTGGTTCCTGGATGATGGGAAGGTCTGGGGAGTTGGTGTGTGGATTGGGAGCTTTGGGGGGCGTGGTGTGTAAAGGAGGAGGACTGCAAAGTGTGGTGCATGCAGGAGTAGGACTGGAGAGTGTAGTGTGTGTATGACATCGGCTGGGGATTGTGGTGTGTGGATAAAGTTGATTGGGAAGTCCATTGCATGGACAAGGAGGACTCAAAAATGTGGCTTGTGAACAGGGAAGGTTGGGGAGTGTGATGTGTGGATAGGCAGGATTACGGAGTGTGGTGTGTGAATGAGGATTGTAGAGTGTCTTGGGCAGAGACTGAGGACTGGGGAGCATGGTGTGTGGATGGGGAGGACTGGAGAATTTGGTGTGTAGATGACGAGAACGGGGGAGTGTGGTGTGTAAATGGGGGGGACTGAGGAGAGTGGTACATGATTGAGGAGGTTTGGGGAGTGTGAATGGGAAGAAATGTGGAATGTGTGTGTGAATGGGGAGATCTGAGGTGTCTATTTAATAAACAGGGATGATTGAAGAATATTGTGGGTAGATGGGGAGGACTGGGGAGGCTACTGAGTGGATGAGATGACCCAGGAATGTGGTCCATGGTTGGAGAAAACTGGGGAAGTCTGTTGTGTGGATGGCATGGACTGGGGGCCATGCTGCCTTTGTGGGAAGGATTAGGAAATGTGATATATAAGGACTTTCCCCTTGGCTTTGCCTTAAGTCTGGAAATTGAGGTAAAGATGGTGATGATCAGTGTTGAAAAGATAGAGATATTTGGTGTGCAACTTGGGATATTGCTTGCTGGTGCAGGGCTAGGAAGTAATGACATCTCAATAGTGACACTGACACCATTTCTCATCTTAACTGATCTTGTAATATGTTTCCCCAAGTAATATGTATGTGTTTAATGACCCATATGAGAGATACAAAGAAAAGTGTACTGACTCAAAGTTTGGAGACCTGGCTCTTCCTGTTAGTTGTGTGACCTTAACAAGTCCCTCTCCTCTTTAAGTTCTCGGATTGGGCTAAATAATACTATATGACCTTTAAGGTCACATCCAAATCTAAAATCTTAGAAGCCCATAGCTCACAGTCTATGTTCTCAAATAGTTTGTGATCTCAGGGGGAGGCAAGACTCAAGCTCAGATAAAGCATGATGTGGCAAGAGGGCTTGGGGCCAAGAGAAGAAGATGAGCAGAGGAAGCCTAGTCATCATCACTCTCTCCCTAAGCCTTATTTTTTTAGGTCAAATGCTATCCATCTTCCGATTCTGTATCAGCTTGGGAGAACAGAGTAGCATGTTTTAAAAGCTCATTTTACATAGGTAATTCTCATTATTCTTCATAGCTATTCACAAACATTCCAGTGGTTCTTCCTATCTAGAACAGATTCAGGTTTTATGGGACCTAAAGTTTATAGAAATGCATAAAATACACAAAAAGATCTTACTTTACAAATTCAACAAAGAGCATGGCCATGGTAATTACATTGTTTTGGCGTCTCCTGGGGACTGGAAGGGGCTTGTGTAAGTAAGGAGACTAAAACTTTGATTAGTTTCACAGAGCACCTTTGCTCTTAACGGAATTGTACTTCTTCATCTCTTTGAAGGTATGCATGGCCATCTGACTTGACTTAGTGAGCAAAATGTTAGCAGAAGTGATATCTGCCCCTTCTGGATGGAAGATTCAAGAACTTGTTCATGATTCACTACATCCCTGGCCTCCTGGCATGGGAGCTGTGAAAGCAGCTGTCAGCATAGAGTCCCATCACCTGGGTCTCTGGTACTATAAGGAACGGAGCCCCACTGCCATGGGGAATGTACCAGGAATGAATAGACTTTGGTGGTGGTAAACCACTGAGATGTTTGGGATTGCTTGTTACTGCACCATACCCTAGCCAAACCTGACTGAAACAATAATTATGAAGCATTTTCACAGGTGTAGCCTTGTTTCTTTCTGGAAGGAACATGGGCACTTCTCACCCTCATTTTTCTAATGAAATTCTCAGACTCAGAGAGGTTAGGTATCTTCAGGAAAGGTCATAAGTAAGCAAGTGGCTGACCTGGAAGAGCACCCAGGTTCTCAGGTCTTGTTTTGTCCACAGTGGAATGGTCTCCACAGTGGTTGATGCAGTTCCTTTGCTTGGTATCTGCACTCTCCAGTTCCTTCATCCCTCTGCTCTGATCCCAGATGAAGCCTGGGCTTCTGCTTTGGGCAGATGTCTCAGATCCAACTGGACAATCCAGACAGGTCCCTAAAGGGCTCCATTCTCATCAAAGTCAGATAAAGAATCCTAGACAGAAGTCACAGAGAAGAGGATTCTTGATAGAGTCCAGATGGATTGAAAAGTGTACATTTTGAATACAAAAAACGTAATCACAAAGACTTTTCTCTTGTCTGTTTATGGAGTGCAACCTATACTTACATACAGTACCTTGTCAACCTTTTCCCTAAACACACGTGTGTGCACGTTTTACATGGGAAATTGGATTCAGATTAACTCTGGTAATTTAACTGAGCTTGAGGGGACAGGCCTTAGTTTGAGTGGTCTAAAATGTTTGTTAAGTGAACGGGTGGAATGGTTTTGACTTAGGGAGAAAAGGTAACTTGGGACAAAAGTCACTTTCCTGGCAGGGTAATAAAAGTCCTCCAGGTGTACATCCTGCTCTAGTGAAGTGGTAAGGGAGATCCAGGCTGGAGTGAGAAGGAAAAGGAATCTCACTTAGCTGAAGGGTGGTTAATACAGGGCACTGATTGAAGCATCTCAGTAAACAGTGCACATAGCTGCCCAGATCATCTGGCAGGAGATCAATAGGCTTGAGCTGAAATGAGAATCATCTGAAAAGCTAAGAAATATTGCCTGGAGAATTCCATTAGACAGCATTACACTCACTAAAGTCTGGTTCTGTCAGCCACTTGCAATGTGCTTCAGGATGATTCTTAGATTGGAATTGGTGCAGCTGGGAAAGGCTGTTAGATATGTGTAGACTTTCGCTCTGTGAGAATTGGAGTCAGCCCTGTAAACTCTCTGGGGGACTTAGAAATCCTTTCACTCACAGGTGGGAACTTGATGGTACAGGATTTACTGGAAGAAGCACTACTGTTGGCTCAGTTTCTCTCTCTCTCTCTCTCTCACACACACACACACACACACGCACACACAGACACACAGACACACACAGACACACACACACACACACACACACACACACACACTGTCTTTCTCTCCTTTTGGCTGCTCTTCTCTTTTATTCTTGGAAGCCTATTATTCGGTGAGACTTTATTTCTTTCATTTTTTCTTTTTAGAGACAGGGTCTTGCTCTGTTGCCCAGGCTGGAGTGCACTGGTGTGACCATAGTTCACTGCAGCCTCAACTTCTTGGGCTCAAGTGATCCTCTGGCCTCAGCTTCCTGAGTAGTTGAGGCTATAGGTGTATGGCACCTCACTTAGCTAATTCTTAATATACTTTTTAAAAATGGGGTCTTGCTATGTTGCCCAGGCTGGTCTCAAACTCCTGACCCCAAGCAATCCGGCTTCAGCCTCCTGAGTAGCTGGCATTACAGGTGCATTCCACTATAGCTGGTCCTTAGTGAGACTTTCCATGTCCCATCTCATAAAACATTGTTCACTGTAACCCATATAATATGAAACATAAAGCTAGATCAAAAGTTAAAACTCAGGGAAAATAAAATTTTTCTCCCCTCAGCACCTACAACCTCAAAAAAGTCAATGACAAATCCAAATAATTCTCTGTAATAGAATGAAATTCCCATTTTCCCAAAATAATTAGGGAAAAAAGCAATATTCTGTTGAAAGAGGGCTGCCGTACATACAACACATAGATTACCAGCGTCCACATAATGATACTACAGTGAAATCTGCTGTATACAAATCTAGGGATGTGCTTCTGGTGATTCAGAAGGCCCGTCACGGTCTGGTAGGGCCTTGTTACATCATTATGAGTAATTCTCATTATTTTGGACACCAACTGGGTAAGTATAGGAGGC
Source organism: Rhinopithecus bieti (assembly GCF_001698545.2). Taxonomy (NCBI): domain Eukaryota; kingdom Metazoa; phylum Chordata; class Mammalia; order Primates; family Cercopithecidae; genus Rhinopithecus; species Rhinopithecus bieti. The sequence continues at coordinate 167,590 of NW_016806937.1, read as the reverse complement.
TGAGCTGAACCTCTGCTGACATGTGGACTCCCAGGGGAAAATTTACATATAATCTGTTTGAAGTAAACTTGATTTCTTTGACATTTGTCTCTTTCATAAAAGTGAAAAACTGCAAAAAAGTACCTGTTTATTTTAGCTTTACTTGTGTTTGCATTTTGAGAAGGAGGAGGCTTATAATCCTCTGGGCTTCTTAACATCTTCCTGATGATTTTTCTCATCCATGATCTCATCTATCATTCCAGCATCCCTATGTGGCTAAGAAAAGGCAATTAGCATTAGCACCATCCACATACTACAGGTTGGAAAGCAGAACTCCTCATTGTAAGTGAAGTGTGTTTCCCAAGGTCCCCACCCTGTCATCCAAACTGGGCCTCCTCTGGATTCTCACCCATTGCCTTGCATTGAGAGGTCAGTGGTGCAGAGACATCTTCACCTTTTCAAACTATGTGTCCCAACCCTCTGCCACTTGGGCAAATGGTTTGCAATCTTGGGAGCTGTTTTCTAAAGAGGCAACATGGTATATGATGAAGAAGCACTAAGCCAGGAGTTGGGAAATTAAGACTCAAATTCTAGCTTCACCTGAAATTTTTCTGTGTTTTACCAAGAGCCTCAGTTTTCTTATCTGCAAAGTGGACTTCGTCATCCTGCACTGCCATCCTCATGAAGCTCTGATGAGGAATGAATGAACAAATTGGCAGAGAACCTGGAGCTTGCAGGGCCATCTGGTTGACAGGGCTTGTTCTTTTACTGCCCTCTGGTCCCCTTTGTGGAGTTTCAGTGAGCGGCAGGTCCCAGGAAAGAGGTGTTTGGAGTTTCCTCCAAGGTTTAGAATTTTGCAAGCCCTCAGCTGCTGAAAAGTGATGAAGCACCTGCGAAGAACTCCCAGTTGATTTCAAGTTCATCTCTAGATAGGAGGCTGGTGAGGTGGACATCAGCCAGGCCCTAAGAGATTGACCTGAGCCTCTTGCCCTGCTCCCCTCACTTACTCTGGCTCTGCAAGTAACCTGATCTCACTCATAGATGCAGCATCTGGAGGCCCAAGGGGGATGATTCGAGAGCCTTCAAAAAGTGCCTCTGTTCACACTTACCTCCTTTCCTAACAGTTCTATAACTGTGCTGTACAGCTATACAGCAACTACTAGCCACATGTAGCTATTGGACACTTGAAATATGGCAAGTAACTGAGGAACTAAATTTTTAATTTAACTTAATTTGAATTAATTTAAATAGCCACATATGGACATGCAGATCCAAGTGTTTCTTCTTTTCATTAAGTCTCTGTGTCCAGAAGATCCTTGTTAAAGTGCTTATGTACTATTATTATTACTATTTTAAAGTGAGGCCATATGGCCAAAGATGAAGTTCTGGCATGTGCATGGGGGTAGGGGAGGGGAGAAGGGAGGAAATGTGCCAGAAAGGCCAGCTTGCTGGCTCCCAAGAGGCCTCCAGGGGAACATCTGGCTCAGTCTCACAGGAACAGAAACCAGATTTTTCAGGGCAAGGAGAGTCAAATTGATCTTCAGAGGTGGGAGCCCTTTAATCAAGCTCCCAAAACAGATGCAACTATTAGAAAGCTAGCACAACACAGTACAAGGAAACTAGTACTCTCGTCTCCTTCGGGCAGGGTGAGGGTGAGAGAGGCTGGTCATTTTCTACATGGAAACTGAGATCTGAAGTGGAGTTGGTGAGCATGGCCTCAGAGCAAGCAGCATGAAATAATTCACATGATTAATGGGCTATGCAATCATTGCAAGGTGGACCTTATCTGTCCTGGGAATGGTCCAGCTGTGTTTCTGACTATAGCCCTCTCTTCCTGAGTGGTGCTTGAGTGGTTATCAGCAGTTTTTGGTTCTGACTCTACTTTGTTTTCTAAGTGTTCATGGTTGATCAACCCCACACGATTGTCTTAGTCCGTTGGGACTGCTATAACTGAATACCACAGACTGAGGGGCCCATAAACAACAGAAATGTATTTCTTACGGTTCTGGGGGCTGGGATGTCCAAGATCAAGGTCGAAGCATCTGGTGAGAGCTCACACCTGGCTCATAGATGGCTGTCTTTTCACTGTGTCCTCATTTGGTGGAAGGGGGCAAAGAAGCTCTCAGGGGCCTTTTACATGAGGGCAATTATTCCATTCATGACCTAATCACTTCACATGCCCCATCTCCTAATAGCATCCCAGTGGAGACTAGGTTTCAGCATATGAATTTGGGAGAGGGGACACAAACGTTCAGCCTATTGTACCCATTGGCACATTCTTTATGTTACATTTAGGTTCCCGTCCTGTACCACACACTCAGGGCACATTTATTTCTTTAAGATGACTTAGCCTGAACAACTGTGGGTTGACATCACAGTTTGTCTCCCAGAAGACAATCTTATGTCCCATGTTTCCAAAGTCTTGCAGTCTCCGGCTACTGACTGCATACATTTTCTGTGAGGGGTAGCATGTTTATTAGTAGTTGATATCCATGCATGTTCTCTTTTAAAAAAAAATAGGTTGTGTAATCAGGTATCGATACTTGAAGTGCTTATTGGGGCCAGACAGTGACTAAATGAGAGTAGCATGCATGATGTCAGGCAGGTTGGTGTGGACCCCTTGGACATACAGAGCCGCAGCTCAGTTCAGGCTGTGTGTAGACACCCTAGAATGTGAGTCCAGAGTTGCCATATCTTCTGATTTTTAAACAGAAGTTGAACATCTGGATATTAATATGAAATCACCTGGTTTATCAAAGTGGGAAATCAATTCAACTATAACCCAACACTGAATACAAGCCCAACAAAATACATTAGCAAGTTGGATTTAACCCATGATCTCTGACTTGTAGTTTCTGGGTGTCGTGGGAGGCTTTAGTCTGGGAGTTTGCCATTGTGGGTTCTAGTCCACACTCCGCCTCTACACTGCCATGAGGTGTTGGGGACAGCATATCCCCCATTGCTGCTCAGACTCCTCCTCTGTGAATTTGACTGTCAGATGGAATGTTATCTAAGGTTTCCTCTTGCTCTGTTCCAGTCTGCTGGGGCTACCTTAACAAAATACCATGGATTGGGTGGCTTAAACAACAGAAATTTATTTCTCACAATTCTGGAGACCAGAAGTCCAATATCAAGGTCAGCAGGGACTGCTCTCCTTGGTGTGTAGATGGTCACCTTCTTGCTGTGTCCTTACCTGGCCTTTCCTCTGTATGTACACATCCCTAGTGTCTCTTTCTCTTCTTATGAGACACTAGTCATATTGGATTAAGACCACATTCTTGTGAATTATGTAACCTTATTACCTTCCTAAAGGCCTGATATGATTTGGCTCTTTGTGCCCAACCAAATCTCATCTTGAATTGTCATCTCCATAATCCCCACATGTCAAGGGAGGGATTTGGTGGGGGTGATTGAATCGTGGGGGTGGTTCCCTCATGCTGTTCTTGTGATAGTGAGTGAGTTCTCACAAGATCTGATGGTTTTATAAGTGTTTGACTGTTCCTCCTTCACATACTCTCTGTCCTGCTGCCTTGTGAAGAAGGTGCCTGCTTCCCCTTCTGCCATGATTGTTAGTTTCCTGAGGCCTCCCCAGCCATGCAGAACTGTGAGTCAATTAAACCTCTTTCCTTCATAAATTACCAAATCTCAGGGAAGTTTTTTATAGCAGTGTGAAAACGGACTAATACAAAGCCTTATCTCCAAATATAGTCACTTTGGAGGTTAGGGCTTGAACATAAAAATTTGGTGAAGGGGAGAGCAAAGTTCAGTCCACAAAATGCTCAGAGAGTCTGTACTTCATTCACAAGGTCACTGAGGTTAGACTGTGACTCTAACTCGGCCATCTTTCCCTTACCCCTCCAGGTCCACTCTCTACCCTCCTGCACCCTGCACTATGTCTTTCACATATATTTTCCAGAGCAAAACTACAGAGCCCACCTATATTGCCAACCTGCGGTGCTAGCACTGAGGAGTCAAGAGCCCTGTCTTGGATATGGAGTGGCAGATCCGGGCATATGCATACATGCTCTTATGTGGGCAGCTACATAGAGCAGTTGTGCCTGGGAATGCTGCTTTGGTTGGCTTTAGCCAATGAGGAGTCTAAGTAGGTGGTTAGAGGAAAACAGGAGAATGAGGTTGGGAGAACCTTGCTCCAAGGTTCCTGTGGGCTGTCTGTGAGACCTCACTGAAGGTCACTGCTCCTGTTAGACAGCTTCTCTGCCTCCACATTCCACACTTTCTCCCTCTTACCCTATTAAGCCCCTACTGTTATTCACCCCAGTACACAGCACCCTCCCTCCATGAATTTCCTACCACCTACACTCTTGAGAAGAGTCCGTTTTCTCAAATCAGCCAACTTGTGGGTGCTGAGATCCTGACCCATACAGCCAGAGTATGAAGGAACCCCTTAGTGGGTCATCCTGTCTATCCCTTCCCCTTGGTTCCTCACCCTCCAGCTTCCAGGCAGCTCTGTCTCAGCCCAAGACTTGACTAGCTTCCCCCAGGCCACACACTTTTTTCCTGAGGTGAACCACATCATGACTCTTGCTCTCTGAGTTAGTTTGCTATTATCCCTTTGCAGTCCCTATGGACAAGGGTGGAAGAAAGAGCTGACTGGAAAATGCAGTTCCCTGCAGCTGGGTTCTGGGATTTGCCTGGCTGAAATGATGTTAGCTCCTTGACCATTTGCCCCAGACAAGTAGGCATTTCTCTGGGGACTATAGAATATGTTTAGAATGAGATCTACTCTGTTCTTTCTCATGGTCACAGACCTCTTGGGGCAGATCACATTCTCTCCTTCATCTATAATACCCACGCTAACAGCCCCCTCCCCACTTTTTATTGAGGTTCCTCCCACTGAAGCTTCAGGTACTGTGCTGGTTACGGATACAGATAAATAGAGCAAAATTAGTAATGTTTTCAGTATCCAGAGTAAGGGAAAGGAAGACACGTACATGACGATAATTATAGTGCAGGACAGAGATGGAGTGGAATAAACACTGCAAGAGTTTGTCAAGTGCTAGGGGTTGAGTGTAGCAGCACAGAAGAGTGGTTTAAAGGTGAAGACCCTGAACTCAGGTTGCCTGGGTTCAGATCCTGCTTCACTACTTAATAGTTATGACATCTTAGACAAACAGCACAACTTCTTAAACTTTAGTTCCTTCATCTGAAAAATATAGGCAGTAGTAGGTTATCTTTGCTAGGAATAAATAATATATAATGTCTGTAATATGTTTAGCCCAGTGCCTTGCATATCCTCAGTGCTTAATAAATGTCAGCTTTTATTGCTACTTAGCAAAGATTGTGCAAAGGAGTGGGTTTTGTGGTAATAATTCTTTCTTTCCTTAAAGAATGGGAGGATTTTATGGGAAGGGGAAGATCATTCCAGAAGGACAGAGGCACATGAATAAAGGCACGAAGACAAGTGTATTTAGGAATTGTCAATTAATCCAGCTGATACATGGTGGCTACTTATTAGGAAAAAGGGCAGGAAAAGCTGGTTAAATCTAAATCAAGGACACTGAATATCAGGATGAGGGGTCTGTAAGTAATTTTGTAAGCAGTAAAGAACCATTACAAATAAGGATTTTAAGCAGGGCCATGTATACTTAGATAAACTTTAGGAAATTTAATCTGGCAGCCTTTTCTAAACTGGGTTGAAGGTGGAGAAAAAATGTGGAAAAAGAAGGCATGAGGCTATTACTATTGTCCATGCAAGTAGTAACAAGACCTGTCTTAGAGAAAAGCTGATAAATAATAATCAAACTCCTAATATTTGACAGAACCAGTTTGGCAGGAGGCAGAACATATGCAAATGAAAGTGTTAAGAGCCACACATAGTCAGGGGACAACTGGGAACGAAAAAGCTTGCACTTAAACTGACATCAACTAATGATGAGTTAATATTGATTTTTACAAAATTCTGAATTTAACATGTATTTTCCAGATCAAAACTGCAGAGCCCACCTGTATTGCCAACCTGTGCTGCTGGCACTGAGGAGCCAAGAGCCCTGTAGTGTAGATGGGGTGGGAGAACAGGGCATAGATGCGCATGCTCTTATGTGAGGAACTACATGGAGCAGCTTGTGGCAGGAACTCGAACAGCTGATGACTGTCCCCAAAGAGCACATCTACATGTTTGTTCAGCCCCCCTCACAGCTCCTGCCCCATTCTGACGAAAAAGCTTGCTAACATTTAGTCAGCGTTTTATTTAGAAAGATAGTGCCTTGGCTGGTATTTTCACTTGTGGGAGCTGGCTGTCCTAAATGTAACAGGAAAGTGCCCTGAAACCCACACCCCAGGTCAAAGAAGGTACAGGGTAGGGCCAGAGTATTCCCTCTGGAAGTGAATGCTAGTCAAGGAATACAGTAAGGATGGAGCCAGAGATACAAAGAGCCCTAATGTCCCTGTCCTCACCTCCAGGGAATAAGTATTTATGAAGCATGGCTGGTTGGGGAATTAGCCACAGGAAATGGAGATTCTAAGTATTGAATCCAACAAAACTTCATGTTGATGGGTTGCACCTTCAGATAGAAATGAAGAGGATCATTTCCTTAACACAGAAAAGAAAGAGGTGGTCAAGGTTCTTTCTAGAACGGGAGAGTCCTTCTCCATAGAGCAGGGCAGCTTGGTGAAGCAACCCTAAACTGTAGGAAGGAAGACCTTCTCCAAAATGACCCGGCACAAGGAGCTGTCCGTGGTGCTGCAGCGACCCTTGCGTGAGCCTTCTTGGAAGGTGTCTATTAGCTGCCGTATGACAGGTGCTGTGTCAGGTACTTTACACACACTGCATCCTTTAGTCTTCACAGCAACCCTTCACTGTTAGTGTTTTTATCAGCCTTGTTTCTACAGATGAAGAGACTAATGCTCAGAGCTTCACTTTCTGCCTTATCCAATTTGGATGTTATGAATAACATTTTCAGACATCAGATTTGAGGAATTCCAGCCTAACAAAGACAGCATATTTGTTAACACCCTTTCTCTGGTCTGGATAAAGATATTTTATTTCTTTTGGTGGTGGAGGTGGTGGGAACTTACACCAAAGGCAACAGAGTTTAAGTCATAGGAGAGTCTTTAAAGAGAAAGATTAAGCGTGCATACCCATATTTTAGACTGTTGATTACAAAGTCTTTCAGGATCTTTAAATATGTTTGTTAAAAGAGAAGAAAAAAATAACCCCTCCTAATTAGAAGAAAGCAAATCATGAGTTTTGTAAAAATCAGCAAGACCTTGTTACTCTTTAACAATTTTCTATTTTCTTTTTCCTGGGTATAACCTGGAAAAAAAAAGCCTCCAAGACAGAAAAGGTAGAGAGCAAATAAAGGCCCATCTTTCATTAATTTGGGAGAAATCTTTGCTAGGGCAGTTGAAGCCTTAATAAAGAAAAATTCACGTGGGCTTTTGATGCCAAACATCACTAAATCTCAGGATCTAAAACATCATTTAGGTGAGGGAAAGGATTTTACTCAAATTCCAATGTTGCAAAAATTCAGGAGCTGTTCTTAATGCATAGCATTTAAGCTAGGACCAAGGCTGAGACCAAGTGAGGGGTTCTCAACCTGGGTCCATAGACCTGGGGGATGGGGGAGGAAAGAAGTCCATGAATGGGCTCTGGACAGTCTATGCATACCTTAGAAATGTAGGCACAATGTTGTTTATAAATGCATTTTTACAGGGAGGGGATGAGAGCTGTCAAGATAGTCTCAAGACGTCCAGGAACATCCACAAAGTAAAGGTCTACTGGTTTAAATATTCACTCAAGAAAGTTAAGTCTTGGTGAATAAAGCATCTAATTATATCTATGTATTTATATTTCTGGGTTTGAAATAGGCAGCCCCTATCAGTATAACATTTGTGATAATTCAGATTAATGCTTGTACTTGTATATTTTAGTAAAGAGTTCTAATTTTATGGGAGATGGGTCTAATTAAGTAGAAACCGTATGTTGTTTTTTTCCAATTAAATGTATTCCTCAAGGGAGCCTACAAAGTGAGAGAAAACATCAGTCAGGAAAGACCTGATGAGAGCTCATCATGTGGCAAAGCTATCACTCACTTGCCTGAAATTCGATAAGGCTTCCTATGTTAGACATTCACATTCTAGCACAAATTCTGGAGGTCACTCCATGTCCCCATCTATCACGATGTGGCTCATTAGCCATTGCAGAGGCAGGGGAGCAGGGGCAGCACCAAGTGGAGCCCACTCTCCTTTCTGCCCACTCAGCAAAGTTGTTTACTAAACTCTGGTGGCCAAACGTTTTATTCAGCTAGAGGAAGGTAAGAATCAGGACACAGCTGGATTTTTAAAGCCCACAGATTCAACCTAGAAGAAGAATGGGTGAGTACATATAAACTTCTCTTCTTCCTGAACTTCTACCCTCTGTCTTTGCCTGACTTACTATACAGTGATTTAAAGAGCAATGTGTGAGAGTGTGTGTGTGTGTGTGTGTGTGGCCACACCATCCAAGAAGAACATTTGATTCCTCTCAAGTGTCTTTGACAGCTCAGTGAGCTGACATAACCCAGAAAAATGTGCTGTTATTTTGATAAGGACAGAGATGCAAGTATAGCTTAGTTATCTCAGGGTTTCCCTGAAAAGAGCTAAACTTACTGAAGGCAAAAAGGGTGTGATCAATAGGCTGTGATCCATGGGGTCCTAAAAGCTTCCAGGGTCCTAGGATGTTGGGGATTCTGGCAATGTGGAGGATATAAAGGGCATAAACTTGTCCAGCACAGTCACTTTATCTCAGGACAGAGGCAGGTGTGAATGGGAGGCAGCTGGGACCTGGAATGAGTCCAACCCTGTGAGATAAAGCAGGCACAAGGGCTATAGATCTAGTTTTAGAGAAGTTGGTGGTGAGGGGATGATGGCAAGTCAGAATTTTCAAAGTGGAGCTGTGGTTGTCAGCACCTCATTTCCCAAGAGTGAGGTATTGGGCAGGTGTGCTAGACCCTAGTGTGTCAGAGTCTTAGCAGGGAAGACCACAGAGGCCACCCAGAACAACCCCCACAGGGGTCAAATGTATAATCCAAGGAAGATCCAAAGCCGGAACCCAGTGTCTTGACTGTCTAGTCATTGCCCTTGTCACTCTCCTGCATGTGTCAGGTCCCACTCCCTACTCCCTGCCTTCTACTGCCCTTCCCCAACTCCACAGTGTGATGAGGCCAGGAGCTGCTCATGACTTGTATAGCTCCCCAGTGGGGAGGACCTGGAAAGGTTGTTCTTTCTTGGCTGGCCACAGTCTACCGGGAGGCCAGCAGGTGTGAAACCAGCTTGATTTTATGGCTTTCTTGGTAGCTACTGAAGCCCCCACAGCAATGAGATAGCAAACATAGAGCATGTGCCAGGAACTGCTCCAGTGCTTCATATGTCTGATATTTAACCATCTCAACATCCCCATGTGATAAGCACTGTAACTTTCCCTATTTTACAGATGAACAACCTATGAACAGAGACGTTAAGTAACCTGCCTAACACCAGTGACGAGTGGCAGAGCTGAGATTCAAGCCAGACAGTTGGGCTCCCGAGTCCACGCTCTTCACCACTGTGTTATCCTGCCTCTCGACTCTTAGAACCACGCATTAGGCTGCCCTTCTCCTACATAGTAGTATTTTTTCCCCCAAAACCAAGCATTGCCTTTGCTTACCCCAAATCTCTCTCACTCAAAGGAGAAAGCAGGAGAATGCCTTTGGGCATTCATCAGGATGTATATTAAAGGGAGGGGTGCAGAATGAGCTCTGCTTCGAGGTTCCATTTCACCACTACTTTCTGCAAGTTGGAAATGATGAGGAATTCCTAGTGGAATCCCCCAGTTTCTTTGACTCCTACCTTGTTGCTTAGCAAGAGAGAGAGGTGGTCTGTCGTGTTGTCTCAGCTGACACAGGTGAGGAGGAATGGCACCTACAGAGAGGGTGGATGGGGCATAATTTCTGAAGCAGCATAAACTGACCATGTCCTAGTGCCAGCAAATGCCACCTCCAACCCCTTTCTGGGCCTCAATCCCCGAGACAGGGAACGCTTGTTGGTGTATAGGAAAGTGCATCTTGGTACTCAGACCTAGGGATATTGAGATCTACACTGCTGTGAAGTTTTGTGTGAACTCCACAACCTCGTGTTGTGACGTTTTCGTTTAAATAAAACTGATAGTGACTTCTTGAATTAAAGAACTGAGAGCATTCAACTTGTAAGTCAGTGAGCTGGTAATTTCCTTTATCATGAGCTTCATGGCTTCTTGCTTATAGTAATTTTACTATAAAATTTAAGTATTATCAAGAAGCTGAACATTGTTTTTCCAAGTCATTGAAGTAAATTTATGGTACAGTGAAGTTGTTACATTACATTCCCAACAAGTGAAAAAGGAAATCTGATGAAGAATATGTCCCCTTTCCTAGCGAAAGTGTTTTTGTGCATGAGGCTAAATCTACATGTATTACATTGAAGCATGCAAGAATGAAATTTGACCTCAGGAATGAGAGATACATGGAGAAACTTGTGGTCATAGTTTCCAGATGCCTTGAGGAAAAGTCAACTGTATGGGAATCTGAGATTTGATCTTGTTTTCAGCCAAACGCTATGATGCACAGCACTAGCAAAACATTAAAGCCATTAGTACTTGGTCCGAATTCCATAGATGTGTTGAAGTTGATGGCAGATATGTGAGAACCTCTTTTCTCCACTTCATTTAATGTGCCTCTCCTCATAGAATCATAAAATGTCAAAACTTAAAGCAACCTCAGAGATCCTCTGTTTTGTGCATATGAAGAAACTGAGGCTCAGTGAGGGAGAGTGACTTACCCAAGTTCACGCTGTAAATTACCAGCAGAGCTGGGAACCCAGGTCAGCTAATACTTTGGGGACAGTACACATGACCCTTCCCCAGCTCCATCTTCAGCCTTTCCCTAGAGGTTGAAATGGGATTGATTCTTTCACCCATTAATTCTGAGCTATGATCATGCCCTCCCACCTAAAAGCATCTTCATGGCCCATCAATATTAATGGATAGTGAATGTGTGGACTTTGCTACAGTTCATAAACACAATAGGGGCACGCTTTATACACAAAAATGTGTGTATTTTGAATTCCTTGGAGATTTATTTAGATTTAACTCTTGCATTCTTGAATCTCTAGTCTCTCAGCAAAGCAATAAGCTTGCAGCTGGGAACAATCGGTGACCAGATTGGAGCAGAGGGTGTAGATTACACTGACCCCAGCCTTCAGGGACATATTGACAGTGTAGCCCAGAGGGCTGCTTCTCAAGGAGAGCTGCTATAAGAACTGCATCCCAACCTACCCAGCCAGCCCTACTGCCCACCATTCTCCCTGGGGACCTGGCCTTTGGAAGCCCCCAGATTGTCACTTCCACTGCATTTTGTTGGTCAAGCAGGTCACTAAGGCCATCCCAGATGCAAGGAGAGGGAGTAGCCTATGTATGCAGGGAAGGCAGGCATTGACAATGCCCATCTTTGCAGACTATCTAACTACAGTAAGCAGACACATTATCGCAGAGGGAAACCTACCTGCGCCTTTCTTCACTAAGTTAGCGACTGCACCGCTAGCACCGAGAAGAGCTTCAATACCAGGAAATATTTGGGGGAGGTAGATGGCAGGAAGAAGAAGGGAGAGAAGTCATTAGTTTGAGATAATGGTTAAGGAATTAAGCCTGGGGAAGATAAGGCAGGATGTAAATTGTGGATATTAGGCGGGTAGGGGTGGGGCGAGTGCTGGAGAAAAACTTTGTCTAATTCCTTTATGGGCTCAGCATCTGTTGGGGTCGATTGGAGACAAAGGCTGGCACAGTTCACAAAAGTATGGCAAAACATATTTATTTATTATTTATATCACATACAATTGTAATGAAGATTATTTTCAAAGATTAAAAAAAAGTATCCAACATCCCACCAACTGGACACAGTTGTGTTCATTTTTCTTTTCAATCTTGATTCTTCCTTAAATATGTTTTATTTCTCTGTCATCATCCTGTGTTGGGCATGTGTTCTGGGCTTTTCACCTGGGCTCATTTTACAAATGCTGCTCTGATGTGAGCTGCCATTTTTTTCTACATCCTTTTAGAGGCCACATTTTATTCTGGTCGAGGGAGATTTGTTATGGGCCAATGATCTGAGCATGATTAACAAGGGTGACTCAGGTCTCCTGTGGCCCTGTCACCCACTGGTGAATGGGTAAGGCCCTAGGGAGGCTGGACCTGGCCCCTCCCGGGCTCTGGGGGGCTCTGTCCCTGCCCAAGATGCCCTGCTGGGGTGGAAGCCCTCAGGGCGCTCCGTGAATGTTTACAGCTGCCAGCAGGAAACAGTCTTCCTTTAAGCAGGGAGGCAAGCTGAGTTTTTTCCTTCTTTTCTTTTCAACCTTTCAAGGAGTTTGTTGGTTTCTGAAAACTATTAAGCTAGGGCACAAAGGTTTAGATTTCTCATCTCTTACCAGGGCTTACATTTCTTCCGGGAAGGGGGATTTAATTTTACTGTTGTAGCAATTTTTCACCACAAGAATCTGCTGACTTCTTTTTCTGATACTGAGATGCCAGGCTTGGCACATTCTGGGCAGGTGGAGGGCATCCCCCTCTCTCTGCAATGTCCTCTGCTCTCTGCCCATTTAAATTCCACCTATTCTTCAAAGCCCATTTCACATCCTTCGACGTCCTCCTTGAAGCCCTCCCTGGCCTTTTGCACCCATACTCAGGTTTCTGACATCTTAAAATATTTACCGATTGCTCATGGTCACATTCTCCTGGAAGGCATCATGGTGTCATAAACATACCCTGGGATGGAAAGCAGGATACTTCAGATCTTGTCCCACTGCTAACCATCTGTGTGACCTTGGGTAAGTCTTTGTACTCCCTGGGCTTTAGCTTCTTCCATTTTAAAAAGAGGGCTAATCTCTGTTGTTCCTTTCTGCTATGAGTCTATGATCCGGGTTCTTTGACCTTTGAGGTTACCCTTGCACATCACTCTAGAGACTGTGGAAATTGGCCTGGTTAATTTATGCTTATTTCCTCCAATGACCTTGAATCTTTCTGCTCATAAGACATCATTTGGACAATGTGAAAATGTGCTTCTTATAGAAAACATGGATTGGGTCTCTTCCACAGACTTCTTCATCTCCTACCCCTGCTTATCTACTTATTTTCATCCAATAAGTAGACTTCAGACTTTGTTCTTTCTTGTGGTTGGTGCTGAGTCTCTGACTATGACACAGTGCTGCAAATGGAAGCATACTTTCTGAAGGCTGTACTTCAAACACTCTATTAACGCAACACACCACATACCAATTCCCAGTAGAATGCCCACAAACCAATTTGGCTCGTCTTTGATGAGACAGAGATGCAAGGCAATAACTACTCCTCTCCAAGGGAGAAGGGATTAGTGGCAGGGCGGCTGAGTTCCTGCCATCTCTATCACTGGAGCATGAAGGCGCACTGCAAGGACAAGCGGTCTGCCCTGGACATCCACGTTTGCTCAGCTTAAAATTGCTCAAGATTTGGCTGTGCTAAAAAAGAGGATAGGAACAGTATTGAGGAAGATGGACATGATTTGGCTTAAAATCAGAAAAAGCTAGAAATTTCTAAGGCTGGTTTTATGTCCAAAAATGTGAGGCCCTTGGGGGGAACCACCATTACCCAGTCAAAGCCTCCACCTGCTCTCAGATTTCCTCCTCTTCCATCCTTGGCACAAATCCTACATTTCCCTCTTCTAATACCCCATGCTCTTTCCTCTGCTTGGGATGCACGGGCCCAAATCACCCCCCTCAACATTCCACTCACTCACTGGGGCAAAAAGATGCTTACATAATGCCTCTACTATGGACTTTGGAGTCTCCATGTCTTCAGTTTAAATCCCAGCTTTTCTTCCTCTAGGGCAGGGGACTTAACCTTTCTGAGTAGCCTCTATTTTCTCTTTTGTAAAATGGGGCTAATTATCCCTGCCTTGCAGGGTTGCAGTAAGGATTACATGAGACAGTGAAGACTTTCAGCATTGAACACAGTGTATCACAGGGGCCCAATGAGCAGCGTTCTCACCATTGTTTCCCTTCTGTAAATCTTTTATGGGCAATAGTATGGTATTATATTTATGTAGGCAAAGAACCTATCCCACTGCTAAACAGAAAACTTCTTGAAGGTAGTAATTATTTGACACTCTTGTTGATCCCTTTCAATGTCAAGCACGGAGCTTTGCATAGAGTTAATTCTTCATATACTTTGTTCAAATGATTTCAGTCATTTTATCTGCCTTTTCCCTCCCTCTGATTATGCCCAACAAAGACATGAGAAAGTCATTGTTGAAAAAACAGGGCAAGAAATAATTTCTTTCTACATTTTTAGGCCACGTTTTATTAAGAGTGCAACTTTGGGGTCTTGCCTCTTAAACTGTAAATCCAGGGAGGAGGGAGGGGATGGAGACCATGACCTTTTATGTGTGCTTTCAGTATTTACTGCTCTGCGGGGCACTTGCTGAATATTTAAGTGTGTTGCTATTCAGGATAAAAGCTTGTAGAGTGACAGATCTGGGAGCAGAAAGGCAACTTGGTAATGGATTTTATCTCAGACAAATGCAGGAGAAAGCCTGCTTAAAGGCTATAATTGCCCCAACTACTCCAGCCCCATCCTGCAATCCTATTCTCCCCTCACCACTGCAGCTCTGGGATCCTTTCTGTGATAAGCCCCTGGGCCTCACTCTTCACTCTTCACCACTAGGAGGGAGAAGCCTAGTGGATGAGCAGCCTCTTTCCTGGCATGTCAAGTTGAGTTCCATTGTGCAAGAATTCTCTACATTCTGCTGAGGAGTGGTCCAGCCAATGAGGAAGCTGTGACCTGATCTGACTGTGGGTTGAGTGTTGTTAACCCTGGCAAGATACAAAAAAGCTCGGGTCAACAGAGGCAGCATAGCACAGACTTGTGATTAAGAGCACAGACTTGAGTCAGACTGCCTAAATTTGCATCCCATTTCCATCCCTTGCTTGCTTGTAACCTTGGACATGTTATTCAATTTCATTGAACCTCAGCTTCCTTATCCATAAGATGGGAATGATAGAAAGAATGCCTACTTCGTAAGTTAATTATGAGGCTCCAAGGCACTATCATAAGTTAAGTTACATAGAACTGTGCCTCAAATATAGTAAGAGCTATGTAAGTAATTGGCTATCATTATTTTAGAGCTATAGGAGCCATTCCCCTAAATTGTATGAAAAGCCGTGTATCTCATGTTTCCTTTGTGCCTTAGCTTGCTTAATTCTTATTCCTGTACAGTGAGGTGAGCCCCAGGGTTGAAAGGGTCAACTTCTGTGGTGTCCACTCAGGAGATGAACACCTTGATATGGCAGCAAGGATGGAATAGAGGAGACGGATAAGGGGCATGTATAGGAGGAACTCACGGCAGTTACATGTGGAGCTGAGGAAAAGGGAAGATCCTGGCATGTCACCCAGGGAACCAAGGCTCAAGATCTTTGGGATGATGTTATAAATGAGATAAGGGATGCCATAGGAAGAGAGGTTCCTGTGGGGATATTGAGCTTGGAAAGTCTGCAGAATATTGGGACAGCAGGTGGAGATGCCCCCAGAATGTTGAAATTATGATTTTGGAGCTTTGGAAAGAGGTCCAAATAGAGCTATAGATTTTAAGAGTCATCAGTATTTGTGGTGAACTCTATGAGAACCAGTAGGATCCTTCAGACAATTTGCTACAAAATGTTGAGTGTCTGATCCAGGGCCAGAGAGTAAATATTTCAGGCTTTATGGGCTATGCAATCTCTGTTGCAAGTACTCAACGTATCACTGGTTTGAAAGTAACCATAGACCATATGTAAATGAATGGGTGTGGCTGTGTTCCAATAAAACTTTATTTACAAAACAGATAAAGAGTCCACACCTACTCTACTCCAGATCAGCATCTTACACATTGCAGGTATAGGATAACTATTTGTTGGATTAATCTACTAGCTCCAGAAATTTTCTCAAGTTCAGGCAGATTTTCAAAAAAAACCAATTAAATTTCTAGGTGCTCAAAGTTTTGTTAATGACACATGAAAACAGTCACAAAAACAGGTGAGGGTGTTTGAATTTCTGCTGCTATACATAAAACAAACCACCATGAATTACAGATATACTGTTGGGTTGTGAAATATCCAGCCAGAAACCTTTTCTGAACCAAGTCCTAGGCCCTTAGTCAAGTATGATAAATCAGACGGGTGAATTGCAGGGCCAGGTGATGTGAGAACCATTCGATTTTAAACCTCCTGAGGGCCGATGCAGGTGGGTAAGGTGAGAAGCTTTGACTTCCAGAATTGCACTCTTAGAGCCCCAGGGACCTTGAATGGCACTCTTGTTATGTCCAGGAAATCAACTGCAAATGGGTTTAATAATTAAGAAACTGCCCACAAGTATTGAAGCTTCCATTGCAAAGAAGTGGCGATGGGAGGAAATGGGAGAAAATCAGCACTAGAAGAGGAGTTGAAGTCGTGTGAGGGAGTGGGCATTTTTCACTCATTTCTAGTCATAGAAAATGAGAGAGAGAGAAAGAGAGAGAGAGAGAGAGAGAGAGAGAGAGAGAGAGAGGGAGAGAGAGAGAGAGGCTTCCCCATAAACAATAGAGTGATACAGCCGGATTATGAGTAGAAGTTATTAAAAGAGTTGAGTCAACACAAGAGCTGAGGGTTTCAGCTACTAAATTAAACTTAGTAGTAACTCAGGTGAACCACCCCGAGGACAGTCCCCATTCCTTCTTGTCTTACACTTTTGGTTGGTAAATCAAACCACCCAAGTCTCTCTTTTGCTTTTGAAGTCTGAACTGTACATCTCAATTCTTTGATCACCATCCTGGGGACAATTACAAGGTCTTGGACCTCAAGCAATGGGGGAAAACCTAGAGAGGAGGCTCATGTTTGACTGATGGCTGCAAAAAGAATGTGTCTTAAGAGCTTAATGAAGCCCAGGGTTCCCAGGCAGGCTGTGTAACTCTGAGATACCGAGTGTTTGTACTTACAGTAATGGTAGTAGCTGTGTCATGTGCCACAAAATTATGTTTAAGTTAATGACATAGATGTTGGTGGTTTCATAAGATTATAATGGAGCTGAAAAATTTCTATTGCTTAGTGACATCTTGATGATCCTGACCCTGCATAGGTCTAGACTAATGTGTGTGTTTGTGTCTTAGTTTTTAACAAAATAGTTTTAAAAAATTTAAGTAGAAAAAAATGCTTATAGAATAAGGATTTAAGAAAATATTTTGTAAAGAAAGAAATATTTGAAAGCAAATTTTTTGTATAGCTATATAACATGTTTGTGTTTTAAGCTAAGTGTTACACATGTCAAAAAGTCAAAAAAAAGTTTTAAGTTTATAAAGTAAAAAAGTTACAGTTGGCTAAGGCTAATTTATTATTAAGGAAAGAAAAAAATGTAAATAAATTTAGTGTAACCTAAGTGTACATTGTTTATAAAGTCTACAAGTAGTAATAATCTATGCCTTCACATTCTGTCACCACTCACTCATTGACTCACTGAGTACCACTTCCAATCCTGCAAGCTCCACTCATGGCAAGTGCCCTATAGAGTTGTGCCGTTTTAAATCTTGTATACTCTATTTTCACTATACTTTTTCTCTGTTTAGATATATTTAGATACACAATAGTTACCATTGTATTACAATTGCTTACAGTATTCAGTACAGTAACATGCTGTACAGGTTTGTAGCTTAGGAGCAATAGGCTATACTATAAAGCCTAGGTGTATAGTATATAATCTAGGTTTGTGTAGGTGGACTGTATAACATTCGTGTAATGATGAACTCACCTATTGACACATTTCTCAGTATGTGTCCCTATCATTAAGTGACACATGACTGTATATGCACATATATACATACATAAACATGCATATATGTTTACATGTGTGTATATATGTATGTGTGTGTATATGTATATGTATATTTGTGTGTGTGTGTTTATACATATGTATCTATATTTGTATTATGTACACTGACAAGTTTCTTTTTTTCTTTTTCGTAAAGACAGGGTCTTGCTCTCTTGTCCAGGTTAGAGTGCAGTGGCACAGTCACAGCTCATTCCAGGCTTGAAATTCTAGGCTCAAGTGATCCTTCTGCCTCAGCCTCCTGAGTATTTGGGACTACAGGTACACACTACCATGCCCAGCTAATTTTTAAATTTTTTTGTAGAGACAGAGGTCTTGCTTAGTTACCCAGGATGGTTTTGAACTCCTGGCTCCAAGTGATCCTCCCACCTCAGCCTCACAAATTGCTGGGATTACAGGTGTGAACCACCACACCTAGTGAATAAGTAATTTTTTTTTTTGAGATGAGTCTTGCTCTGTTGCCCAGGCTGGAGTGTAGTGGCGTGAGGTCAAGAGATTGAGACCATCCTGGCTAACATGGTGAAACCCCATCTCTACTAAAAATACAAAAATTATCTGGGTGTGGTGGTGCATGCCTTTAGTCCCAGCTGCTCAGGAGACTGAGGCATGCCCTATAATCCCATGACATTCAACCCTCTGATTCTTCTGGACAGGACCCCTTTCTCTCATCAGGGCATTGCACATGCATTTTCCACCAACTCAAATACCTGATGGATGTCTATCCATGCTTTAAAACGCAGTCTATTTGCTACCTTCTGTGTGAAAGCTTACCTGATCTCTACTCCGTTTCTCATGTCTTCTGCTGTTTCTGTAGTATGCCACTTATTACTTTATTATAATTATTTGGGTATGACTTTGGGGTTGTATCCAGACTGAATCTTAGCTCTTCTGTTTTTTATCTGTGTGGCTTTTGTCAAGTTATTTTAACTTCTTTGGGCCTCAGTCTTACAATCTGTAAAATGTGGATGTTAAGAAGAATTACTCATAGGGGTGTTGGGAGGTCTCAATGCAATTATATGTACCAGCAGGCTTACTTAGCACAGTACCTAGTACATAGTAAGTATTCAATAAATTATAACTTTTCTTCTCCACTTCACCTTGAGCTTATAAAACTTATGGATATAACTCAAATATCTTGGTAAATAAAATGCCTAGCTTTGCTACTACAGTATGGCTGCTTCCAGTTTTATGTTGCTAATAAAAACACACTCCAGTGAAAAGTAGGAATGAATATTTTCCAGGATTGACTATAATGTTAGGATGCAATGCAAGTATCAAAAAATTTTTTAAAAATCAAAATCATACCAAGTATCTAATCTGACCACAATGGACTAAAACTGGAAATCAACAGTAGAGGAACATTTTAAACTATACTAATATATATAAATTAAACATGCTCCTGAATGACCAATGGGTGAAGGAGAAAATTAAGAATAAAATTTTAAAATCCTTGAAACAAATGGAAATGAAAACACAATATCTCAAAATGTATGAGACGCAGAAAAAGCAGTATTAACAGACAAATTTATAGCAATTAATGTCTACATCAAAAAACTAGAAAGACTTTAAATAAACAACCTAATGATGCATCTCAAGGGACTAGAAAAGCAGGAATAAGCCAAATCCAAAATTAGTGGAAATAAATAAATAGTAAAGATTGGAGCAGAAATAAATGAAATGAGACAAAAATACAAAAGATCAACAAAACAAGAATTTTTTTGAAAAGACAAAATTGAGAAATCATTACCTATGTTAACCAAGAAAAAGGAGAAAAGACCCAAATATGTAAAATCAGAAACAAAAAAGGAGACATCACAACAGATACCACGGAAATACAAAGGGTCATTAGAAACTACTATGAATGGCTATATGGTGATAAATTTGAAAATCTGGAGGAAATGGATAAATTCTTGGGCACATACAACCTACCAAGATTGAACCAAGAAGAAATAGAAGACCTGAACAAGCCAATAACATGTAATGAGATTGAATCAGTAATAAAAAGTCTCTCAGTAAAGAAAAGTCCAAGACTAGATAGCTTTACCACTCAATTCTACCAAACCTTTAAAGAATAATTAATACCAATTCTTCTCAAACTATTCAATAAATTGAAATTGAGGAAGTTTTTCTTAATTCATTTTCTGAGGCCAGCATGATCCTGATACTAAACCAGACAAGGCAACAACAAAAAAAGAAAGCTACAGGCCAATATCCTTGATGAACCTAGACATAAAAATCCTCAAAATACTAGCAATTTAAATCTGATAACACATGAAAAAAAGATAATACACAATGATCATGTGGAATTTATCCCAGGAATGCAAGGCTGGTTCAACATATGCAAATCAATAAATGTGGTGCATCATATCAGTAGATTGAAGGATAAGCACCATATGATCATCTCAATAGATGCAGAAAAGCATTTAATAAAATCAACATCTCTTCATGATAACAATTCTCAGTATATTGGTTATAGGAGGAAAGTACCTGAACAGAATAAAGACCATCTATGACAAATTCACAGTTAGCATCATACTGATTGGGGAAAAGTTGAAAGCTTTCCATTTAATAATTGTAACAACACAAAGACTCTGACAAAAAACTTCTAGAACTAATAAACAAATTCAATGAAGTTATAAAACACAAAATAAACATATAAAACCAGTAGTGTTTCTATACACAAACAACAAACTAGCTGAAAAAGAAACCAAGAAATGATCCCATTTGCAAAAGCTATAGAAAAGATACATAGGAATAAATTTCACCAAAGAGGTGAAAGATCTCTATAAGGAGAATTACAAAACACTGATGAAAGAAATTGAATAGGATAAAAAAATGGAAAAACATACCATGCTCATGGATTGGAATAATTAGTATTATTAAAATGACCACACTACCCAAGTAATCTACAGATTCAGTGCAATCCCTATCAAAATGCCAATGACATTTTTTACAGAAATAAAAAAAATCTAAAATATTTATGGAACCACAAAATCTTCCAAATAGCCAAAGCCAAAGCAATTCTCAGAAAAAAAAAAAAAGATGGAGGCATTACACTAGCATTACACTAGCATTACACTATTTCAGACTTCAAAATATACTACAAGGTTGTAGTAACCAAAACAGCATGGTACTAACATAAAAACAGAAGCACAGACCAATAGAACAAAATAGATAACTCAGAAATTAATCCACACATCTATAGCCAACTAATTTTGACAAAGGCACCAAGAACACCTGTTGGGGAAAGTGCAGTCTTTTCAATAAATGGTGCTGGAAAAATTGGATATTCATATGCAGAAGAATAAAACTTAGACCTTCACCTCTCCCCTATACAAAACTCAACTCAAAATGGGTCAAAAACCTAAATGGAAGACCTAAAACTATAAAACTACTAGAATAAAACATAGGAGAAATGCTTCAGGGTTTTGATCTAGGAAAAGACTTTATGAATAAAACTTTAAAAGCATAGACAACAATAGAAAAAATAAACAAATGGGATTGTATCAAACTAAAGTTTCTTTACAACAAAGGAAACAATCAATAAAGTGAAAAGACAACCTATAGGGTGGGAGGAAATATTTGGAAACTCTCCATCCAACTCTCCATCCCGAATCCATATTCGGGATTAATATCCTGAATATGTAATGAACCCAAACATGTCAACAACAAAAATCCAAACAATCCAATTAAAAAATAGGCAAATAATTCGAACAGACATTTCTCAAAAGAAAACACACAGATGGCCAACAGGTGTATGAAAAAATGCTCAGTATCACTAATCATCAGGGAATTGTAAATGAAAACCACAATGAGGTATTATCTCATCCCAGTTAAAAGGGCTATTATCAAAAAGATAAAAAATAACAAACGTTGGTGAGGATGTGGAGAAAAGGGAGCTCTTACATGCTTTTGGTGGGAACATAAATTAGTATGGTCACTATGGAGAACAATATGGAAGTTCCTTAAAACACTAAAAATAGAACTACCATATGATCAAGCAACCTTACTACTGGATATTTATCCAAAAGAAAGAAAATCAGTATACCAAAGAAACATCTGCACCCCTATGTTTACTGCAGGAGTATTCACAATAGCCAAGAAATGGAATCAGCCTAGGTGTCGCACCACAGATAAGTGGATAAGGAAATTGTGGTATATATACACAATGGAATACTATTCAGCCATAAAAAAGAATGAAAGCCTGTCATTTGAAGCAATGTGGATGGAATGGAGGACATTTTGTTAAGTAAAATAAGCCAGCAACAGAAAGTTAAATACTGCATGTTCTTATTCATATGTAGAAGCTTAAAAAAAAAAAAAAAAAAAAGTCGATCTCATAGAAGTAAAAGTAGAACAGAGGATACCAGAGGTGGGGAAGATAAGGAAATTGGAGAATGGGGAAAGATTTGTTAAAGGATATAAAAGTATAACTGGATAGGAAGAATAAACTCCACTGTTGTCTACTACTGTAGGATGACTTTAGTTAACAATAATATATTACATAGTTAGAATATACAAATAGCTAGAAGGAGGATATTGAAGGTTCTCAACACATAGAAGTCATATATGTTGGAGATAATGTATATGCTGATTTTCCTGATCTGATTACTATATTATATGTATTGCATTATATGTATATCACTGTGCTATACATGATCATAGCCAAAAAGCTGAGAATAGATGCAACAGCACTATGTACCCCAGGGGATATGTTCAATTATTATGTGTCAATTTTAAAAATTAATAACAAATAAATTTAGTTATTCTGCTGTATGATCTTGGATAAGTGCAAAGACTGGGATTTTGGAGTCAGATACACTTGTTTTTGAATCCCAACACTGTGACTTTAAGAATTTACTCACTTCTGGATCTCTCATTTCTGATAGAAAATAGAGATAATGAGAAACCCTACCCTAAGAGATATTAGGATGGTTAACTGGGCAGCAAAATGGCACATCCAGTATAGTGCCTGGCACCAACAATAATAGCTTCCTTCCCACTTGGGGTCAGCACAGAGTACATGTCTCTCTGCTATGTGAAAGCTCATCTGACATCTCTATTTAGAGGGAGGAAGGGAACCAAACCGAGCTCCAACCAGGCCTCTTCCTTGTCCAGTCCTGATCCTGACCCTGCTGTCCTGAATCAACTCTCTCCTTCCCAGCTCATTTGATGGAACACTGCAATTTTAAATTGTCAGTCATCAGCACATTTAAATGTCCCAGGACTAGAAAAACATCAGAAGGAATGATTGAAAACTTTATTGATTTAATCAGATAATTTTGCACAAATTATGGTCCATAAAATTCTAGGTGCTCTGTAGTCTTCCATGAGACACAGTTGAAGCTACTGTCATCCCTCTAGGTAGGATCTAGAAGAACAAAGAAAGATTAGTGTGATTTAAGATAAATGCACGAAGCATAGGGGAGGCATTTGCTGAGAGAACAGGGAACAGTTTCTAAGTAAGCTGGACTATGAGTGTGTAAGGAAATGAGAAGGCGAGAAAGGGAGGTTGAGGGCAGGTAAGGACATCCTTGAATAATATTTGAGGCATTGGGACTTTGTAGGCAACTGGGAACCATTTAAATTTTTCAAGCCAGAAAGTGGCATGGTCAGAGGTTTGCTTTAAGAAGATAACTGGCAAGAAGGTGAGAATGGATTGTTTTGGTAGGGGGCAGAATGACTAGAGACAGGGGAATACTTAGGAAGTCTACTGCAACTGTCTGGACAAGGGGTGACAAAGGTTGCACTTGGGCAGTGGAAAAGAGAGAGCAAATAGAAGGCATATTGCAGTGCAAAATCTACAGAACTTTTTGACTAACTAGGGAAAGGGAAAGAGAGACGGAGAAGGATGACTCAGGATTTTAGCCTGAGGAAAGTGCTTGAGTTATCTACTTTAACATTCAGAATGCAGAACCTATCTGTCAACACCTGGCTTTCCTCATTTATTCTTAATGCATGCATGTGTGTGTGTGTGTGTTTGTGTGTGTGTAACTCTATGTACATATGGAATGCTATACATCAATAGCTGAATATCTCTCTCTCACAGACAGTCTCTCTCTCTCTCTCTCTTCTATTTCAGTCTTCATTCACCTCAAATGTATGTAATTATTGGCATTGTGAAATGAGGGTGTGAGGCTTTCTAACTTTGAGAAATAGCAGTTTTTATACTGGCAATGTAGAGATTATGTTTTATGATTTTGAAAATATTTAAGCTTGCCCTATTGATAATAGTAGCTTCCATTGACTGAGTGCTTCTGTGCAATGCTTTACACACATTGCTTCACTTACCCTCACAACAATATGTGAGATGGACACCATTAAGGCCCCACTCCCCTCACCCCATTCCCAAACAATTCCCAACTCCCTCCTCCCTTGCTAAACACCATAAAGACTGACCTCCCTTGCAACAAGGGTGGTCATGGAACCCAGGGCTGGACAATGAGAATATAAATGGCATCTGTTTAGAGAGTTCTAGGTAAGTCATTGGTTTCCAGATAAAGGGAATAGCATAAGAGGAGACAGCTGGTGTACTTACTCTTTTCCTTCTTGCTGGCTTGAACATGGTGGATGTGACGCTTAAGGTTCTGGCAGCCACTGGCAACCACAGATGACAAACACAGAAATAAAAAGCCAATGAGCAGGAGAAAGAAAGAGTGTGTGATCTGTGATCTCAGTGACAATGCTGAGTGACTGAACCAGCCTTGGAACCCCTATGCCCATGTTTCTTGATAAGTATTCAAGCCACCATTAGTTTTTTTTTTTTTTTTTTCTGTTACTTGCAGAAAAATGAATTCTAATGTGTAGTTATTTGCCTAGGACCAAACCAGGAAATGGTGGAGCTGGGATGCAAACACAGGTGTCTATCTGACTCCAAAGTGATGTTATTAGCTATTTAAGATATAACTAGAAAGACATTTGGTCTTTGCTCCTGGTTCCTGGTACAAGGCTCTTAAAACCCTTGGAATTTCCTGAATAATAAGGGTGATAGAATCATCTTTGTTCTAATGAGGTGATTCTTAGTGGGACCCTAGAAGTCTTGTCACCAGAAAGACCAAGCCTTGATTAGAAGCTTGGAACTTTCAACCCCCGCCCCACCACCCAACCAACAGGGAGGGCAAAATGGGTGAAGATTGGATCAGTCACCAATGGCCAATGATTTAATCAATTGTACCTACATAATGACACCGCCATAAAAATTAAACAATGGGGTTGGGGAGCTTCTGAGTTGGTGAACACATCCACATGCTGGGAGAGGGGCACACTCCAACTTCATGGGCACAAAAGCTCCCATACTTGGAGCCCTTCCAGACCTCACCCTATGTACCTCTTCATCTGGCCGTTCATTTGTATCCTTTATCATAAACTGGTAAATGTAAGTAGAGTCCTTTCCCGAGTTTTGTGAGCCATTCTAGCAAATGATCCGACATGAAAGAGTGAATTTGGGAACTCCCAGTTTACACTTGGTTGTCAGAAGTATAGGGGGCCTGGGACTTGCGATTGGTATCTGAAGTGGGGCCGTTCTTGTGGGACTAAGCCATTTAACTTGTAGGATTTGATGCTAACTTCAGCTAGATAGTGACAGAATTGAATTGAATTGTTGGCTACCCAGTTGGTGTCAGAGAGTTGGAGAACTGGTGTGGATAATTCCCACCCATCTGGTGTAAAAAATGTCAGGAGAAAAGAAGAACCCTACTACCACATGTTCTCCCTCTTCTAGTACCCACTCTGAACAACATAAAGGGCTTGTTTTGTTGTGTGTGATGGATTCACTTGCTGTGCTTTCCCTGGTCTTTGTCTCTCACTTCTTCCTCCACAGTTTTGGATGTCTTCTAGTGTCAGGCAGTGAAACCCAGCCTTAGGAGATAGCGAGATGATTCTCATTCAGCCCTGCTCTCAAGTTGCTCACAATATAGAGGAGGGGTTGGCAAAGTATGTTGATCTGTCGCCATTTTTGTATGACCCATAAGCTAAGAATGGTTTTCACATATTCAGTGAGTTGAAGATAATCCAAAGAAGAATATTTTATGACCAGTAAAATGATATGAAATTCAAGTTTTAGTGTCCATAAATACAATTATGATGGAATACAGCCTCGCCAATTTGTTTATGTGTTGTCTACAGTAACTCTTGCACTACAACCATAAAACTGAGTAGTTGCAACCGAGATCATATGGTCTACAAAGCCTGTACTTGCCACCTGGTCCTTTAAGAAAAAGTGTGCTGACCTCTCATCTAAGAGGGTGGAATTTATGGATTAGGCAAATGAATAAGTCATTCTAGGTAGGGAAAGAGAAAGGATGTAGTGTAACTAAGATACTTAGAAAAATTTCCCAAAATAGCAGGTGGATCCAAAGCTCTGAGTCTCATCTCTAGACATTTTTCCTTTAAAGATAGATTCTATACAAGAGGTGGAGGTGGACAAGGGAAGGGTGGTCTGGGATATGTATTAGTTACTTTTTTCCAGTGAATGTCTTTGTTACTCATTCCTTAGAGGCAGAAGTGTGTGCTTCAGTCAGTTTGAACTCCACCCAGAGAGAACAGATCATGAATACTTCTAATGCGCACTGTCAAAATCCTGAGTTAAATAATTTTACTTTCAAAAAAATTGATCTTTTAATTAAGGTCCCCAGAGCCTCCCATGAAATGGCTGTCACCTGAAACTATTGTGTGCTTGGAATTTCTGTGAGCACACAAGACACCCTGCTCAGATCCTGATTCCTATAAACCAGGTACTGCTGTCCTCATGAATCCCATAGACCTTGTGCACATCCCTGGGATGGTGGAAGATTTCTTTCCGTGAACCCAACTCTTGTAAAAATCAAGAGAAATGTTTCATTTCTTTTCTTTCCAAAAGAAAGTAAGTGCCAGGAAATCTTCCATAGTAACAGTGCTTGTCATTCAACCAGTGTCACATGACTTAGAAAGCACTTTTCTGGGCATTTTTGTTCTAAGCCTTAAAATAACCATGACCTACATAATGTGATCATAATGAAAATGGTTGAACTATGCAAAAATCCAATGCTGATATGCCAATGAAATAAACGTTTGAGATCAATGAACTCATCGCCTTTTTGTCTTTATTTTACAGAGGAGGAAACTAAGACTTAGCCAGAAAGGCAGCCAATCAATGGCAACATCAAAGTGTGTGCTTTCCATTTACAGTGATAATGATGGCCAAGGCTACCTTATCACTGGCCTAATTAGATATGACCTAATTGTCACATTTAATGTATGTGGGTTATAGGTGGGATGATCCTATAATTTGTTACCCAAACTGAAATACCTTGGTTCATCAGGCATAAAGCAACCCTGTTCCCTGAGACCTATGGCCATGCTATATGCAGGTTAGGCAGATGCCATAGGCCATGTGACTCGTTCTGATAATCAGGTAGGTCCCTAAAATTTGCTTCTATTTCCTGACTTGTGTTCTCAGTCCCATGGACCCAGCACCTTGGAATGTCAGCATTTGATGAATGTTGGCCCTGTAGAGATTCAGTTCAGATTTCTCCCACTAATCTCTGGTTTTAGGCCATATTCAGAGCCTGAGCAATAAAGAAATCAGGATGTAACAGGGAAATATGAATGTGTCACATATTCTTGCATTGACTCAACCTTTCTTTATCTCCAACGTATTAAATTTCCTGTCTTTAGGTCAGAGAGAATGTTTTCAAACAGGAGTGGGAGACGATTCTAGACAAAAACCAGAGTGGAATATCCAGGCAGAAGAGGAAAGAGAATGAAACCTCTTTTCTTGACATTGTGTGTGCATTTTGTTGTGTTTTGTTTTTAGAAAGTAGTAACAGCTAATCAATATTTATTGATTATCGGTGGTGTCCTCATCTCTGAGCTATGTGGGAGAATGAAGAAACATGACAGGGAAAGAAAGAGAAAATATAATTATCTCACTATTGTTTATAATAAAGAACTAACTAAGGAAATAGATAGCTAAGAAAATTAAAATAATACTACATTTATAAAGGCAACTGTTAGAACACAAATACAGACTTTCTTAATATTAGAATAATTACACATAAAAGCTATAGTGTCTTAGTTCAGGTTGCTATAACAGAATACCACAGACTGAGTGGTTTATAAACACCAGTAATTTGTATCTTACAGATCTGAAAGCCGGAATTCTGAGATCAGAGTGCCAGCGTGGTCAGCTTCTGCTGAGGACTGTCTTCAGGGCTGCAGACTGAAGCCTTCTCACTGTATCCTCACGTGGTGGAAAGAGCAAGATAACTTTCTGGGGTCTCTTTTAAAAGAACACTAATTTCACTCATTAGGCCTCCTCACTCATGACTTAATTATCTTCAAAGTCCCCACCTCCTAATACCATCACATTGGGGTATGGATTTCAACATGTAAATTTTGGTGGGGGTTGGGAGAGGAGCACAAGCATTTAGTCCATAATAACCACATAATGAAAAGATTTAAAAAATGAAATTATTCAACAGGAACACAGTACGAATAATATGATAGGACAAAGACCAAATATATTTTATCTGTTAATAAAAGTAAATCTTCATTAAGATAATTTTCAGAATGAATTACAAAGCAAACCCAACTCTGTTATATGTAAGAGATACATCTAAACAAAGATATTCACAAATTTTAAGAGTTAAAGATACACCAGAGAAATACAAACACAAGGAAAGCAGTGATTGATATCTTAATATCACACAACATGGAATTCAAGACAAAGATCATTAAATAAGGAAGGAAGGGTACCTTTTTATGTAAATGATATAAATCAGTTTAAGATAACATTTATGAATAACTATATGCCAAATAATATAGCATCCACCTTTATAAAGCAGAAATTAGACACAAGAAATAGGCAGATACACTAATATAAAGGGAATTTAATTCACTTTTCTCACTCTATTTTATACCAAGAGGACAATAATAAACAAGGATATAGAATACCTAAGTAATTAATGAGACAGACATGATTAATCCATGTAACTAAAGAATACAGAATAAGCTTTTTGTTTTTTTAAAAGCTGTGAAAACATTCATAGAAAGTGATCATATATTAACTCATAAAGAAATCTTTAATAAATTCCCAAAATAGATATAGTCTGGATAACATTGAGTAACTATAATTCATTAAAACTAAACACTGATAACAAAAAAGAAAGCAAAAACTCCTTCCATCTGGAAGTTGTAAAGGCTCTCTTAACGCTCAGAGAGGAAATACAAATCAAAATGGAAGATTGTTTTAGGAAAAAACAGTAGTGAAAGTACTCTTTATCGGAATTTGTGGAATACTATGGGTTGAGTTGTGTACCGAAATTCATATGTTGAAGTCCTAACCCTCATTATCTCAAAATGTATTATTTGGAGACAAGGTCTTTACAGAGGTAATCGAGTTAATACGAAGTCATTAGAAGGGGTGTCCTCACCAAATAGGACTGGTATCCTCATAAAAAAGGGGAAATTTGGACACAGATACACACATATAGGGAGAAGACTACGTGAAGAGAAGGCAAGATCAGGGTGATGCTTCTACAAGCCAAAGACTGACAAAGATTGCCAACAAACCATCAGAAGCTGGGGGAGAGGCATGGGGCAGATTCTCCTTCACAGCCCTCAGAGGGAACCAACCCTAATCATGCCATGACCTTGTACTTCCAGCTCTCAGAAAACTGCAAGTCTTGAACTGCGTTTAAGATACCTGGTTTGTGGTACTTCGCTATGGCAGCCTTAGAAAACTACTACACAGATAAAGCAGTGTACAGAGAAAAAAAATTATAGCTTAAATAGCAAAAGAAAGAATAAAATGAGTTAAGCATTATGCTCAAAAAGTTAGAAACAACATACCAAAATATATTGAAGGACTCTAGAAGGAAAGTATCGATAGTGATAAAAATGGGAATTAACAAATTAGAAAACAGATTAACAGTACTAGTAAATCAATCCCAGCTCTAGTTCTTTGAACCAATGAAATACATAAATCATTAGATAACATAATTAAGAAATAACTGTCAAAATGTAAACACACAAATGAGAACTTGAAAGGGCAAAACAATGAAGAAACAGAGAAAAATTTTTAAAAATTGAAAGAAACCATTTGGCTCTACTTTAAGCAGATGAATGTAAAATCTAGATGACATAGATATTTTCTAGAAAATATAATTTATCAATACTAACTTTAGAAGAGGTAAATTACCTAAATAAACTAAATTGAAAAAAATAATCAAAGAACTACTTTCCCAAAAAAGCACCAGGTGTTGATGATGTCTTACTTTATTTTGTGTTGCTATAACCAAATACCTGAGGCCAGGCAATTGAGAAAGAAAACAGATTTATTTCTTACTGTTCTGGAGTCTGGGAAGTCCAAGACTGGGAGGCTGCTCCTGATCAGCTTCTGATGAGGGCCTCATGCTGTGTCATAACATGGCAGAAGGCATCGCAGGATGAGAGGGACACAAAAGCCAGACTGACTTTTATAACAGACCCACTCTCATGATGACTAATGCATTCCAGTAATAATCCATTAATTCATTAACCCATTAATCCATGAGTAGATTAATCTATTCATGAGGGCTCTGCCCAATTGCCTCAATGACCCAATTGCCTCTTAAAGACCCCACCACTTAATAGTGTTACATTGGATCATAAATTTTAATGTGAGTTTTGAAGGGAACAAGGAAAAACTCTATAAAACTTTCAAAGAGCAGATAGTTCTAGCTTTGATTAAAAAAAAACACTTAATAAAATGGATATAGATGGTTACTTTCTTAACATGATAAAATATATCTCTCTCAACCTAAAAGCCAAAATCATCATTACTCAGGAATTTGTAACATTCTAATTAGAAACAAGAGCAAGGCAAAAATACTCACGTTATTGAAAATTGTACTGGAGGAATTATCCAATTTAAATAGACAAGAGAAAGAAATTGACAGTAAAAAAAATCGAAATGTGAGACGTAAAACTATTACTATTTGCAGATCTTATGACTGTATATCTGGAAAACTCAAGAGAATTAACTAAAAAAAAGACAAACAATAAGATAATTTAGTATGGTGGCAGGATTCAAAACTGTATAAATCAATACTTTTGCATATGCAAATAACAGCCAGTTAGAAAATATAATGGAGAAATCACCCTATTACAGTGGCCGTGCATATATAAAGACATAACACCTAGGAATAAACTTAATAAAAAATGTGCAATACATATAGGAACAAAAACTTTTAAGTCCCAAAAGATACAAAAGAAGACTTGAGAAAATGGAATAACTATGCACTTGGATAGAAAAACTCATAATAATAAAATGTCAGTTCTTATTAACTTATTTTTACAATTAATATAATAGTATACACAGGGTTTTGTTTTTAATTAGATAAGCTTATTCCAAAGTTCACTTGAAAAAAGAAACTAGAATGGTAAGAAGGATACTTGCAAATAGAAGAAATGGCTAGCCTAACCAGATATAAAAACATACTATAAAGCCTCAAAAACTAAAGCAAGGTAATTGTGGTGAATGAATAGTGCTGCCCATGAAACAAAATAGAAAATCCAGAAATAGGTCCAACTACTATGGTAATTCAGAATATGATAAAGAAGATACCCCAAATTATAGGACAATTCAGTAAATGATGTTGGAATAACTGCATAGCCATTTGGAAATATTTCAAAAGTGTCAAACATTTAAATGCGAAATATGAAACCATAAAAGTATACAATGGAAATATGGCAGAATATTTCGTGTTTATAGATAGAAAGACAACATTTTTAAGATATCAGTTCTTCCCAACTGGTTCTATATATTCAATGCAGTTCCAATCAAAATCTCAGCAAGTTATTTTGTAGATAGGAAGAAACTGATTGTAATGTGAATTTTCATCTGGAAAGGCAAAGACCCAGAATAGTCAACACAATATTTAGGAGAAGAACAACATCAGATGACTGACGTTACCCAACTTAAAGACTTACTATAAAGCTACAGTGATTAAGCAGTGTGGTGAAAGAACAGACAAATAGATCAATGGGACAGAATAGAAAGCCCAGAAACAGACCCACATAAATTTGGTCAATTGATCATTGAGCAAAAGTAATACAGTGTAGGAAAGGCATTGCAATACATATGAGCAAAGGCAATACAATGGAGAAAATAGTCTTTTCAACAAATGGTTCTGGAACAACTGGACATTCACGTGCAAAGAAATGAATCTAAACACAGACCTTACACCTTTCACACACAAAAAAACCTCAAAACTGATCACAGACCTAAATGTGAAGTACAAAACTATAAAATTCCTGGAAGATAACAAGAGATGACCTTGGTTTTGGCAATGACTTTTTAGACGTCATACCAAAGGCATGATCCATGAAAGAAGAAATTAATAAGCTGGACCAATAAAATCTAAAATTTTACCTATGCAAAAATCATGATCAAGAGAATAAATAGACAAGCCAGACTGAGATTAAATATTTGCAAATATATATCAGATAAAAAACTTACAAGATATGAAAAACCTCTTAACCTCAACAATAAGTGTCCGGAGCCATGAGGCCTGGAATTAGCCGACCTCTGTTGCTTGATCTCCGCAAAGCGGAGACAAGAGGGCACATTCCCGGGTTCTTTATTTA
>NW_016806937.1:69666-132173 GCF_001698545.2 Rhinopithecus bieti | reverse complement strand
CGCGCGCCAACCTTTCCCGCGCGCGCCAACCTTTCCCGCGCGCGCGCAAACATTTTCCCGCCCAGGAAGATATGCAGCCCAGGGCGCAGGCGCGATCCCGCGCCCGGGAAAAGTACAAACCCACGGCGCATGCGCGATTGTAATTTAAGAAGACCCGGCCCCCGTCACCGCCCTGGCCCAACCTCTTCCCCTGCCAGCCTATATAAGGCATGACCCTACACTCAATAAACGAGACTTGATCAGGCTGTTTGTCTTGTCTCCATTTCTTGTGTTTTCTTGTCTCCTCCATTCCCACTCCCCCTTCCAGGGCCCGTTCGACTGTCCTGCAGGTCGGGACAAATAAGAATACAAACAACTCAAAAAAAATGGGCCACATGTCTTAGGAAACACCCTTTCAAAGAAGATACATAGATGGCAAATAAGCCTATAAAAAATGTTTCACGTCATATGTTATCAGGCAAATGAAAATTACAACAACAACGAGATACCACTACATATCTATTAGAATGGCCAAAATCCAGATCACAGACAACACCAAATGCTGGTATGTGGAGGCATCATGCTATATAACTTCAAACTATACTACAGGGCTATATAAGCAAAACAACATAGTACTGGTACAAAAACACACACCTAGACCAATGGAGCACAACAGCGGGCCCAGAAATAAGGCTGCATACCTACAACCATCTGATCTTCGACAAAACTGACAGAAACAAGCAATGGGAAAAGGACTCCCTATTCAATAAATGGCTAGCCATATGCAGAAGATTGAAGCTGGACTCCTCTCTTCACACCATATACAAAAATCAACCAAAGACAGATTAAAGACTTAAATGTAAAACCCAAAACTATGAAAACCCTGGAAGACAATCTAGGCAACACCATTCAGGACATAGGAACAGGCAAAGATTTTATGACAAAGATGCCAAAAGCAATTGCAACAGAAGCAAAAACTGACAAATGGGATCTAATTAAAGTAAAGAGCTTCTGCACATCAAAACAAACTATCAACAGCGTGAACAGGTAACCTACAGAACGAGAGAAAATTTTTGCAAACTATGCATCTGACAAAGGTCTACTATCCAGCACTTATAAGGAACTTAAACAAATTTACAAGAAGAAAACCAAACAACTCCATTAAAAAGTGGACAAAAGACATGAACAGACACTTCTCAAAAGGAGACATACATGTCGCCAAGAAACATGAAAGAAAAGCTCAATATCACTGATCATCACAGAAATGCAAATCAAAATCACAATGAGATAGCATCTCACACTAGTCAGAATGGTATCAGTAAGTCAAAAAATAACAGATGCGGCTGGGCACGGTGGCTCACGCCTGTAATCCCAACACTTTGGGAGGCTGAGGTGGGTGAATCACGAGATCAGGAGATCGAGACCATCCTGGCCAATATGGTAAAACCCCGTCTCTACTAAAAATACAAAAATTAGCCAGGAGTGGCGGCATGTGCCTGTAGTCCCAGCTACTAATGAGGCTGAAGCAGGAGAATCACTTGAACCTGGGAGGCAGATGTTGCAGTGAGCCAAGATCACACCACTGCACTCCAGCCTGGGTGACAGAGTGAGACTCCATCTCAAAAAACAAAACAAAACAAACAACAACAACCCCTCAAAACAAAACCAAACAAAACCAAACAAAACCAAAACGGATACTAGCAACGTTCTGGAGAAAAAGGAAAGCTTATACACTGTTGATGGGAGTGTAAATTAGTTCAGCCATTGTGGAAGATAGTGTGACAATTCCTCAAAGACCTAAAGACAGAAATATCATTCAACCCAGAAATCCTGTTCCTGCATATGTACCCAAAGTAATAGAAATCATTCTGTGATAAAGACATATACATGCTTATGTTCATTACAGCACTGTTCATAATAGCAAAGACATAAAATCAGCCTAAATGCCCATCAATGGTAGACTAGATAAGGAAAATGTGGTACATGTATACCGTGGAATACTATGCAGCATAGAAAAGAACAAGATAATGTCCTTTACAGGAATACGGATGAAACTGAAAGCCATTATCCTTAGCAAACTAATGCAGGAACAGAAAACCAAATACTTCATGTTCTCACTTATAAGTGGGAGCTAAGTGACGCGAACACATGGACACATAAAAAGGAACAACAGACACTGGGGCCTATCAGATGGTGGAGGGTAGGAAGAGGGAGAGGATAAGGAAAAACAATTAATGGATACTAGGCATAACACCTGGGTGATGAAATAATCTGTACAACAAACCCCCATGATCCAAGTTTACCTGTATAACAGACCTGCACATGTACCCCTGAACTTAAAATAAAAGTTAAAAAGAAAAAGAACTTTTATTCATTGCTGGTGGAATTTCAAAATGATGCAGCCACTTTGGAAGACAGTTTGGTGATTTCTTATAAAACTAAACATACTCTAACCCTCTAACCATACAATCCAGCCATTGCACCCCTTGGTATTTACCAAAAGCAGTTGAAAACTTATGCTCACACCAAAGCCTGCACATGAATGTTTATAGCATCATAATTGCCAAAATTTGAAAGCAACCAAGATGTCTTTCTGTAGGTGAATGGATAAATAACCTGTAGTACATCCAGACAATAAAATACTAATTAATGCTAAAAAAATTGGTTTCCGTTTTTATAAAAGTGGGCCAAAACAAACAAATGAAAAAGGAAATGAGCTATCAAACTATGAAAAAGCATGGGAGAAACGTAAATGCATATCACTGAGTTAAAGAAAACAATGTGGAAAGCTTTGTACTGTGTGATTCCAACTATATGACATTTTGAAAGGCAAAACTATAAGACAGCGGTTGCTAGATCACTGAAAAGATCATTGGTTGCTAGGGGTTGGGGAAAGGGACAAATAGACAAAGCACAGATTTTTAAGGCAATGAAAAGAACCAGTATGCTAGCATCGTGGTGGATATATGTTATAATACATTTGTACAAACCAATAGAATCTACAACACCAAGAGTAAACTCTAGGTAAACTGTGGACTTTGAGTGATAAGGATGTGTCAATATAGATTCATAGATTTTAACAAATATACCACTCTCTTGGGGAATGTTGGTAATGGAAGACTATGCATGCGTGGGGGCAGAGGGTACACGGGAAATTTGTACTTTCCTCTCAATTTTGCTGTGAACCTAATACCACTCTAAAAAACAAAACAAAACAAACAAACAAACAAACAAACAAAAAACCCTCATAAAAGTTCTGCCTGATGGAAAAATAAGGAAACAACCAACTGGGAAGAAGCATTTGCAACTCTTAACAAAGAAACAGCAGTGATGTTTGTTATTAAAAAAAGTACCCTTCTTACAACTCAATAATAAAAAGACAAATAACACAATTAAAATAGGGACAAAGAATCTGAGTAGACATTTCTCCAAAGAAGACTTAGAAGTGGTCAATAAGCACATGAAAAGATGCTCAACATGATTGGCTATTCAGGGAAATGCAGAAGAAAAACAATGAGATATCATCTTACACCAACTAGGATGACTATAATAACAAAGGCAGACGATAACAAGTGTTTGTGAGGTTGTGGAAAAATGTGAACCTTCATACAGTGCTAATGGCAATGTAAAATGGCTTAGCCTCTTTGGAAAATAGCCTGGTGGTTCCTCAAAATGTTAAACACAGAGTACTATATGACTCAGAAATTCTTCTCCTGGGTAAATATCCAAGAAAATTGAAAACATACATCTACGCAAAAAATTTCTATGCAAATATTTATAGCAGTATTATTTATGATAGGCAAAAGGTGAAACAACCCAAACGCCCATCAACTGATAAACAGATAAATAAAATGTAGTATATTTATACAATGCAGTATTATTCAACAATAAAACGAAATAAAGTACGAGTACACGCTACCCATGAATGAGCCTTGAAAACATTATGCTAAGTTAAAGAAGCCAGTCACTCCCACAGGTGGTATAAAATTAAAAAAAAGAAGCCAGTCACAAAAGATTGCATATGGTATAGTCTGTTTATACGAAACGTCCCCAAACGGCAAATATCCAGACACAGTAGCTTAATGGCGGCCTAGGTTTGGGGATGGGAAAGGGGGAGTGAGGTTGGATGGAGAGGTGGGGGAAGGGATGGAGGGTGGGGATGTTTTCAGGGGAATGAAGGGTAGCTAGGAAGTGATGGCTAAAGTAGACAAGATTCCTCTTTGGGATGAAAATGTTCTAAAATCAATTGTGGTTGTGATTGTACAACTCTGAATATACTAAAAACCATGGAATTGTGTATTTTAAATGGGTGAATTATATGGCTGTGAGTTATATCTAAATAAAACTGTTATATAAAAAATAAAACTGTTGTGTTACCAAATTTAAAAAAAAAGTCTTATCCATGGTATCACTTAAAATCATCCTGGTGCCACTTAAACCATCCCACATATCACCAGTAATGTGCATTCCAAGTCTGAAAACCACTGATGATTCAAGTAAAAGTAGCATGGGTTATTCCTAGAAAAACGGTTTAAACTTCATCTAATCATGATGATGCGATCAGAGAAATCCAGAACATGGGGCGTTCTATGAGACAATAGGCCTGGATTCTTCAGAAATATCAATGTCATCAATAACCACAAAAAGGCAAGGCTACTGCTCTGGAAAAAAGAGAGAAAATCGGTGTGACAACTAAGTTAAATGCATGATCTTTCAGTGGATCCTAGATAAAAGAAAAAAAGAAGAAGCCATAAAGGTATATTTGGGAAAACTGAGGAAATTTGAATGTGACTGAATGGTATAATATTATCTGTTAAACTCCTTAGGTATGATAATGGTATTAGTGATACATAGGAGAACGCCCTTGTTGTTAGTAGAAATACACTTAAATATTAGAGAACAAAGTGTCATGGTGTCTGACACTTATTTTAAAGTGGTTTAGCTACATACACACACATGTGTGTATAAAGCAAAAATCGTGTTTTCACTATGATATTCTTTCATCTTTCTGTAGTTTTGACATTTTCAAAATAGAAACTTGGAAAAAATTAATTAAAAGAAATTGAAGTATTAAAAAATAAATAATTGAAGCAATGAAGGCCTTTTGCTTGAATAATTTACATAATTGTCCCAATACTTAGTTCACTTCTCTTTGTATGAGCATTTCACTTTTCATAACACAATTTTACTATTTTTTTTTACTTTCTGAAGAAAATTGTAAGTTGATTACCACGAATTCTTTCAAATTTTCTCTGAAAATAATTTCTTATTGCACAGAGCAGTGTCTTGGGACCTGAATCATATGAGCTTTTCCTCCCATTTTGTACCTCTGGCTTTTTGGGAGATCTTGGTCAAGTTGCCTCCCTATGGGCTTTATATCTCTCCTCTTAAAAAGGCAAAAGATTGAAAGAGTGAAAAGGCAGGACACAGGGGGAAAATGTTTACAGTACAATATCCAGGATATATAAAGAACTTCTACAGATTAAAAATAGGCAAGCAACACAATACAAATAAGCGGGAAACACTTGAAGGGGCACATCATGAAAGAGGATATCCAAATGGCCAATAAACACATGACAAGGCCAGGTGCGGTGGCTCACGCTTGTAATCCCAGCACTTTGGGAGACTGAGGTGGGTGGATCACAAGTTCAGGAGTTCGAGACCAGCCTGGCCAACATGGTGAAACCCCATCTCTAAAAATACAAAAATTAGTTGGGCGCAGTGGTGCGTGCCTGTAGTCCCAGCTACTCAAGAGGCTGAGGCAGGAGAATTGCTTGAGCCCTGGAAGCAGAGGTTGCAGTGAACCAAGATCGTGCCACTGCACTCCACCCTGGGTGACAGAGTGAGACTCTGTCAAACAAAACAAAACAAACAAACAAAAAAACACATGACAAAGTGCTCAGCTTCATCAGTTATCAGGAAAGGGCAGTTAAAATATAATGAGAGCTAGCGTGGTAACTCACGCCTGTAATCCCAGCACTTCGGGAGGCCAAGGCAGGTGGATCACGAGGTCAGGAGTTCGACACCAGCCTGGCCAGCATGGTGAAACCCCGGCTCTACCAAAAATACAAAAAATTAGCCAGGCATGGTGGCACACGCCTGTAATCCCAGCTACTCAGGAGGCTGAGGCAGGAGAATTTCTTGAACTCGGGAAGCAGAGGTTGCAATGAGCCAAGATCACGCCACTGCACTCCAACCTGGGTGACAGAGCGAGACTCGTCTCAAAAAAAAAAAAGTAATAATAATAATGAGATACTATTGACACCCATCAACATGGATGAATATTTTAAAAAGACTTACAAAGTCAAGTGCTGGTGAGGACACAGACCAATAGAAATTTTCATACACTTCTGGTTTAAGTATAAATTAAAAGAATCACTTTGGAAAATAATTTGCCCATATCTGATAAAGCTGAACATTCACCACTCTGGGTATGACTCGGCATTCCTTTTTCAGTTATATATTCAAAAAAATCTACGTATATGTCCTTAAGGACATATACAGGGGTGCTATGAGCAGCTTAATTTGTATTAGTCTCCAACTGAGAACAACCTGGATGTCCATTAACAGTAGAGTAAATAAATAAAGGTTTTTTTTTTTTTTTTTTTTTTTTTTTTTTTTTTTTTTTTTTGAGACGGAGTCTCGCTCTGTCGCCCAGGCTGGAGTGCAGTGGCGCGATCTCGGCTCACTGCAAGCTCCGCCTCCCGGACTCCCACCATTCTCCTGCCTCAGCCTCCCGAGTAGCTGGGACTACAGGCGCCCGCCATCTCGCCCGGCTAGTTTTTTGTATTTTTTAGTAGAGACGGGGTTTCACCGTGTAGACCAGGATGGTCTCGATCTCCTGACCTCGTGATCCACCCGCCTCGGCCTCCCAAAGTGCTGGGATTACAGGCTTGAGCCACCGCGCCTGGCCAAATAAAGGTATTTTCATACAAAGGGATCCTGGCAAAAATAAATGAGCTACTGCCATGCAGAATGTTCAGTTAGTTTACCTGCTAAAGTAGGTTGCAGTTCAGTTACATAAGGTAGCCTACTTTAATTTATGTAACTAACGTAAGTTACATAAGGACTCAAGTACAGAGGCATCCTCAGGCCACTTAGTTTCGTTTAACAATTTTCCCCTTTGGTCAGATTCTCAATTCTAAGAGATTGTCCAAAACTTTGGGCATTGATGCCACTCTCTGTAATCATTATAAAAGGATTCTTTTGGTTTCCATATAAGAATTCACAAGTCAGACATCACATGAGTTAAATAATTATTTATGCTCTTGCTGGTTTAGTTGAAGTAAAATCACTCAGTGCTTGATGGATGGCTGTATCCAAACACTTAAGACTTTACAGAATATAGCACACCAGGGGGACTATTATAATGACTATCAGGAGGAAAATACCAAAGGACTGAAGTGTACACCTTAACAGTAGTCCTTACAAACTGAACTGATCTAAATCATACAAGTTAAAGTTCAGGCCAATATAGTTAGTTCAATATTATTTGAGTTCACTTGGCTATAGTCCAATTGTATGATGGCAATTCAGGGCCATAGTTCTCTGTAGAATGGTCTGATTTAATCAAGCACCCACTTTCATTCCTAGCCTTTAATACAAATGATAGTAAACTGGAGACTTACTAGAAGAACGTCAAGATTTGAAAACCTTGGAAAAGTCAAGTTTGCCATCGGATGTCTGCCAACCAACTGTTAGTTGCTCCTATAAATACATCATGTGTTCCTTTCCCTTGACAAATTCTCTTAATGCATTTGGTAGCAGTGTTTAAAGAAACAGCAGTATCAGCCACCTTTATAGTTCAGCTTTCTGTAGTAGCAAAACCAGGTGAGAGGTAGGTACAACATTCGATTTTGTTCAGTACCATACACAAGCCCCCAGCTTGAGGAAAAGGTAGATAGAAATCATGATGTCCCATTAAGTAATTTTGTTGAACCTAGATGTCATTATACACTTTTTGGAGAGTGACTTCTACCCATTTGAACTTCTACCCTAATGAGGTCTGGTTGGCCACAAAGTCCAAGGTTGTTTTTTCAATGTATGGATTAGCTTCAAGTTTCATATTACTGGTACCCCACTACCACAGAGAGTGAGTTCCCAGGAATCCCACTGGAATCTTTCCTCAGTGATAACTAGCTTATCTTCATAAACCCAACTGTCACTCTGTTTTTTTGTTTTTTGTTTTTTGCTAGAAAACAAACACCATAAATCTATCTACAAATTATGTTCCATGGATTTTGTGTGTGTGTGTGTGAAAAAGAAAAAAAAGAAAGAGAAGAGATTTGGACATCAGGAAATAGGGGGAAAAGGAAGAAGTTAAGAGTTTGATGACAGAGAAGTCTTGATGCATCTTGGGAATGCTGTTCAAATCGAAGATGCTGTCTGCCTCTGGGGAAAAACCTTTTCTGGTCAGCTTTACCATAATGTCTTTAAAAAGTATGCAGTTCCCAGGGTCTGAAGGGACCCTTTTGAGTTGAGAGATGTGGATCTAAGACTTGAGGCCCGGAAGTTTGGCTGCAGAGAAGAATTTGGCATGGTCCCTCCCAACAGAGTTCAAGGGCAGTCATTCTCTGATGATCCCAAAATATCCAATGAAAAGCTTCCTTTACCTAGTGAAAATATACTTTGGCATAATGCATTAAAGCCTTGCAGCATGTAATCACATCAGTTTAGGAGAGCAGGAGATACATAAGTTTTTATTATTAGAAACATAGGCCTTTTGGTGACTATTTCATAAGGGATCAATTTACGTTTTTCCACTGGGGCTGGATCTGGTTGCCATTAAGGCCAATGGTAATAACTTTAGCCAAGGCAATATAATCAATTTAGTTAACTTTGCCAATTTCAGTTTTTAAGTTCCCATTTGTTCTTTCAACTTTCCCAGAAGACTGAAGATGACCGGGGCAATGATAGTGCCATTATGTTAACAACTGATTTAATTGCTTTATAATTTTCCCAGTAAAATGGGTCTCTCTATTGCTGTAGATTTCTCTGGAAATGTCCCATAAAGGAAATTCATTTTTGAATAACATTTTGCTTACAGTTGTAGTATTGGTCTTCCTGCATGGAAAGCTTCTGTTCAACCAGAAAATATAGGCTATTACAAAAACATATTCATATCCCATTGAAGGTGGCAACTGAATAAAATACCTCTGTAAATGTACAAATGACTCATCAGGTAGCAGACATGTACCATTTGAACCTTTGATTATCTTCTCAAGATTAGGATTTGATAAACCAAACATGGGTTATAAACCAGTTTAGCAACTTTAGAAAATCACCATACCACTATTTTCTATACTTTGTCTCATTTTGTCTAGTCCATGATGAGTTATGGAGTGCAAAACTTTTAATAATGGAAGCTTTAAGGACTCACAAAGAACCAGGCAGCCAACCAGATAGCTGTCTAAATTCTTCATGAGTTTAACTCTATATTTACAGACTCTTAAATCCGATTGTTTCTCCATCTCAGTTGCATAGCACTATTTATTAAATAGGTTATCATAGATAATTTGAGGATCAATCATAAGGAGTTCACTTAAATGGACTATCTTAACAACATTAGTACTGGCTGACTTAGCCTGAAAATCCGCCAAATCATTTCCCTTTTATTTAACTACTTCTTGTTCCACTTAATGCTGTGTTAGCAGTTTCATGAACCAGTCAGGTTCTTCATTAGAGTTCTGGGAATCCTCACCCAGGCCAATAGTATGATCTTAAAGTTATCAGAAACCTGAACTTGTCAGAGTCCTTTCCATAAATATTCTTAAAGATGAAACACTTTAGGCTTACAGTTGCTCGGGAAAGTACCAGAGTAAACAATTAACTGTGAATAATAAGACTTAAAGTGACCATGGTTGAAGATCCAAGGAGAGTTCATTGCAATGATGACACAATTGACAAAGATACAGTTATTTCTGTTGCATATAATAATTTAAGATAACTAGAATTTTGACTGATAGCAATATGCCAGGACTATTAGATTTCTATGAATTTTATATAATTTATAAAATACATATTAATAATGCATTCATACAAGTATGACTCAAAGGAGGTAAAACATCATTTCTTATTTGACAATGCTTCCCATATAATTTACCATATCAAATAAGCCTAATTAGCTTAATATCTCCTTTATAAGAGAGAACAATTTTCTTTTGATCAGTTCCAAGGGCCCATTTGGAAAACTCCACAGTTCAAAAGGTCAGAAAGACTTAATTTAAAATTTGATTTTGGGAAGTATGTAAAAGCCAAAGTGTGTTAAAACACTTAATCAAAATAGAATCACAGGTTATTGTGAACAACAGTCACTCATTTAACGTGATAATGAAAAGACTTCAAGGCAAATACAGAAAGTTACAAAGTTGTAGAATAATGTTAGCTCTTTTCATAGTGAGAACTCAGTTTCCTTAAGTGATCAAAAATCTAATAAAGACAACACGGAGCACAGAAAATTATCTTTTTAAAACATAGAATCTTTATTTTCTAGGCCAGTTACCCTAAAAGTAAAGAAAACCATTCGTAATTTCCTATTAAAAGCAGAGGCCAATACTCTAAGAAAACCTTGTTGTTTTTAACAGAAAGGACTAAATTCCAGTTTTGCTTCAGTATATTATTGCTCAATTTTTAGAGAAACTTACAAATAATTTTCTTCTCATATTAGCTAGTTTGGTTACACATAAAATTTCTTTCACAAGATTCATCTTTCACAAACTTTCTACAACTTTCTTGTCCATTCAGTTTTTGTCCTACACTTCTCCTCTTCTCATTTTGGAACAACCAGTCATTCTATTTTAGGACAAAACTACTCTCTTTTTTCTTTTTTTAAATTTTCCGACGATTTATTTATTTATTTATTTTATTATTATACTTTAAGTTCTGGGGTACATGTGCAGAACGTGCAGGTTTGTTACATAGGTATACACGTGTGCCATGGTGGTTTGCTGCATCCACCAACCCCTCATCTTCTACATTAGGTATTTCTCCTAATGCTATCCCTCCCCTAGCCCCCACGCCCCTGGTGTGTGATGTTCCCCTCCCTGTGTCCATGCGTTCTCAGTGTTCAACTCCCACTTATGAGTGAGAACATGCAGTGTTTGGCTTTCCATTCTTGTGTTAGTTTGCTGAGAATGATTTCCAGTTTCATCCATGTCCCTGCAATAGACATGAATTCATCATTTTTTATGGCTGCATAGTATTCTATGATATATATGTGCCACATTTTCTTTATCTAGTCTATCATTTTTTCTTAATAAAACAAAACTTCCTCATACTTGTCTATTTTCCCTACCAAAGGCATATTTTACTTTCCTCACATGATGTTGTTGTTTCCCTTGTTATTTCCATTTTTAATGACCATATATTGATTAGAATTTTAGCTCTTTGTAGCCTTAATTCTAATGAAGACCCAACAAGCAATTTTTAACTGTCATGTACTGACATTTTATGAATATATAG
Source organism: Rhinopithecus bieti (assembly GCF_001698545.2). Classification (NCBI taxonomy): domain Eukaryota; kingdom Metazoa; phylum Chordata; class Mammalia; order Primates; family Cercopithecidae; genus Rhinopithecus; species Rhinopithecus bieti. Next base: position 120,734 of record NW_016806937.1, on the reverse strand, counting down.
TTCATAGTTTCCAGAAACATGTGCTTCCTCAGAGAACAATTTTTTAATGTTCACTAACAGATCCAAGTATATTTAGCTTCTCTATACCACATAAAAACAAGAAGCTGAAGTATATGTACTTTAAACTTATGTTTAGAAATTAATGTTTCAGTATTTTAACTTAGAAATGACTCAGATATTTCATAAATATCAACTATTTAATTTAACATAACATAACTTTAAAATTTCAAATTACTGAGAAAGATTTTTGAAACTATGACAAATTTATAAACTTTTATCTCATCTACATTCACCTGGTTTATTCACTCTTAACAGTTATGTTTGAATTTCCCATTAGGCAAAGATAGACATTGAAGGAGTTCAGGAAATGCCATCTACTGTGGTTTGAATGTGGTTTATCCCCATCAAAGCTCATGTTAAAATTTTATCCCCAGGAGGAGTATAGGGGCTCATACCTGTAATCCCAGCACTTTGGGAGACCAAGACAGGAGGATTGCTTGAAGCTGGGAGTTCAAGAACAGCCCAGGCAAAAAAGTGAGACACTGTCTCTTAAAAAACATTGATCTCCAATGTACCAGTGATGGGAGGTGGAGCCACGGGAATATTTGGGCCATGGGAGCAAATCTCTCATGCATAGATTAATGCCCTCCCTCAGGGGTGAGTTTTCACTAATGCGGAAATGGATTGGTTTCCATGAGAACAGGTTGCTATAAAGTGAGGACGCCCCTTGGGTTTTGCCTCTTTGCATGTGTCCACCTCCTCTTTGACTTCTTCTGCCGTGTTTTGACCCAGCACATGGCCCTCACCAGAAGCCAAGCAGATGCTGGAACCATGCTTTTTGTACTTTCATCTTGCAGAGCCATGAGCTAAATAAACCTTTTTTCTTTATAAGTTATCCAGTCTCAGATATTTTGTTATACCAACAAGAACTGGACTAAGATAGCAAATTGGCACCAAGGAGTGGAGTGCTGTTGTACAGACACCTGAAAATGTAGAAGCGCTTTGGAGCTGGGTAATGGGCACAGGTTGGAAGTATTTGGAGGAGCAAGATAGAAACACACTGTACTGCAGTGAATAGAGCATTAAGGACAATTCTGGTGAGGGCACAGAAGACAAAAAGGGGAGAGAAAGTTTGGAATTCTTTAGAGATTGGTTAACTGGTTGTGACCAAAATGCTGATAGGAATATAGATAGTAAAGCCCATTTTGATAAGGCCACAGATGAAAATGAGTAACAAGGCATTGGGAACTGGAGAAAAAGCCATTCTTGTTACACTGTGGCAAAGAACTTGACTTCATTGTGTTCATGTCCTAGGGCTTTGTGGAAGGCCTAACTTAAGAGCAATGGAATAGCAAATCTGGTGGAAGAAATTTCTAAGCAGCAAAGTGCTCAAGAAGAGATGTGATTACTTTTAACAGCTTATGTTCAGTTATGGCAGCAAAAGAATGACCTAATGGAGGAGCTTATAATTAAATAGGAAGCAGAGCATAAAGATTTGGAAAATTTGTTGCCTGGCCATGTGGTAGAGAATGAAAGAATATTTTCAGGAGTGGAAACCAAGGGTGTGGCTGAGTAATTGGTTGCTAAAGAGATTAGTAGTGATAGAAGGAAACCAGCTCCTAATTGTCAAGACAATGGAAAAGAGATCCTAATGGCATTTCAGAATTCTTTCGGGCTGCCTCTTCCATCACAAGCCCAGAGGCCTGAGAGGGCAGAATGATTTTGGGGCACAGGTTTGGGGCACTGCTATCCTGCACTGCCTCAGAATTTTGCTCCCCAAATTCCAGCACTGAGCTCAGCAGTTATTCCAGCTGTGGCTCAAGCAGCCCCATATGCAGGATGCAAGGAATAAGCCTGGGGGCCTCTATATGTTCTTAAGTCTGCAGGTGCTTAGAATGCAAGAGCTGTGGAGGCTTGGCGGCTTCCACCTAGATTTTGGAGGATGTATTGGAAAGCCTGGGAGACCAGGCAGAAACCTGCTGTAGGGACACAGCCATCACAGAAAGCCCCAACCTGGGCAATGCCTAGTGGTACTGAAGGGGTGGGGCCACTACTGGGACTCCAGAATTATAGAGCCACTGGCAACATGCAGCTTCAGCCTGGAAAAGCTGCAGGCATTTGACTCCAACCTGTGAGAGTGAGTAGGTATGTGGTCTGCACTCAGCAAAGCCATGAGGGTCAGCTGTCTTAGGCCTTGGGAGCTCACCTCTTGCACCAATGTACCCAGGATGGAGTTGAAAGATACACGGAGTTAAAAGAGATTATTCTGGAGCTTCAAGATTTAATGTCTGCCCTGCTAGATTTCAAAATTGCATGGGGCCTGTTACTCCTTTCTTCTTTTGGCCAATTTTTCCCTTTCACAATGGAAATGTGCACCCACTCATTCCACCATTGTATGTTGGAAGTAAATAACTTGTTTTTGATTGTATAGTCAAGTTGGAACTTGCCTTGAGTCTCAGATGAGACTTTGGACTTTCGAGTTAATGCTGAAATGAATTAAGACTTTTGGGATTATTGGAATGAAGTGATTCTATCTGGTATGTGAGAATGACATAAGTTTTGGGGGACTAGGGGTGGAATGCTGTGGTTATCCCTGGCAAAATTATATTGAAATGGGATCTCCAATGTGGTAGTGTTGGGAGATGGGGCCTGGTAGAAGGTGTTTGGGTCATGGGGGCAGATCCCTGATGAATAGATAAATGCCCTCCTGTGGGGGTCAGTGAGTTTTTGCTGTTATAGGAACAGGCTAGTTTCTTGAGAGCAGGTTGTTATAAAGCAAGGACACCTCTTGGGTTTTACCTTTTCACACGTGTCAGCTTTCCCTTTGACTTTTTCTGCCATGTTTTGACCACACACATGGTCCTCATCAGAAGCTGAATGAATGCTGGTGCCATGCCTCTTGTACTTCCATCCTGCAGAACTGTGAGGTAAATAAACCTCTTTTCTTTATAAATTACCCAGTCTCAGATATTCTGTTATAGCAGCATAAAATGGGCTCAGACCATCCCAAAATAAGTTGCTTCGCTGTATTGATCACCAGTAGGTAAGAACGGTGACGCTTTCTGAATTCATTTTATCTGCCTGAGGACAGATTCTCCTAGAGGAACTTAATTGTTATCAATCCTCCCCACAGGGAGTCTCAGCAACCAGAAGGTTAACTTTTATCAGAGGAGAGGAGATTTCATCCCATTCAGACAGACCTTGCCACAAACCATCATCTCTTCCTCCAAGACCACTTTCATCTTCCCAAAAGTCACTTATTGTGAGGATATCTCTCTTCTTTAACTTGTGAAAGCAAAATAAATCTTGTGACCCCATTCTTATTAAGCCAAAGGGAAAAGTTAAGCTGGGAACCAGGTCATGCAAACCTGCCTCCTCCTTTGGTTCCTGAATAAGATGGCTACAAAATGAAAAGCTATATGCCTTCCCCATATTTTGCCCGTAAAGAATTTCCTAGCAAGCTCCAAGATCTTTACCCTAAGGTGTTTCTGTTAAAATTCACCACGGTAATGTGAATTGATAGCTTATTTTTACAGGTGCAGTCACCCCCCTGCCCACCTGACACAAATGCGTATCTGGTTGTTCCCCTGCCCCATTTTGTCTATGTTAGCTTATGTAAAAGCAGATTCCCTGCATTTTTTCCTCTACCCCCTTTGTCTATGTCATCTTATGTAAAAAAAAAATGCAGATTCATCGAGCCAGACAAAGACATGAATGATTATTTTTCCCTACCCACCTCTTAAATGAAAATTGTGTACATCTCAGTATCTCGCCCTTTCCCTTTAAATTTGGAGCCCTCAAAATCATCTTCGGAGAAAGGCATTGACCTGTCTCCCAGGTGCAGGTCCTTAACTTTGGCAAATAAAGCTCCTAAAATGATTGAGACTTGTCGCATCCTTTTTCTTGATTGACTGTCTCCTGACCATTTTACGCATTCCAGTGAGGAGACCGAGGCAAATAACCTGTGCCCTTTTCTAAACTGACCAGCCAGGTTACTTCTCTAAGCCATTGTTAGCAAAGTTGTTCATTGTTTTCTCCACTTTTTGGCTTTTTAACTTTCTCCAAACTTGGATAAATGGATCAGGCTGATTTGGGGCCTTATGTTAGGGGCCAGCAGGGACTCCCTTTGGTCAATCCAACCTTCAATAGTGTTGTATCAAAACCTTTCTTTTAACCCCACAACTGTCCATTTTATTCACCTTGTTTGTAATAACCATCTAAATGTTTTCTATCCTAAATTTGTATTTCCTAATGAATGGCTTTTAGGTAAAACGAGGTAGGAATTTTACATCTCAAAAGCGTAGCATTTAGGTTTCAGGCCTAAATATTATTATTTGCCTAAACCAAGAAAGAAACATACAGGTTAAGGCCCAGTTAAGATAAGATGGCCAGAAAAAGCATCTTAAACAAAGGTAAGGCTTCTTATGTAAATTTAAGCCAAAGCCTTCTCCATTGTAAGGGTTTCTAGTGACTTAGTCCTCCCTCTCTTCCCAGTGCAAGGAGGGAGACACTCTTTCAAATGGCAATTTTCTGTATAGATGAAAAACTTTCTTACAAAAGGGTCTCAAAATAACCAGCTGAAAATAGTCCTTATGCCAGAAAGGCATATTTTGTAGACTAATTTGACTAAATCGGCGGTTTCCCAGCTCAGCCTGTGTCTTTTAACTAGAATACTAAGTGAGTGGTTCCCACTGAAGACTAGGCCAAGCATTTCGCACGCCTGGACTCAGCACGGATACTTCTAATCTTGCTTTATAGTCAGAGACTGCTTCGTCCTTTTCTGTCTGTTTTTAAGATTGAATGATAGACCAGTTGATTGTTTACTTTTTTTTCCAGGAAAGAGTTCTGAGGCATACCAAGGATCATGACAAGAAAAAAAAGGAACAGTTGTTAGGACACTGTCAGCAGTGGGTTAGAAGAGGGGCATTAGCTGACTGAGAAGTCCCCACGGGAGAAGCAGGATCAAATAGAAAAACGAAGAGAACTAATTCTTACAAATATTTTTCAAAAATGGTCGAAGTGTCAATTAGACATATTTGGACATGGAGACCTTTCAGACTTGATTTGAAATCCCTAATGAAAAAAATATTATTTTTTTTTCTGGGAGATTAGTAGATTATTGCCCTGGGAGCGAAGATTTTGGGGGCTTCCTCTGGTGGGGAAACAGTGCACCCCAAAGGGAGTGGGTCCATCAGATGGCTGGTGTAAAAATGGACAATATATTTTCCAGTGGGCTGGCTGTTTATAATAAAGGCATCTAGGGACACAGAATTCACCAGTTTGGAACCCTTTGGTTTTGATTTAAAATATATACAAAAAAGGGCCAAGTGCAGTGGCTCATGCCTGTAATCCCAGTACACTGGGAGGCTGAGGTAGGCAGATCACTTGAGGTCAGGATTTCAAGACCAGCCTGGCCAACATGGCAAAACCCTGTCTCTACTAAAAATACAAAAACTTGTCAGGTGTGGTGGCAGGTGCCTGTAATCCCAGCTACTCAGGAGGCTGAAGTGGGAAAATCGCTTGCACCCAGGAGGTGGAGGTTGCAGTGAGCTGAGATCATGCCACTGCACTCCAGCCTGGGTGACAGAGTGAGACTGTCTCTCTCTCTCTCTCTCTCTCTCTCTATCTCTGTTCTCCTCTCTCCTCTAAATATTAATATATATGAGGCATAGTAATAGTAAGGCTATGGTATAAAAAAGTAATATTATATAGGATATTTGCCATTGTGTGTGTGTGTGTGTGTGTGTGTGTGTGTATATATAATATATATATTATATATATATATCCTCTTGGCCCCTGTAATTATTGTAGTTGTGAAGATGGGCACCTGTTTGCCTTTTGTAAGGAGTCTTTTAGAGATGCAATTTTTGATTCATTTAGTTTTTTGGAAGTCTCTGTGTACCAATAAAAAATACGCTTCTTTGCTTTTGAGGCATTTTTTATTCCTTCTTTTCTAATGCATCTCACAAGTGAACAATTTTACCTAGGTTAAAACTTCCTACTGTGACCACTATAACTCTATAATCCCTTTGGTAAGGTTCACCCATTTCTCTAGAAAACCACGGGTACCAGGCCTGTAATTTTTATACATGAAATTGGCTGGAGTTCCAGATGGAGGCGTTCTAGATTCCTTGGATACAGATGAACTCATGATTCCCTGTCTTCTGGGAACCTTACCTACTGAACCCAGTCTGGTTTCTGTCTGACCTAGTCAGATACTTCAGGCCTCCTTACAGAACCCAGTCCTGTTTCTTTTGTGACTTCTAACCCAGTCTAGATAAAAAACACTCAAACTTGGAGAGCTCAAAATACATGTTCATGGAGCTTGGGATCTGAGAGAGAACTTACCCATGATCCTAGTTGCTGCAAGAAGTCAAAGGGCACAATGGGCCCAGGTGGGTACCTTTGCCTTCACTCAGGGCTCCTGGGGAGTCACTGGAGTTCTACTCTGGACACCACTCTGACATCAATCTGTTAAAAGAAAAACTTTAAACAAAGTAAAAGTGTCAATTAGACCGGTTTCGACTTGGAGATCTTTCAGACTTGATTTGAAATCCCTAATGAAGAAATTTTTTTTTTTTTTTTTTTGGTGGGGGGTGGGGGGTGGAAATTAGTAGATTATTGTCCTGGGAATGAAGCCTTTGGGGGCTTCCTCTGGTGGGGGAACAGTCCAACCCGAAGGGAGTGGGTTAAAACTTAACAGAGTTTAGTTGAGCAAAGAACAATTTGCACACAAAATAATGATCAGACAGCCCTCAAAACCAGAACAGATTCAGAGAATTCCAGACTGCAATGGGGTCAGGTAGCATTTATGGACAGAATAGGAAAGTGAAGTACAGACGCAGTTCCATTGGTTACAGCTCAGCATTTGCCTTATTTGAACGTGGCCTGATCAGTGGGGCACCTGTGATTGACTGAAGCTTGGCTGCTTTGATTGGCTGAGACTCAGCAGTTTGTTACAAAAGTATACTCCTAAGATAGGCTTTCAGCGAGCTTACCTGCTTACCTGCTAAGATAGGTTGCAGTTCATTATATAAAGCCTCAAGTATATCCTCAGGCCAAATTTAGTTTAATTTAACGTTGGGTGTGGAGCTTCTAAGGAGCTTATAATATCCTAATTATGACTCTGACTGCTGGTGATAGGAATGTATTCACTTTGCAAAAATTCATCAAGTACTTCTCTATATGACATGCTCTATACTTGAACGAGAATGTATTAAAATGAAACAAAAAGAATAAAGGTTTAAACATTCCTTCCTCTTTTCTATTGGATCTCACAGGATTATTATACAAACAAGCAACATCAGGAAGTGAAACATCAATATAGTATATTTTGAATTATGCCCTTATAATATGCTTCCAAATTGCTTAGCTGGATAATTATTTTGTGTGTATATTATGTGTAGTGCATAATTAATAACGTTTATGGAACAGTTGCAATTTTCCTTCCATTTGCTTCTTTAATTCTCGTACAAAAATGGTGTAGCGGGCGGGTCAGATATTGTCTTAAATTTACAGATGAGAAAATTTAAAATTAAATGCATGCAGTGAATTACATACCCCCAGCCGGTTGTCTATACTTTTTGTTCAAATTAAATACTAATTCTAACTGGGTAACCTTGGATAACCTCAAGTGGGTACCTGGGACATATCCAAGGTCACCCAGCTAGAATTAATATTTAATTTGAGGAACAAGTATAGGCAACTGGCTGTAGATATGTAATTCGCTGTCTGCATTTTTATCTTGCTTCACATTTCAGAAATCCCGGGTTGAAGGAATGTAAGAGCTAAGACCTTGGGTGCAGTTTTCCTTCTGCTTCTCTAACATGGCCAGATTGTACAATCTTTCTGTGTTACAGTTGATACCCACTAATAGACTCTGGCTGGAACACGACATTTATCTCCTTCTCATTTGTACTGCACAAATGAAGTTAAAATAATGGCACTTTGTTGGCACTGAGGAAAGCCAGTTCCAAAGTGTCCCACTTTTTCTCTGCTATTCAGCATTTAGAGCTGATGCAAAATAACAAATGTCTGGCCCAGTTTGAGAACACAGCCTGGTGGTGTAGTAAAGGCAAGGACTCATCCTTCCAATAAGTGCTTAGTCATGGGGTCTCCCATTCTTCTCACGTGGACCTGCCGAGTCTCCTTGGGGAGGGTCCTGGAGTGGCCATCAGTAAGAGTGAAACAAGAAGGGGAAGTCTGAGCTGGTGATCAGGTGATCCTCTTTGAGTCTTAGAAGTATGAAGCGGGAAAGGAGCCTGGACAAGAAGGGGGAAGACCCTCATTTCAGTTAAGACCCTATTACGTCACCCACTAGCCATGGGAAACTGAGCAAGCCACAAAACCACATCATCACGGGGTATTGTGGAAAGAGCCCTGGATTTCCAGCCAGGCAAACTTGGGTTCAGTTCTGACGTGGCATCTTAGCAGCTGTGTGACATTGTTCCAATGCATCACCTTCTCTGGACCTCATCTTCCTTTTCTGTAAACGAAGGGGGTTCTTTGGATGTCCTTGAAGGAGCCACTTCCTGCTAGCCATATTATGATCCCCAAGGATCCATATCACCATCTATAAAGTGGGGAGGGTGATTCCCGAAGGTTCATCTTCCAGGCTTGCTGGGAGACGCATGGGGATCAGGCAGCAGTGGGCGCTTGGGAGTTTTCCTCAGTGCTAAATGTTTGGGGTTGGGAGCTGCTGCCTAGATTTTCAGCGGCATAATTACTAACCATTAACCTCACTTTCTTTTCCAATCTCTTTCATAGGCTGTATTTTGTTGGAACAATTATCTTACATTAGCTGGCTTTTTTTTTGTTTGTTTGTTTGTTTGTTTTTAGACGGAGTCTCGCTCTGTCGCCAGGCTGGAGTGCAGTGGCATGATCTCGGCTCACTGCAACCTCCGCCTCCCGGGTTCAAGAGATTCTCCTGCCTCAGCCTTCCAAGAAGCTAGAACTACAGAAATATGCCACATTAGCTGGCTTTTTAAGGTCTGTTCATCCCTCAGTGAAGAGGCAATTCAGGTTAATCACATGGAACTGGCAGAGCAGTATTCCACTGGTTACTGGAAGGAGGGATAGGTCCTCTTGTATTCTGATTCTACTCACGCTCTCCCCTTAACCCCTTGCCATCTCAGGGCTAAGCAGTTCCAGGAAAGCACTGAGCACATGCACGCGTGCGTGCGCACGCACACACACACACACCCCTGGTGCATCCCTTCTGAGGCTTACTGGTTTATCTGTGGAGACAAGAACTAAGCCACAGCCCTGTGGGGAGGAGCTGGGGCCAGGACTCTCTTGCAGAGACTGCTAGAGCATCCAGGGAGGTCAGGAGCAGGGATGCTGGCTTCAGTGGTCTCCCTCTCTTGGATTCATATGACTTCAGCCATATCCACATCCTTGTGGTCACTTTAGGAGGTGAGGATCTTGTAGGGTCTCTGCCATGTGGAGACGGCACGACTTTCCCTCTGAACTTAAAAGAACCATCAGATTGTCTACTATCTAACTCTGTGTGTGTTGTTTAAAGGAGGCACAGTGATTTTCCCTCAGGGAGGCCTCCCTGAGGCTGGCACATTAGTGGCAGAAGGGGTTTGAGAGCTCCAGAAGGGCAAACATTGCCGTTGGAGTGGCTAGACTCTGACATCCGGCCATGCTCCCCCAGGGAGAGTGTCCCGTTATAATCCTCGGAGGCTGGGCTCAGTTGAATAGTGTCTCCCAAAACTTCATGTTCACTGGATCCTTAGCATGTGGCTTTATTTGAAAATAGGATCTGGCCGGGCGCGGTGGCTCAAGCCTGTAATCCCAGCACTTTGGGAGGCCGAGACGGGCGGATCACGAGGTCAGGAGTTCGAGACCATCCTGGCTAACACGGTGAAACCCCGTCTCTACTAAAAAATAAAAAAAAAAGCTAGCCGGGCGAGGTGGCTGGCGCCTGTAGTCCCAGCTACTTGGGAGGCTGAGGCAGGAGAATGGCGTAAACCCGGGAGGCGGAGCTTGCAGTGAGCTGAGATCCAGCCACTGCACTCCAGCCTGGGCGACAGCCAGACTCCCTCTCAAAAAAAAAAAAAAAAAAAAAAAAATAGGATCTTTGCCCAAGTAATTAGTTTAGTTAAGATGAGGCCATACTGGATTAAGATAGATCCTAATCCCAGGACTACTGTCTATATAAGAGAGGGAAATTTGGACAGTAACACGGACACACAGGGAAGAAGTCCTTATGAAGACAGAGGCAGAGATCAGAGTGACGCAGCTGCAAGCCAAGGAATGCCATGAAAACCACCAGAAGCTTGAAAGAGGCAAGGAAGGATTCTTACCTAGACCTTTCAGAGGGAACAAGGCCCAGCTGTCACTTTGATTTCAGACTCTGGCTTCTGGGACTGTGAGGGAATACAGTTCTATTGTTTTAAGCCACCCAGGGTGTGGTGCTTTGTTATGGCAGCCTTACGAAGCTAATATAGAGGCCAAGCTTTGATTCTTCTTGGGACCATGCTTATAGTTTAGCCTATGCTTTTCCCAGCCTGGGCTGAACTCTATTATTCATTTCACCAGCAGCTCAGCTTCAGATGTAAATTTGCTTTCGAAAGTCCCTGTTCCAGAAGAGAAATTACCCAGCTGAGTGTAACTCAGCCAATACCGTATCTATTTATTGCTCTTTGGACCTAAATGAGAAAGAGAGACCGTCTTGTCTCTCCTCAGCTCCCCATTTTGTGTTCATCTTTGTAGGTCTTGGTGGAATCTCAGGATTCATAAAGACCTAGATCCCCGGTCCCCAGGAATGCCAGGCTTCACTTGGCAGTATCTCCACCAAGAGGTCACCTTGCCTATGGCTTGGGCCTCTCTGGGATCTTTGTAACGTCTTATTGCTCTTCCCTTCCACAAATAAGTGTTGACTACTGTTGTGTGCCAAGCGTTGTGTGGTAAGCAAATAGACTCAGTCCCTGCCCTTGTGAAGCTCACGTTTTGGTGGAGATTTGATGCAGGAAAGCTCTTCCTCTGTTGGCCCTGCGATCTGCCACCCGTGCAATCCAAGGCTGTTCTTGGTCTAAGTTGGTGGAGATTGTGGTACTAAATCCTATACCACTCCCTTGGAGGCTGGACGCATGCTGCTCTCACATCTAGATGGATGCAGGTATCAGGAAAGGATAAGACTGTTGAGATGGCATCTTCCTGCCCTCCGATGAGCCTGGGTTGCTATAAATTGTCCCCAGATCCATTTTACAAGGCAAATAGTATTTTAAAACACTGTAACCATGAGACAACTGGTAATTTCCATGCTTTATTTATCTCCAAATCAAATTAAGCATTGGGCGTGTGAACTGGAAGGAATAACTGTTTTTATTATGTGAGTCACACATTGTCATAATTTTGAGGTGTATTATCACACATGTATTTGACATAATGCAACATATATCATGTAAATTATACAATCTGTTCTAATTAAAATGTTTACAATGTACTATGTATTTTATTGTATTAGAAATAAAATATTTGGCAAGCTTACCAAATTCACTGAACAATCTGAAGACATTTTATAGACATTTAGAGCTGGCAGGAACTTTAGTATTTATTTGGCTTTCCCACTTTTATGACAGAGGAAACTGAAATGGAAAGAGCTAAACTAACCCATTAAATAAATCACTAGAGATAGATTAGAGAATCAAACATCATCTCTTGGCATCTTTCTAGCAACATGTTGAGACAGATTCCCATTTTGTGGATATTGAAGGATACTGAAGCTCTTGAGAAGTGAAAGCTTTTGATGTCCAGCCAAGGTCACATGGCTGGTGGTTCCATATATGTGAGGTGTGCTGTGCTTGTAATGTGAGTTATGTATCTTGATGTCTGGATAGAGATAGAGACTATTTAACACATGTTTCTTTTCTACTTTAAAATCCTATGGTGGGGGTTGGGTTTCTGCTGATGAGTAGTGGCATGATAACCCTTAATGGACCAAGGTTGAAGCTGGCAGGGGAGACGGTCTTCTTCCCACTGCATGGGGTGGTCAAGATGGGTCTTCATTTGCTCTCAACAGGATGGGCCTGGGACAAAGCAAGATTATGTACTTCCTGTGCTCAAGGAAATCCTCAGGGTTAGTGGGGTCTCTTAGCAGGAGCCTTTTGGGTACTGAAGCCAAGTAGGAAACTGGCTTAAGGAAGCCATGCTTATGAAGAGATCCTGGAGCATCACTCCAGACTATCACATGCTTCTGGTGCAGATGCCAGTTGTCAGGACTTTGTCTCAAGATTTCTGCTCCAGGGACACAAGATGCTGTCCTCCTGAACTCTGGTTTGGCTCCTCAAGCCTCTGATCCAGGCTGCTGATCATACAGTGTTGCCAGAACAACCATTGGAAGGGCCTGAAGTGGGATCGGAGCATCACTGATAGTGTCTTGGGGCTCAGTTCTTCTTAAAGGCTGAGTGAAGCTCATAGACAGTTCTGGCAAAGTTTTGCACCTACCATAGGTAAGGTGTCAGAGAGGGTTATGTCTGGAGAGAGAAAGAACTAAAGCTAATTTATTCCATTCATTGATCCATTCATTCAAAAAATATTTACTGAGCATTTTCCATATACCATTCCTATTTCAGGGTGCTGCTAGATACTGCAGTGAATAGACAAGCTTCCTGCCCTTGTGAAGCTCCCATTTCAGAAGAGAGACAGATAATGCACAAGCAGACATCTCCATGTAGAATGTATCATCACAGAGTGATGAACCTTATGCAGAAAAGCAAAGGACAGCGAAAGCATAGAGGGTAATGAGATGCATAATTGTAGACAGGGTGCCTCAGACACCTCTGAAGTGGGCACAATCGAGCAGAGAACAGAACACAGTGAGAAAGTAAACCCCTGGTCTATTTGGAGGAACGGTATTCTAGACGGAGGGAACTTAAGGTGCAAAGACCTTAAGAGGGAAGCACGATTGCAGTGCCCAAGGAAAATCACAGAGGTAGGTGTGGCTGGATAGGAGCAGGGAGAGAGGACGAGGGGTTAGGAAATCTCATCTCCAGTCCCAGAACTTTAATACCTACCTGTGAACTAGGGCACATCACTTACCTTTTTAAAACCTTAAAATAGAGTTACCTTATTTTTGTTGTGTTCCTTTTGTTTACCTGGAAGGATGGTTGTTAGTGTTAAAGGAGATCATGTAGGTAAAAACATTTTGTAAACTGTTAAGAAGCAAGCGCATAAAAAGAACTATACTTTTTTGTGTTTATTTTATCATTATCCTGGGTATTCAGAAATAACCCATCACGTGTTAACTGATGGTGAAAGCACAAGATACAATCTTGGTGAACTGCAAGCAGACTAACTGGTTAAATAGAGTCTTTAAAGGATGTGGAGATAGAAGAAACTGCATTCATGTGGGCTTGCTGCTTTTTCTTTAAGCTCTAGAGGATTCAGCCCCAACTCCCATAAACTTCTGTATCTCCTGGGATCCATGAGACAAATGGTATTCAGAATAATGGTCTGTGCCCTCATGCTTTCCATCTCAAACCAAAATTTCTTTATAATCCCTGAGCTCTATTAAATGAGTCTGGAAAATGATCTCGATTTTCTTGTAGCATTTCAGCAAAGTTTGTGAAGTAAAGGGACATTAGGTCACCCACTGTGTTAGACTATATTACTTGTCCATAATTCTTTCTTTCCTCTGTGTCCTAGCCATGGATTATCCATAGCTCTAGTATACCTTCCTGCACTATTGATTTGGGGCTTGGTCATATGGTTTGCTTTGGCCAATGGGATGTGGGCAGAAGTGTCATAGTGCAAGTTCCAAGCTGAGACCTTAAGTGAGTTTCTTCCAGCTCCCTTGTAGCTTCTGCTCTGCATTATAAGAACATGTCCCACTCTGAGGGAAGACACAGAGAAGAGATCTGAAACATCCCAAAGCATAGGTCTAGTCTAGTTTGTGGAGCTCTGCGAAGCCTAGCTGAGAACAGTCAAACTACAGTTGACCCACGAGTATGAAATGAATGCTTAGTATTGTAAACCATTAGGATTTTGGGATTATTTGTTACACAGCATTATTACAGTAAAACCTGACTCTTATGCCACTGAAATGACAGCAATATTTTTAAACCACATCAACCTCTTCTCCAGCCACTTTGATTCCCTAGGGTTTCTCCGAGCTATCTGGGGAGCTGCTCAGCCTGCTCTTTGCTCTCTTCTGGGCTTTCCCTCATTTGTCCACATCAATGACTATTCATTAGGTAGAACAGGATTAAAGAACAGCCTCACCAGGTGTGGTGGATTATGCCTATAATTCCAGGATTTGGGGACGCCAAGGCAGGTGGATCACTTGAGGTCAGGAGTTTGAGACCAGCCTGGCCAACATGGCAAAACCCCATCTCTACTAAAAATGCAGTAAAATTAACTGAGTGTGGTGGCACATGCCCATAACCCCAGCTACTTGGGAGCCTGAGGCAGGAGAACCACTTGAACCCAGGAGACAGAGGTTTCAGTGAGCCAAGATCATGCCACTGCACTCCAGCCTGGGCAACAGTGACATGCTCTTGCAAACCAAAAACAAACAAAAGAACAGCTTCCATGCCTATCCCCACTACAACACCTAACCCCAAATCTGGCCTGTGTTGATACCAAAAGGAAAATTTTTAAGTTAAGATAGCTTATAGAGCCCTTGGAGATGGAAGACTGGAACTGCAGGTACATCAGTCTCTTACGGCTTCAAATGAGAAATAGTGGTCCCACAGAAAACCATATGCAATTGCAAAGTCACCTTTATGTTTGAAGACTGACTCATATCAAAAGCTCTGAGACTTGGTGAATAAAGAAATAACTTTCCCCTTGTCAGCAACTGCTATCACTTAGGTTTAACAAATACATTCAGAATTTACAGTCCAGTATCTCTGGATATGCCTACCTGATGGAAAGATGAAAGATCTTCAGTGGAGCTTTTAGCTCATTGTAATTAGAAAAGCTTCCCATAAGACAGGCAGAGGAGGGAGAATGTAATACGAAAACCCAAAGGTATAAGAGACCCCTAGACCAGAGAGTCACCTTGGCACCTTCTGGCCTCAATTGTGTCTGAGTCATAAACTCTGGACACCTCAGGGCTGGAAGGGGTTTAAAGATCATCTGCTTGCTCCCTGTCCTAATTCTTGAAACTTCTAAAAGCATCTCTGAGAAGTGCATGTCTATCTGCAGACACTTCCAGCGAGAGAAAACACTTCTTTTCAAGGCTATGTATATCATTTTTAAATAACTCTTTGCTGTGGACTGAATGTATTCCCTGACCTCCACCAAGTATGTTAAAACCATAATTTCCAATGTGACGGTATTTGGAGGTGGAGGCTTTGTAAGTTAATTAGGTTTAGATGAGATAATCAGGATAGAGCCCTCACGATGGGACTGGTGTCCTTACACAAAGAGGCACCAGAGTGGGTTTTGTGTTTGTGCTCTCTCTCTCTCCTGTTTGACATCTGAGGATACAGCAAGATGGCCATCTGTAAGCCAGGAAGTAAGCCCTGACCACACGCTGAATTTGCTGGTGCCTTGATCTTGGACTTCACAGCCTCCAGAATCATGAGAATATAAATGTCTGTTGTTTAAGCCACCAAGTCTATGGCAATTTGTTGTTTCAGCCCAAGCTGACATTCTGGTTGTTAAGCAGTTTTCTCTGCTACCAAGTTTCTGTGTGTGTGTGTGTGTGTGTGTATGTGTGTATCTCACTCTCTCCCAACTCTTCACCAATTTTAAAGGTTTAGAACAGGAGGATTAAGCCTGTAAAGGATTAGACACTGTGGTAAACCTTTTGGGGCTTTGTGGGCCATATAGTCTCTATATCAACTACTCAACTCTCACACTGTAACACACAAAAGCATCTATCAATAATATGCTGTGTTCTGATAAAACCTTATAGATACTGATGATTTTCGCCTGTCACAAAATATTCTTTTTTTGATTTTTTCCAACTATTTAAAAATGTCAAAACCATTCTTAGCTTGTGAGCTGTACGAAAATGGTTTGAGGCAGATTTGGCCTACAGGCTATAGTTTGTTGACCTCTAGCAAAGCTTCTCTCTCTTTTTCAACATAGTCTTCTTTCAATTATGAGTAATTTCTACACCATCCTGGAGACTCATCAAACACATGTGGAGTACCTATTATGGGCCGGGGCAAGACTATATTGGGTGATGGTAACATGAATCTGACAATGACATGGTCCTTGCTCCAAGGAGCCTGGGCAGAGGTGGAACTAACTTCAAGGACATCTCTCACCTTCACAAGTCCCCAAAGCCCTTAAGGTTGGAGAGATGCCTACCTCCATTTAAACTTTGCTTGAGCCCATTAATTTTGCTCTTGCCTCATGCTCAGTGCACAGTGCAATAGAAGACCAACTTTACCACATTTCTTTTGGTTATCTACTTACCTTTGGCTTTTATGGGTCTATTTTAAGTCCCGTGACTGTGACCTTCTGTTCTTCTAAAGGAGAAGACAAGGAGGTAGACAACACTATCTTTTACTAAGTTAAGTGACTTAATCATGCAAGAGTTACAGGTTTCTGTTCATTTGCAACATAGCGTGCTCCTGAATCACTGCAATAGCAATTGCATTCCAACCATCAATATTCCTGGCAATGCAAAGCTTCTCTCGGTTGCTTTCCCCATCTGTGCAGTGCTGGGACCATCTGAAATGGTTCTAAGGAGCTTATGCTGCCCATTTTGGGGAAACAAATGAGTTGGAACTCAGCACCACTGCTAGGGTAGAGGAGTCCCTATGTTAAAGTATTAAATTGCAGTTTTAGTGGAAATTCAAGCTTTTGTGTGATGGTGAAGCAAAGTCAAATGGTAGCATTCACTCTGATTCATAAGCTCTATCCCAATGTTCTGTGGTCTGGAGGCTCTGGATTCAGGACATCAGTCTAGGACAGTGTCTACCCTTCTAGGCTTCCTCTTGACTTTCCTTCCAGGAACCCTCTCCACAGTTTCCATACTCTACTTCCAAGAGCATCAGATAAATTTCCCTGGTTCAGACATGGAATTAAGAGAATTTTGCCAGCAGAAAACCTCTATCCTGTGGGCTCCCTTTTCTTCCCAAACTGTCCCCATCCTTGACGGGACTGGCTGTCCTGAGATAAGTAGTAGATCCTGCTCTTTGTTAGTGGGTCTCCACCACACTGCTCAACTCCAGAAAGGGTAATAAGATGTTTAGGTTTATTAAATTCAATAAAAATTTCCAGTATGAATTCATTAGCTCACTCATTCATTTATCCAGTGAACATTCTAGAGAACCTACTGCTTCCCAGGCTTCAAAAGGGACACACAGATGAAAAAGGCTTGGCCCTAGACTCTGGGGTCTTGGTTGGAAGGCAAGAAAATGATTGAATTCGGATGTTACAAGTACCTTAATAGAGGAATAAACAAGACTCCATAAGGCACCAACAGGGGATACCCTCCTGCCATGTGAAGGGCACCATTGCCTAGTTGCCCTGAGGACTGGAGTCCCAGGCTAGGGAGGCTGAAAATCCAGCCAGCTCTTTCTGGCTTACTTTGCAATCCTCACTGCAATAATGATATGTCTGTTTCCTGAGGTGGAAAGTCTCATGCAAGTCCCCACCATTAACAGGAATAGGACTCCCAACATTTGCCATGCTGATTGCAAAGGAGGTCAGGGATCTGCAGCACCAATAGTAACAACAACAGTAGCCAAAATAATAGCTGTTTATGGCGTGCTTACTGTGTTGTGTGCCTGGCACTGTGCTAAGCACGTTAAATGCACTTTTTAATTTAAACTTCACAGCAACCCTTTGTGGCACGTGCTGTTTTCATACAGAAGAGAAAATCAAGGCCAGAAAAGTTAACCACTTGCCCCAGGTCTAAGAAGTGAAACAGTCTAGATTGGACCCAGGCAGCCTGAGTTCAGTGTCTCTGCCTTGTTTGTGGCATCTCTGTAAGGAAATGGAGACAGTCAACTATGTTTTACACATCCCTCCTGTGCTGGGCCCTTTCTACCCAATGTCTCATTTAATCCAAACAACATCCTAGGAGGTGAGTATTAGCTATCCCAGTTTTACAGACGGGACTCTTGCAAGGAAGTGACTTGCCCAAGGCCATGCAGGGCCTTGGGCATGCTTCAAATTTTGACCGTTCAGCCCAATCCAAGAGAGACAAGAGAAGGGGACTCAGAACTGCCCTCAGAACACTTACCATCTGGGCAGGATCTACCTGACATGCCATTCATTCATAACACTTAACATCCCTCCCTAAGGTCCAGATGACAAAGTGCATTCATTTCCATGACCTCACTATGTGCGGAGACTGTGAAAAACTGGGAATTGTTGCTTGACGGTTGAATACTGGGATTGCGAAGGGAGGAGGAGGTAAATAAAAGGGATCTGGACCCTTGCTACTTAAAGTGTGGTCCCAGACCAGCAACATTGACCCAGCCTAGGTGCTTGATTCCCTGAAGAGTGACAGTTATTTCCAGGGCATGGCACTCTTCCTTGGGCACCAGTAACCAACCTGAGCCCAACTTGTTCCTTTCCCACACGTACCTTGGCGCACACAAGGAGCTCACATCACACTGGTGGAGACCTGGGTTCTACGCAGCAATCCTTCTCACTTGCTGTGTGACTTGGGGCAAGTTCCGACCCTTCTCTGTGCCTTAGTTCCCTTCGGTAAGGGAAAACAACTACCCATATAGTCGTTTTCAATCCTCATGGCCTATTGTTATCTCTTGGGGAGCTTTTAAATAATTCTGATGTCTGGGGCTTATAGCCAGAAATCCTGATTTAATCAGTGTGGCATGAGGCCCAGGAATTGGTACTTTTAAACCTTTCCCAGCTCGTTACATTGGTTTTGGGTTTTTTGTTTGTTTGTTTGTTTTTTGAGGTAGAGTGAGACTCTGTTGCCCAGGCTGGAGTGCAGTTGTGCAATCTCGGTTCACTGCAAACTTCACCTCCTAGGTTCAAGTGATTCTCCTGCCTCAGCCTCCTGAGTAGTTGGGACTACAGGTTTGCACCACCATGCCTGGCTAATTTTTGTATTTTTAGTAGAGACAAGGTTTCACCATATTAGCAAGGCTGGTCTTGAACTCCTGACCTCAAGTGATCTGCCCTGCCTTGGCGTCCCAAAGTGCTGGGATTACAGGCATGAGCCACCATGCCTGGCCCCAGCTCATTACTTTGTATAGCCAATGTTGAGAACCTGGAAGCCAAATCACTGGTTTTTAAAAATCTGAATGTGTCAGCATTTGCTGCTCTTGAGGCTTCAGACACCCAGGCCCACCCAGACCTTCTGAGTTAGAATTTCCTTGGTGTGTGGAGGTGCTGGACATTAGTATGTTTAACAAGCTCCCAAGGTGATGCTGACATACCAAAGCTTCAGAACTCCCCGAATCAATGGCCTCTGAGGTCTCTTTCAGCTCTGATTCTGAAGTCCTCCCAGTCAATGATTTCTTTCTTTCTCTCCACGCTGGAGCTGCCCGTTCGTGGTAAGCAGAGACGTCATCAGCTTGTAAGCTGAGCTTCAGTGTCCCCTGAGAATACAGCCAGCTGGCAACGGTAGAGGAAAGTGGTGAACTCATTTGACTTTTCTTTATCAGCTGTACCATGTACATGATGTGCAAGAGGACTGGGGCTCTGTGTTAAGGCCAGCTGGGATGCTGAGGTTTTGTGTTAGGACCAAGGGTGAGCCTGATGGCCGTTCTGGTTTGCCCTGCTCCATGTCATGTCCTAAAGGTGAGTATTAGCCACAGGGTGCTACTGCCTGGACCCCAGCCCCAAACCCACTGGAATGAGAAAGATGAGCCTTAGAGTAGATGTGGATTTACCCACCCAACTTTTTCTCTCTGGGTCAGCCCTACGGTAGGCTAGATAGATGCCCTGACTGCCAGGAGAACCCAGGGCTGGGCTAAAGACTGAGAGGCAGGCTTGGAGCAGGCTCCATGCTGAGCTCTGACTCTGCCCTGTCTTAGAGAGGCCATCCTGGTATCTCCTTTCCTCCATGCGGCATGTGGCAATTTAATGGCAGTGAAATTTATTGTGGGTAATGGAGTGTCAAGCTCTGTATTGCTAATGGATTATTTCAAATGTGGAGAAAGATTTATTAAGTAAGTCAAGCATATGCCTCCAAGAGAATATTACTGTGAGTGAAAACAATTATATAGTTAAACAAGGAGGAAAGAAAATTTAAATTCTTCTTTAAAGGTCTCTTTAAATCAGTTTAAATGTGTGATTTTTAAAAGATGGGGGGATTAGTTTCAGCAAATTACTCATCAATTTTTTTTTCTTTTTTTTGATTCAACAGGAAGCCAATGGCCCTACTTGGCTTCCATTTAAAGAAGTCACTTATTGGTGTTTGAAAAAGAAGGAAAAAAAAAAGTTAAGGAAGTGACTTTGGTAGCCTCTTGTGGTTCTCAGGTTCTGATTTATGTGGTGTATACTGAGCTCTCCCTGGGGCAGAAGGAAGGGGTCAGGGAAGCAGCAGCCAGAACTGTCATTCAGAGAGGAGGATTGGGGATGTCTAACTGGTATTAGACAATGCATCAGAGCTTTAGAGTTGGCAGCAACTTTGGAGAACATTTGGACAATTTTCTCATGCATGTGGAGAAGCTAAGGTCCAGAGAAGAAAAGGAACTTTTCCAAAAACCCACAGGTGGTAGATTACAAAGCTAGAAGCCGGGCTTTGCCATTGCTCTCTCCATGCAATGGGAATAATATTTGTCTCAGGGATGTTCAGAGGAGACAAGAACCTAGGGAAAGTACTTTGGAAAGTATACATGCTTAGTCCCTGGAAAGGATGATACGTGGAAGAGATTGGCTGGGAGCCTCCATGGTGGGTTCACTTTTGTGAGAGGCCTTCCCCCTACCCTCGGCCACTTCAGCAGTTCTGCAGCCAGGACTGTAGCTGGCTGAGGTTCCATACCTCTCTCCCCCACCAAAGTGAGGAGAGGCACAGGCAGCCACAAGCCCCTGACATTTTCCTTGAGATGGTGACAGCTGGTAAGACTTTTGACTAAAGGAATAAAGAGCAAGCAGGCAAAAAAAGTTACTGTGTTAAAAGTGGTTTAAAAATGTTTTGCACCATCTGTTTGGCCACCCTGGTTTTTTGGAGCATGTGTAGGGGGAGAGACCTCTCCTCTCCCACTCCTGAGCTTCACCTCGGTCTCAGGACCGATCATGAGAAGTTTTAGCATGTTTCCAGGCTTTGTTTTCCATGTTCCTAAAATTTTCTTTCTGCTCCCTTTGCTTTGCTTGCAATGCATGCTCTCATTCTGCTTCCGGAAAAGATATTTTCTTAATTGCTAATGAAATACTGAACCTGCAAAGCCCGGCACATTTGGATCAACAAACAGGTGTTTGATTTTGGCCTTTGCTGTCTGAACTTGGTTCTACTGTAAGGGAAATAGAACCTAAAAAGCAGATATTGAAAGACACAATTTGAATGTTCACATATGGGAACTAAAAATTAAAACAATTGAACTCATGGAGATAGAGAGTAGAATGATGGTTACCAGAGGCTGATGTGGGCAGTGGGGAGCAGGGGAAAAAGTGGGGATGATTAATGGATGCAAAAATATAGTTAGACAGAATGAATTTGTGTTAGTATTTGATAGCACAACGGGCTGACTATAGTCAACAATAATGTATTGTATATTTAGAAATAACTAAAAGAGTAGAATTGGAATGTTTCTAACACCAATAACTGATAGATGCTTGAGGTGACGGACACCCCAATTACCCCGATGTGATTATTACACATTGTGTGCCTACATCAAAACATTACATGTATCCCACAAATATATACGTCTACTATGTACCCATAATAATTAAAAATTTAAAAGAAAATATCATTTGAAGCAAAATAATAAGAAAAACTAAAAGGCAGAACAAACAAAACCAGAACAAAAAAAACTCTACTCCACCTAATAACATCACAACTGGGTTTCCCTTCACGTCCTAACTCTTTATACCACTTCTGCTGACATTTCTTATGAAATTTGTATGAGGTATTTTTCAGTTTTTTTTTTCCTTTTGTGAATAGAGTTATAAAAATAAATATTCTACATAGTTATTGCTGTGCTACTTTAAAATTATTTATTTTGTGTGTCGATTTTATATCTAGTCAACTTGTTTAACTCACATTTGGTTCTTGTGGGTTTTTCTGGTAGATGGTTATATTGACTGCAAATACTAACAGTTTTGTCTCTTCCTCTGCAGAGTTACATTTCTTATTTTCTTCTCTTGTCTTTATGTAAGCTTTCAGGGCAATACTGAAAAGTAATAGTGATTATAGACATCTTTGCCTGGTTGCTGATTTTAAAAGGATTGTTTCTGATATTTTACCATTAACTATGATGTATACCGTGGGTCTGTGATATGAAAACATTACAAATTGAATTTGTTAGTTTTAATCAGAAATTGTTGTTAAGTTACATTAAATTTTAGCATCAGTTGACAGTATCTATTGAGATAATTTTACTCTAGTGAGGAACATTAGTTGCTTTCTAATGTTGTACTATTCTTACATTTTTTGCTCCTAATACCTTACTAGTTTTGACTTTCTAATACCTTAGATAGAATTTTTGTATCTTTGCTCATAAATAATACTGGCTTGTTCCTTTCATCCACATTTTCCCTGCCCACTGTTGGTACTTGGTTATGGTAGCCACATGGAATGAGTTAGAGTAGCTTTTATCTTCTTCCATGCCCTGCATAGTATATGACATGGGATTATGGATTTTTTGAATGTTTGCTAGAACTTGACCATAAAGTTTCTCACTTTGGTGCACTTTAGTGGGGGTAGATCTTAAATTACTATTTCAATTCTTTATACGACTATTGGTCTTCCACGATTTTCTTCTTGAACCAATTTTTGTGATTTATTATTTATTGTGATTTATTGTTTCCCAGGAAATTATTCATTCATTTAGATTTTAAAATATTTTGGTCTAAATTCTCTTTAATTTAAAATGTGCTTTGTATGTTATGTCTCTATTATGTCTTAATGTTGTTGATTTTTGTGACCATTACTCACTCTATTCTCACTCTCAGTCTTGCCACAGACTGTTCTAATTTATTGATATTTTCAAAGAAAGAGATTTTAGTTTTATTGATCTATTCTATTGATTTTTTGTGTTCTAGTTAATTAATTTCTGCATTTTATCTTTATTAATATCTTCCTCTAATTTCATTGAGCTTATTTTGTGTTTCTCTTTCTAACTTCTTGAATTAAAGAGCTTATTGATTTTGCTTTCAATTTTTGCCTCATTTCTAAGAACTTTATTTGAGACTATACATTTTCATGAGTTAGGTATATATCTCAGGTTTTTGATATATGGCCTCTCCTTGTTATTTATTTCTAAATAGTAATATTTTTTTCTTTGCTAACCTAAGAGTTATTTTTACAGTATTTAGCATGTTCAGATGCATAGAATTGTTTGGCCATTTTTTTGTTATTAATTTCTAATTTTATTACATTTTGTCCCAGAAGGTAACCTGTCTGACTTCTTTCTAATGAAGTTTGTTGAGTTTCCTTTGTGGCCTACTATATGAGTAATTTTTTTTTAATGTTCCATGTGTGACTGAAAATAATGAAGTCTCCTTTTCTTAACATCTATGTCTATTAGATCACGCTGTAAAATTATAATATGTATGTTCTTCAGATTCTCTCTAACTGTCCCTGATCCACAGCTACTTGATCAGGTGATTTCTGAGAGGTGAATAACGAGATCTCTTACCATGATTGTAGATTAACACTTTCTCCTTGTATATCCTTCAGTTTTTGCTTTCTGTATTGAAGTTAAGTTACTGGGTGCATAAAAGTTCATAGCTGAGATATCTTCTGTATTGATGTTATATTTTATCAACATGGATACTCCATCCCCTTACTTCCTTTCATTGTTCTTTTCCTTGAGCTCTATTTTGTTTGATATTGTTACAACTTGGCTTTCCTTTTCTTAGAATTCGCACAACATAGCTATTTCCATTATTTTATTTTTAACCTCTCTGTCTCATTTTGCTTTAGGTGTATCTTACAAGCATCATGTATCTGGATGTTAGTTTCTAAATCTAAGATTTTCCACTTAAATGCCTTTTCATTTCATTTTTTTCTTCTATAATTGTTTGAAATTATTCATCCTATTTTGTATCACTAACCCATAGATTGATGCACTGATGCATTTTAAGAGACATATTGATATTTAGAGTCAATCACTTCCTAGATCCTCCCAGCAAAAAATATTAAAAACTTTTATTTCTTTACAGCTTACTTTCTCCTATTACTCTCTTTCTTCTCCAGCCTCCAGAACTGTGAGGACATAAATTTCCATTGTTTAAACTCCCCAGTCTGTGGTATTTTGCCAGGGCAGCCAAAGTTGATTAATCTGTTTCGTTTGTTAGAAGAATTTTCTCTTCTTCCTTGTAAATTTTTCCAAAAAAAAGCTTAAGTGTGGGTCTTTCTATTTAACTTACTCAGCAGTTGATAGATCCATTCAATCTAAAGACTACTATCTTTTGTTTTCGATCTAAAGACTTCCATCTTTTTTTTTCTCTGCCTCT
The DNA here is from genome assembly GCF_001698545.2 of Rhinopithecus bieti. NCBI lineage: Eukaryota > Metazoa > Chordata > Mammalia > Primates > Cercopithecidae > Rhinopithecus > Rhinopithecus bieti. The sequence continues at coordinate 96,224 of NW_016806937.1, read as the reverse complement.
TAATTATTTCTTCTCCTTCACTCCTCTTATTCGCAATTTCTGGAATTCCTATTAAATGGATTATCATGCTGTTGGATTCATTCTCCATTTCTCTTTACTTCTTTCTTAACTTCCATCTGTGTTTTCTTCTGTGTTCTGTTTCTGGGAAAAGTCCTTGGTTGAGTCTTTCAGTTTAGTCATTTTCTCTTGGTTTTTTATCTATTCTGATATTCAGCTCATATATTGATTTTTTAAAATTTCAATATTCAAGTTTGTAATTTCCAAGATCTTCATCTGATAATTTTGTATGTGTGCTACATTCCCTTGCATGAGAATACTGATTAGACTTTTATAAAGTATTTTCTTATTGATTCTATTAATTCTTTCCATGGGAATTTAGTTCTTCAGTTTGTTAAATTTAGTTATTCATGTCCAATTTAGTTCTTCAGATGGTTAAATTTAGGACTTTTCTTTCATGAGGTTGATTTTCTTCAGAACCCCAAGCAATCATCCTATCAGCTATCCTTGGGTGCCCCTGCTGCCTTGGATGTTGGTACTCCTTCATCTCTTGTAGCAGGTCTCTTCTTTGTGCTCTTGGGATGTGGTTTCCTTCTTTAGTCTTCTCCATCTGCCTTTCCCTTTCAGTCATTCCTAACTTTTTAATCCACTGGGGGTACCCTTTTTTTTTTCCTACAGTTATGGATTTTTATTATTATATGTTGTTATATTCTTACTTATATGCTGTACTGGTTATATTATCTTTTATTTATATTATTGTTATTATCAATGTTTATTATTATTATTTCTTTTTTTCTAGGAGTTTAGGATAAGAAGGGAAATGTGGAGATTGTGCCTGGTTTACTATTTTTATCCAACCTCCTCAACTTTGTATGTATTGAAGATTGATGTTTTAAACCACAGTTCCAAAGATGGGAGTGAGTGGTTTGACTAGAAGTTACCAGGGTTGGGTCTGCCCTTTGAGTCTGGCCAACAGCTGCACTCGCAATCCATGGTTCCATTGGTGGCATCCTTCCACCAGGAATTCCATTTGTGTTTATTTTCATTGTCAAGATATTCTTATCTTGCCTCACCTCTGACTGGAAAGCTTGTGAACTCAGATGGGTTTGCCATTTGCTGACCAGCCATGAATTATTAGTGCAGGAGAAGAGATGGTCATAACAAACAGCCTGCGTCTTCGTGTCTGGCATGAGGGGATGTGTTGGGCATTGTGATGTGCCACCTAGATCTGCTTTTAGGAATGAAGGACATATTTCCCCAGCTGCTGGCAGTGGTACAGCTCACAGCTCTCTTCCCTTTGGGGATTGCCTCAGATAAAAGAATGGCTTTGCCCCTGGTGGCCAGCAGCCCACTTTCTCAGCCTTCTGCCCCAACTCAGGCAGTTCTGAAGGATCGCCTCATCTTCAGAACTCCCCATGCTTCTCTGACACTGCATTGTAGCTCACTGTCTCCCTCTTCCCAATCTGCCTCCTCCCCTTTATTCCACTGGCAGTGACCCCAAGATCAACTCCCTAATAAACCTCATGCCTGCTAAACTTCATCTCAGGGTCTACTTCCTGTGGATCCCAACCTATGATCAAGCATTTACTGAAAATTACTACATGTATCAGAGCAAAGCACCATTGTGGCTATATTTGGCTACAGAAACCCTTAAACTTGCCCTGGGATTGGGGAAAGGAGCTGCATATGGCCAGCCAGAAAGTATGGGGAGGCAACGGCCCCTTACACATGCATTTTGATTTGCCCACCCAAATCCGCTCCTTCTGCAACAGTCCCCAGCTCAGAAAATGGCAACAATATCTATTCAGTCAGTCAAGACAAAAATCTTGGAGTCATTTCTGACCTCAAACTCTAACACCACATTAATCTAATTCATCAGAGAATGGGCTCAGCTTTACCATCCAAACTGATCCTAAATCTGACTCTTTCTCACCACCTGGAATGCCAACCCCTGGATTCCAGCCACTATCACCATCCCTAACTTGGATTACAGCAATTGCCGCTGTGAAAGGAAAACAAAATCTTGAGACCCTCAACTCAACATGTCAAGGGAAAAGTTAAGCTTGGAGACCAAGTCATGCAAAAAACTTCCCTTTCCTTTTGTTCCTAAATAGCTGCAAGATAGAAGGCCACATGTCTCCCCAGGGGGCCTCTCCTTACCCTGACAATGTAAATTAACAGCTTGTCTTTATGGTACAGGACAAGAGGAGACTAGAAATTGTACCCCCTTTCCACCGCCTACCCCGAGATGAATTTATATTCGACTTCTTCCTGTACTCTGTGTTTACTTTATCTTATGTAAAGTGCAGATTAACTGAGCGCGAGACGAATACATAATTGACTGTTCCTCTGCCCCCTCCTTTTCACATGCAACATGTGGATTCAGGGAGTGCTAATCAAAGCCTCAGAAAATTTTTTTTCTCTTTTTTTCCTCTCCTTTCCCTGCCTGCCTGTTTTTTCCCTGTTAAATATTGAAGCCCTTAAAATCATCCCTGGAAAAAGTATGAGCCACAGATCTTATTGTGGTTTGTGTCTCTTTATCCCAGGCACGTCCTCAACCTGGGCAAAATCAACCTCTAAATTGATAGACATCACTTTTCCTTTCTCTTTTTTCTTTTTTCTTTTTTTGGCTTTCAGGTTCCAAACTCTTAGCCCCTACAATCTATTCTCAACACAGCAGTCAAAAGGGTCTTTTAAAACCAAAGTCCATTCTTGTGTCTCCTTGGCTCAGCACTCTCCAATATTTTCCATCTCATTTTAATCAAAACTCCTAGCCCTTCCACGGCCCCCAATGCTCTTTATGATCTGGTCCCTCCCCTGCTGTCCTGCTGACCTTTCCTACCACTACCTCCCCCTTGCTCACCCCAGTCCATGCCAAGCTCGTTCCTGACCTACTTGAAGTTCTCCCTGCTGAAAACGCCGAGATATCTTCATAGCTCCTCCCCTCACTTCCTTTCACTTCCATTTCAAATATCCTCTTGTCTGAGACCTTCCTTCACCACCCGATCAATGACACTAACCTCCTCTCCCTACAACCCCAACTTTGGCACTAACCATCTCTCTTGCCACGTTTATTTTTTCTCATAGCACTTATCACCATGCAATGGATTTCCTTGTTCATCTAGTCTGTTCCTCCCCCAAGCAGAATGGAAGCTTTATGAAAGTGTTTTGTTCACTTCTTTGTTCCTAACATCCAGAACAGTGCTTAGCACAGAATGGGTGCTAAATAAATGTCTGTCAAATACATGAAATTTTAATTTCCTGACTGTTTAGGAGAATCTCAGATGGGAAAATTGCTTAGGCACAGGTAATATTCCTTGTTCTGCTTCTTACTTGCCTAATGACCTTCCATAAGCTCCTTTTCCTATCAGGCTATCAGGAAGCTGAGGGGGTAGGACAAGATGGTCACTCAGTGTCTCTTCTTCATCTGATCTTTTGCTGAAATTGTGATTTGTTTGATGCAAACAACCTGGTGTGACATTACTGCAACCATTTTTCTACTGCTTAAGTGAATTCCAAATGAAGCCCAGCTCTAGCTTGCCCAGGATCCCTCCCTGGTGTCATTCCAACTGCAGGATACTGCCCCCAAGTACTTGACTCTCTTTCCATTTTAACCTTCCCATGCCCCTCCTGTGTTCTGTGACTTGTTTTGGCCTCACATTGGGCAGATTGTATGTCATTACCCTTTGCTCTGGTCAATGGATATGAGCAGATGTGAAGTCAGCAGCAGCTTGAAATAGACTTGAGTGGTGAGCTTGCCCTCTTGGGCTTCTTCCATCACAATAAGAGAAACATGTCTTGGCTAGCCTGGTGGTCCAAGAAGAACTGAGGGATACCTGGAGTACCTGGATCAAACCGAAGGCCAGAGCCAAACTCAGCTGAGCCCAGGTGAGATCAGCAGAGCTGCCCCAGTTAACCCATACTCATACTCATGTATGAGTGAGAATAACTGAATGCTGTAAGCACTGAGTACTGGGGTGCTTTGTTATGTGGCATTCTTATGGCAATAGCTGACTGATACACCAGTCTTCCAAAACTCAACCCAAGGTACATACTCTTCCAGAAAACATTCCCTAAGCCCAAGGGCATGGCCTAACAGTGAGAATTTCAGGTCTGTTTCAGGTTAGTGAGGTCAGCTGCTTGCAGGAACTGAGAGACTGCAGCAGAAAGAAGGAAAAATGGTCAGCCAATATTGCTCAGTTGTGCCATTTGATGACTCTGCAAACAGGAAGAACAAGGATTGAAAGGATTTATAGTACGAGCTGATAGAATGGAGCTGGGGCTGGCTTTGTGCCTTGCGGCTTCTTTCTCATTTTTTTCACAAGGCTCCTCACCAGGACACAGGAGCTGGTAACCCTGTCCTTGGCCTGAAATGTGGTTCCACCTATGGCTTCTGGGTATATCAGACTGGGGCAACAGGGCACTGTTATTCTGACAGTGAACATTACACTTTCCAAATGGACATTGCCGAAATTTAGAATTGAGTCTTGTCAAAACATCCTGATTTGCATATTAGGAAAGTCAAGGGAGAAGTTACTTTATCTTCTTTCTAACCTCATGAAAAGATTTTTAAGGAGACTTTACTGCAATCATGTTTCTATTGCTTAAGTGATTCCAAATGCTACTGTAAATTCCATTCATTATTTAAATAGCTTTAGCTCCCTTAAGAACCTAAGCACCTTACAGGAAGGAAGGAGCTATCAAATCCATGCAGGATGGAAAATTGCTCAGGAGGGTCAAATCCTGGGGCATAGGGAGAGGGACTGTAGTGTTCATGATGGGTTTCTAGGGAGGCAGATCAAGAGCCCGACTGAGTGATAATAGGAGCTGGGAGAATTACTAAGATCATCTGGGCCTAGGATGCTTTCCTAACTTTCCTAGTCCTAAGAATTTTCTGAATAACTTGTTAAAAATAGATCTGCAGACCCTTCCCCTGGAGATTCTATTTCAGCAGACCTGACACGGAGTTCAAAACTTCATACTTTCAAGAAAGACCCCAGGTGATTTGGACAACTAGACATGCATGGAAAATACTGATCTTTCAAGCTGCCTTGTTTATAGGTGAATAAATTGAGTCCCAAGGAGGGGTTAGTGCTAGAGGTTAGTGTTAGTCCCCAGTTAGTGCTAGAGCTAAATGCAGGACAGGATCACTGAGACACGAACAGCAGGTTTAGGATGCCCGATTTGCAGCTGTGCGGCTGGGATTGGCAGTGTAGTCTGCAGGTTTGCTGGTCCCTTGGTACATTTGTTTAGCTGCTCACTTTCTGTAAGAACAGCTGAAGGCAGCGCTCCTGGAGTCAGACAGACCAGGTTCAAATTCTAACTTTGCTTCTGATTCACTGAACAACCTTGTGCAAATTGCTTAACTTTTCCGAGCCATTAATATGGGCATTAAATCAGATAATGCACCTACCCCTAATAGGTACTCAATAAATGATTATTGCTTATGAAGTGCTAGACCCCATTCCACGCCAAAGAACTGGCCAGTATGAACTCATTTAACAAATAAAACAAGCCTATTATTAATCCCATTTTAAAATGAACGAAATTGAAGAAGAGAAAACTTGAGTGACTCGTTCAAATCACGCATATAGCAGGTGAGAAGCAGAGGCGGATTTGAACTTATGTAGTCTGTAGCCCCCCTTCTTCCCCCTGAGGATAGAGTCTGGGTCCCACTTACCCCAGCATGGCCCCTGGTGCAGGCCTTTGCACACAAGTAGATATCAATAAGTGCCTGATTAATGGGATTGAGTTTTAAAGGCAGGATGAGAAATTCACTTGAAGCATGGCTGAGGGTGGGATATTAGTATGGGGTATCTGGAGAGGGCAGTAGGAGGCCATAAGTGGAGAAGCCTGTATCGAGAGAAGATGGGACAGAGCCTGCAAGACCAGTCCCTGGGAGTTAAAGACTGTTTTCAGGCCTAACAATTAGCATTGAAATGCGCAGGAGCCTGGAAGTTTTTTGTCGCCTGCAATAAGGAAAAATCCAGACTGAACTGGCTGCTTGGATCAGAAGTGATGTAACGGGCTGGCTTTGGCCTAGTTTTCCTAAAGCAGGCGGCCCCCTGGCTCTCCCACACCCTTTTTTTCCAGAATTGGCAAGTGACAGCTACCGCCATCTAGTGGTCTGAGTGGCACTGCACAGGGATGGGGAAAAACGGTTGGTCCGCATCACAGGTACTAGAAGATGCCCCTGACTTCCCTCGCCCAAAAGATGAGAGCCCCCAATGGTGGTAGAGAGTTTATTCTGTTCAAGGCATATTCTTACCTTTTACTTCATTAGATCTTCTCAACAACCCAGGAGGTCATTAGGGGCCATTAACTCCATTTTATGGGTGAAGTGACAAGTCCCTGGAGGAGAGGGGTCTTGTTCAGAGTCGTATTGTCAGCTATTGATGGAACCAGGACTGGGACCCAAGCCTTCACAATACAATTTTTTAGCCCATAAGTAATTCAGAGAGGTTGTCAGATCCCTTGAAGTCTCCTTGGACAGGAAATGGAAGATGATTTATCCTGGAGGTCTTTGTCACTTCTCTGCATGGAGGTGAGTCCCCTTCAGCTCAATGACTTGTGATTTTTCTCTGGAAAGAGAATCCTCAGGTGGGATACCTGGACTGATAATACTCATATGGGAGGTTTCAGAAGAAGATGAATACTGCCCCTCCAGCTCTAGACCCTCTTACTGGATACTCAGTCAAAGCTTATCTGGTCCAGGCCCCTTGTATGAAAGATGGGGAAACTGAGTCTCAGAGAGGGGGAATGACTAGGCTGATATCACACTGTGGTTAAAGCCCTTCCTCTCCAGCCTGTCTTTCTATTCTATGTACTTTGGTATAATAGCTGGTGCCTGGAGCCTGCACTGTTTCAAACAGATATAACTGCTTTTGGTCCAGAGTGAAAATTGGAGTCTAATGTCTCCCAAATTATACCACAAAGGTATGCAAAGGAAAAGAGAAACCCCTGGATATGTATGCTTGTTTTAGCATCTGTAACATCAGTAATTCACAAACTTTTCAATGAAATCTTAGGCAGAATTTGAGTATGCAAAAGAGATTAATGTGGTGAGAATTGAGGCAGCTGAAATTTACTGTGCCACTGGGGATCTCTGTAATGCCTGAGAGAAAGGGAAAACATGTTTTAAAACAAGGTATTGCATAAGGAGCACTGACTGTGGAGTCCTAACACCTGGGCTTTGGTCCCTGCTCTGGCAGGAGCTTGCTCTGTGTGTGACCTTGGGAGTCACTCTGTCATTCTGATCTCTCGCAGTTTACTCATTCATATAATAATCCTGATCTTCCTACTGCCTAGGGTTGATGAGAAGATTATATGGAGGGACTAGGGGAATGGGTGTGAAAATGGTTTGTAGAAAGTAAAGTGTTACATTTACAAATAGTTTCTTTTTTTAACTAAATTGAGGTAAAAATTTATATACAATAGAAATGCACAACTCTAAAATGTTCTATTTTATGAGTTTGAAAAATTGTAATCAGCTGTGAAACCATTATCCAAAACAAGCTACAAAGTATTAACATCCGTCCAGGAAGTTCTCTTGGGCTCATTTGTAGCCAATCTTCCAAGCCCACAGGCAACCACTGTTCTGATTCCTACCACCTTAGCTTAGTTTTGTGTGTCCTAGAACTTGACATGAGCAAAATCGCCCAGTATGTACTATGATGTGCCTGGCTTTCTTTGCCCACTGTAATGTTTTTGAGATTCATCCAGGTTTTTTTCTTTACTGCTGCGGAATAGTATTTTATTGCGTGGACATACCACTATTTGTTTATCTATTTTACTACTGAAAACATTTGAGTTATTTCCAGTTTTGGATATTATGATTAAGACTGCAATGAGCATCCTCTTCCACATTTTAAGTGCACATATGAAGCCATTTCTGTTGAAATAGGAGTGAAATGTTGAAGCGTACATAAGATGCATGTGTAACTTTAGTAGAAACTGCTGTTCAGAAATCCAAACGGTTATACCATTTTATACTCCCAACAGTGACACACCAGAGTTCCAGATGGTTCATAGGTTCCACATTTTGTATTGTTAGAATAGACATTCTGGTGAGCATAAAATGGTGTCTCACTGTAGTTAAAATTTGCATGATGTTAAGTACCCTTTCTTATTAGCTATATGCGTATCTTCCTCTGTGAAGTATCTTTTAAGTTATTTGCCCAGTTTTAAAAAGTTAGCTTGCCATTTTATTGTTGATTTGTAGGAATTCTTTATGTGTTATTCACAAGTCATTTGTCAGATGTAAACGTGGCAAAAACCTCTCCCTTATTTGTTTTTTCCTATTCATTTTCTTAATGCTGTCTTTTCATAAGTAGGGATTTAAAAATTTAAGTTTGTGTTACCTATTGTTTTCATTATGCTTCGTGCTTTTTAATGTTCCAAGAAATCTTTGTCTAATCTAAGAATGCAAAAGTATTCTTTTGTGTTTTATTCTGGAAGCTTTATGGTTTTCACTTTTATGCTTAGATCTTAATTTATGTCTGCATATGGAATGAAGATAGAGTTGAAGTTCATCATTTCCATATGGATTGTTTCAGCGCATCTGTTAAAAAATTTTCTTTTCACCAGTGAACTGACTTAACACTTTGGAAGTTTATTTTCAATGAAAAGGTCTAAAAGAAATTTTATTTTAAAATATAAGATAGTACCATTGACTTTTGGAAGGATGTACAGTTCTATGACTTTTAACTCAGGTATAGATTTGTGCAGTCACTGCCACAATCAGAATATAGAACAGTTTGATCATCCCAAGAGACTCCCTCATGCTATCTATGTGCCTGTCCTTTTGCTGACACCACACTATCTGGACTACCGAAGCTTTATAGAAAATCTTACAATCAGGTAGTGTAAGTGCTCCAACTTTGTAATTCTTTTTTCAAAATTGTTTTGGCTATTCTAGTTCTTTTCCATGTTCATATAAATTTGAAAGTCCATTTGTCAATATTTAAAAAAAAAATCTTCCTGGTATTTTTATTGAAATTGCGTTAAATCTGTAGATCATTTTGGGAAGAACTGACATTTTAACTATGCTGAGTTTTGCAATCCATGAACATGGTATATCTCTCCATTTATTGAGGTCTTCTTTAACCTCTTTCATAAACATTTTTTATAGTTTTCAGCATACAGATCTTATATATGTATTTCATTTTTTGAAGGGGTATTGTGGATGACATTGTTTAAAATTAGCAATATATTGCTAATATATAGCAATATGATTGATTTTGTGTGTTGCCTTGCAATCTTGCTAAACTCAGGTATTAGTTTTAGAAGCTTTTATAGATTCCTTGGGATTTTCTGTATAGAATGCTATGTCGTCTACAAATAGAGGGTTTTATTTCTTCTTTTCTAGTCTGTGTGCCTTTTGATTCTTTTCTGTGCTTATTGCAAATAGCTAGGACTTCCTGTACAATATTAAAAAGGAGCAGTGAGAATTCATCCATGCCTTTCTCCCAATCTGATAAGAAAAACATTCATAATTTGCCATTAAGTAGAATGTTAGCTGTAGGCTTTTACATTTGTTCTTTATCAGATTGAGGATGTTTTCTTCTATTTCAGGTTTATGGAGAGCTTTTTTTTCAAATCATGAATTGTTGCATTTTGTCAAATGCATTTTCTGGATTACATATGAAGATGTATTTTGTCTTTTGAAATTTTAATGTAGTAGATTACATTGGTTGATTTTTAAATATTGAATCAGCCTTATATTCCTGCTATAAATTCCACTTATGTGTTTTTTTTAATTTGGTTGCTATTATTTTGTTGAGAAATTTTGCTTCTATATTTATGAAGGATATTAGTCTGCAGTTTTCTATTTGTCACTATTTTGTATGTTTTGGTATCCTGGCTTCATGAAATGAGTGGGTATATGTTTCCTTCACTTCTATTTTCTGAAAGAAATTGTGTAGAATTAATGTTTTTTTCTTCTTTAAATATTTTGTAGAATTTCTGATAAAGGTATCAGGCCTGGAAATGATGTTTTTGAAAGGTTTTAAAAGATAGATTCAATTTTTTAATATTTATATGACTATTTAGGTTATTCATTTCATCTTGGATGAGTTTTGTTTTTTGTGGTTTTCCAATAATTGTTCAATTTTATCTAAGTTTTTGAATTTATTTATATTATGTTGGTATTATTTCCTTATTATTTTTAATGGCCACAGGATCTGTAGTGATGTCCTCTCTTTCATTCCTGATATTAATCATTTGTATCTTCTCTCTTTTTCCTCTATCAGTCTTGCTAGACACATTCTGATTTTTTCAATTATTGAAAAAACACCTTTGACTTGATTAAGTTTCTCCATAGTCTTTCTGTTTCAATTTCATTGATTCTGCATTACTTTTACTGTTTTCTTTCTTCTGGTTACTTTGGTTTTGTTTTACTCTTCTTTTTCTAGTTTCTTGTGGTGGAAGCTTAGATGGCTGATTTGAGATCTTTATTTTCTTTTTTCAGTTTTGTTTTTCTTTCTTTTTTAACCAATACTATAAATTTTCATCTAAGCACTATTTTAGATGCACTTCACAAATTTTGATAGGCTGTATTTTTATTTTCATTCAGTTGAAATATTTTCTCATATTTCTTGGGACTTCTTTTTTGACCTATGAATTATTTAGAAGTGTGTTGTTTAATACATTAGCATTTAGATATCTTCCTCTGGTTTTTCTCTTATTGATCTCCAGTTTAATTCCATTATAGTTTGAGAACATACTTTGCATAACCTCAATTATTTTAAATTGGTTAAAACTTGTTTTACTATCCAGGATCATGATCTATCTTGGTGAATATTTAATATGCATTTGAAAAAAATTGAATGTTGCTTTTGTTGGATGAGGATATTCCATAAATGTCAGTAAGGTTTTATTTGTTGATCGTGTTTTTCAGTCCATTCCCATCTGAGAGTAGGAGTTCCCTTTCCTACTTCTTGACCCAGAACTATAGAGTGTCTCCTAGAGCTCTCTGTTCATGTTAATGACCACGTCAGGGTGTCAGGCCATGTCATGTTCTGGTCCTAGAATAGCAGAGGGGAAAAAATAATTCATAACATTCAACATTCAATGGTACTTTGAGTTCTGGTCTTACTTCCCTATCTACCTGTTAGTATTTACTATACAGAGTCCTCAGAATGGCGTACATATTTAGTCCAGGTTTTAATGTTGATTTTTCTTTAGGGAACTACCTCTTTGTACTCTTAGTTCATGAGATGTGAGTGGGGTGGACCTTAACCCTACTTCCATGTGCTCTGATCTGACCAGTTAATGTATTCTATCCCAAGGCTGCGATGATTGGTTGAGGACTGAGCATGTGATTCAAACTGTACAAGTGTCATTTCCGAGACTTTTGTGGGAACTAGTAGGAAACAGAATTTCTCTTCACTGGGGTTATTTACCTATGGGGATGAAATCTTGTCACAGCTTGAGAAGAGTTTGCCTGAGAGTAAAAGGGCACATTGAGGAAAGTGAGCTAAAGAAAGAGACAGACTCCTAATGAGCTTGCTTAAGTGCACAGATCCAGCCATTTCTGAAGCTAGTAATCATCTCCCACATTCTAGACTTTTCAGGTACATGAACAAAACAAATCAAAATAGCAACAACCCCACCCCCACCCCACTTCCTCTGCATTAGCCAGTATCAGTTGGTGTTTCTGTCACTTAATATGAAAAGAGTCTTAATACATATATATATATATATATATATGTAGTTTGTTTGTTTGTTTTGTTTTCTTTTGTTTTGTTTTTTTGAGATGGAGTCTCACTCTGTTGCCCAGGCTGGAGTGCAGTGGCACGGTCTCGGCTCACTGCAAGCTCTGCTTCCCGGGTTCACGCCATTCTCCCGCCTCAGCCTCCCGAGTACCTGGGACTACAGGCACCCGCCAGCGTGCCCGGCTAAATTTTTGTATTTTTAATAGAGATGGGGTTTCACTGTGTTAGCCAGGATGGTCTTGATCTTCTGACCTCCTGATCCATCCACCCCTGCCTCCTAACATATCTACATATCTTAAGTTTCCTTTCATCCTCCTTAAGTTCCTCAGTCAGATTCTAGGGACCCATTGTTCCCTTAAGCCCCAGGGCAGCATCCCCTTCCTTGAGAGAGCAATTAGCTGATTTCATGGTTCTCCAAACAGAAATGGTTGTCCTTAGAGAATCTCAGCATGAAAAATGGGCAGAGAAGCTGGGTCTCCGTATGGAGCCAGAGAGCATGTTTGCAAGTCTGCATCTGCTGGCTACATTAATGTGCAAATCAGGCTGTGGGCCAGAGTTTATTTTTAATAATTAGAAGCCCATCTTACTTTGGAAATGTGCTGCAGCTTCCTGTGATGAAAGGGAAAAGATGGTTCATCCCTTCTTTCCTTCACTCCATGGAATCTACATTTCTGGAAACTTAGAGATGACATAGCTTATTCACTCGTGGAACTCAATATTCGAGGAGGAGAAAATTGTTGTCAGTAGAAAAAAAGACGATTTTTAAAGATGGGAAAGGAAAATTATCTATTTCTGTATGGTATTTGGGAAATTTTGCTAAATTTCCTCAGGATCCCAAACTATGGGGTAGATAACATTTTTGGCACATAGATGAGGCAGGTGCCTGGCATGGTTGTCAAGAGCATGGAATCTTAGAACCACAAGACAGTAAGCTTGTAGCCCAATATTTTGCCTATGGAAAGAAAGAGGACCCTTGTGGGAAAGGGCCCTGTCCAAGGTCAGGCTGATAATTAATAAGAAGAACTATGAAGAAGGAGCATGGGCTCCTTCTTCTGTGTCCCAAAGGCTTCCACCATAGCCCACACCATCCAGACTCACAACTTTCCTACAGTTCCAGAAGTGCCTCTTTGCAGGGGTCCCAGGTGTGAATATGATATGCCCACTTGGCTTGGCCATCCACCACCTGTTTGTCACTCAGCCAACTGGCAGTCCCCATCCCCATGTTTTGTTTTGTTTTGTTTTGTTTTGTTTTGGCATAGCTGAATTTCACCAGGCAAAGTCTCAGGTGTGGAACGCAACCAGAAGCATGCCATTTGCTGCGGGCAATGGAATGTGAGTGGAAGTCACATGTCACCTCAGGATGGAGGCCTTCAGGTAAGCCTGCCTCACTGCTGTATCATCAACAAGGGTTGGTGCTGAGAAGGCCTTGAAGCACAATCTGTCCTGCCCTCCAGGAGAACTCACGGCCCAGCGAGGGAGGCAGATATGGAAGTAGTCATCACGCAAGGTGATTGGGGCTGGGCCGCTGCTTTGTCCCAGCAGGAGGGGCCAACGAAGGGTGCAGACAGCTCCGCTGGAGGCAGGGGTTAGAGAAGCCTTTACTAAAATGCACAGATCTTGAGTTGGGTCTTGAAGGACATGTTAAATCCCCCAGGTAGGCAAAGCACATACGGAAATCCCAGTTGAGAGAACTACGCTCTCTGCTTTGTTTTCTTGTGGTATTTGTCTTACTGTGCTCTTTGTGATAGTATCATGTATCTACCTGGTCTCCTATAGCCCATTTGCTGCTGTACTTAACATCTGTATGCCTCAGTTTCCTCATCTGTCAAGGGAGTATAGTTATAATGCTCCCTCACTAGAGTTCTTTTCAGGACTAAATTGTTTAAGGTATGTAGATATATATGAAGCATATCAGATGAAGCATATATATGAAGCATATCAGTGCTTACACATGGTAGGCACTTGGTAAATGCTACAGCACAATACTTTATATTTAATAGATACTCAAAAAAGTTTTCCTCATTAAAGTGCTCCTCAACTTTATGTGACCCCTGTCACCTAAAATAAAAACTATTTTGGCTACTGGAAGCCACTAGCAGCCTAATGTCTACTCTGAAAAAGCATCCCTCCACTGAATTAGCTAATCCTCTGAACTGTATTTGTATCACTCAGTGATTAGCAGGGATTAGAGGGGCACCTACTACTAAAAGTCAGGGAGACACAAAAAATGATAGGATTAAGAACTGGCCCTCAGACTTAGGGGCCAGCTGGAGCAACCCAATGTATGCTTGGGTCCAATAGAAAAGATACACCATAGGATGACTCCACTCTGTAGCTTGTAGATGCTTTGATATAAAGAGCATCATGGCCAGAAGTGCATGGGAGGAGAATTATCTGACTGGGTAGAGATCTTAGAGGATTCTCAAGTGTATTTTCCAGTAAGTGCTCTATACAAACACACATGGAAGGAGAAGATGTGGGATTGCAGACCTGCAAAGATGGCATTGTGCAAGGCAAACCCCAGGTCTCTCCATGAATTATTCCTCTTGCATTAATTCTTTGAGGTATAGAAAGTAGATTTCCAAGTATCATGGAAAGTTAAGCATGCTGCTGAGGATGGTCCAGAAATAACAGCATGGCTACTGGAGTGCTGGGAAGACTGGAGGTGACAGAGGCTCCAAGGAGGAGTGAGAGTTGAAGCACCCATCAGAGAATGCCAAACTGAAGTCAGGAGGAAGGCAGGCCTGAGAATATGGGCTCATGGGCTCCCTACTTCGGTGACTATTAAAGACCCATCTACAGATTGGAATATTGGCAGCAATGGAAATTTTAGCTTTTGCGTGTCATCTCTTTGACTCTATGTTTTTATATGTTGCTTCCTGTTTATTAACTTCTATTTCTTATAACTTTGTGATGAGACAGTTGGAAGGCATGCCTGTCTCTCATATTGTGTACATTGCCAGGAGGACTAGGTGGAGTGTGTATGGAAGAAAGAATATGCCAAAAAAAAAAAAAAAAAAAAAAAAAAAGCATTAGTGAATGAAACATCACCAGGAGAGTTCATGGAAGAATGCACTGGCAAAGAAGTTACACATAGACATCTACCCAGAGAGAAAAGGAGTGTGGTGGAAGACTTCTAGGAAGAGGTGTTTCTTTACTGGGCCTTGAAGGATGGTTGGACTTTGGGTACATGGAAGGAGAAAAAATCATATTCTAAGATGGATGTGATGATTAATTTTACATGTCAACTTGACTGGGCCATGGAATGCCCAGATATTTGGCTAAATATTATTCCGGCTGTGTCTGTGAGGATGTTTTTAGATGAGATTAACATTTGAATCAATAGCCTGAGTAAAGCAGATTGCCCTTCCTAATGTGGGTGGCCCTCATCTAATCAGTTGAAAGCTGAAATAGAACAGAAAGGCTGACTCTCCCACAGAGAAGAAGAAACTCTTCCAGCCTGTTTTGAGCTGGGATATCTTTTTTTATTCCACTTTTTGGACTCAAATTGAAACATTAGACCAAGTGCAGTCTCTCATGCCTGTAATCCCAGCACATTGGAAGGCCAAGGTGGGTGGATCTCCTAAGGTTGGGAGCTCGAGACCAGCCTGGCCAACACCATGAAACCCCATCTCTACTAAAAATACAAAAATTAACCAGGTGTGGTGGTGAGCACCTGTAATCCCAGCTACTCAGGTGCCTGAGGCACAAGAATGGCTTGAACTCAGGAGGTGGAGGTTGCAGTGAGCTGAGATCATACAACTGTACTCTAGCCTAAGTGACAGAGTGAGACTGTCTCAAAAAAAAAAACAAAAAAAAAACCAAAACCAAAAACATGAGTTCTTCTTGGGTCTCCAGGCTGCCAACTTTCACACTGAAACTTACACCAGGAACTCTCCTGTTTCTCAGGCCCTGCACTTAGATTGAAGCTACACATGGGCTCTCTGGGGCCTCCAGATTGCTGACTGCAGAACTTGGGACTTCACAGCTTTCATAGTCACACAAGACAGTATCTTATAATCTCTCTCTTTTCCTCTCTTGACATACATACATGCACACACATGCACGTGCACGCACACACACACACAATCTCTTGGTTTCTATTGGTTCTATTTCTCTGGATAATCCTGACTAATAAAATGAAGAACATAGCTTTTGAGGCAAAGTTGTAGTAAATTAACACTTACTGAGAATCTACTGTGGGTCAAGCACTTTATGCATAATCTCATTTAATCCCTATCCTCATGCAGTGGGAAACATTTTTAAGTCCAGTCTGTGGGTCAATATTGTATTGATATTGAATTAACAGATATTTATTGAGCACCTACTATGGGCCAGAGACTTCTCCATTCGATGTGATGACACATTTCACATATTTATTTATTTATTTGTTTAATCGACAAATACTAACTGAATGTCTACTGAATGCTTGGAATGCATCAGTGAACAAAACAATAATATACATTCTTTTGAAATTTACATTTTAGTGAGGAAAGGCAGAACAATAATGCTAGCTATAACAATTAATTATACAATACGTTAGAAGGTGATAAATGCTCTAAAAATGTTGATACAATAAAGGGGATTAAACATGTTGAGGTTGGGGTTGGGTCACAATTTTAAATAGGACGGTCAAGGAGACCCTACTATAAAGGTAAAATCTGAGCAAAGTATTGAGAAGGAGATGTATGAGTGAGCAAATCAGAGAGCAGGAACAAGTGCAAGGGCCCTGAGACAAGAACCCTTGGTACATTGGAGGAATAGCAAGAAGGCTGGTGTGGGTGGATGAGAATGAATAACAGGAGATGATAGAAGAAGGAGGTGAGGTCAAGGGTTAGAAAAGAGAGAGTCATCAGGTATGTAGGCCTTTATAGACCATTGCAAATAATGTGGTTTTAGTCTTTGCTGTGTATTTTGCAAATGATGACCTAATCTGTTTTACCTTATAACAGAATCACTCTGGCTACTGTGTTTCAGTGGTCCAGGTGAGAGATGGTGGTGACTGGAACCAGGGTAGTAGCAGTGGAGGTAAAAGAAGTGAACAGATTCTAGATATGTGTGTATATGTATATACATATGTGTGATGTGTATGTATGTATATACATATAGTAACAGCTTTAGTGAGATAAAATTCACCCACTTAAAGTATGAAATTCGGGTAAGACCCCAAGGCTTTGGAACTGAGAAACCAGAAACATGGAATTTTCACCAACTAAGATGGAGGAAGAAAGTAGATTCATGGGAAGGAAAGGGCAATAGTTTGGTTTGGGATATGTTAAATCTACACCCAATTGCTAATGAGGGAAATCTGGGAATTATCCCTTACTCTTCCCATTTCTTTATCATTACTATCCCAAATCTCTACATCTAATCTGTGTAGTCAGGTCACTTCTACCTCCAAAGTGTATCTTGAGTACGCCCATTTCTATTGCAAAGTGCTTATGAGATATCCCATGTCCTCCCCTCCATTTCCCATTCTCCTTTGCAATTAGAATGAAGTCATGTGACTGGTTCTGGCCAATGAGCTGTGAAGAGAAGTGACACATGGCACTTCCTGGTCAGAACAGTTAAGAACCCATGACGTGCCTCCTTCATCTCTTTCTTTCCCTGATAGGGTGCCTTGAAGGCCATGTATTCCAAATGGTAGAGCTGCAAGATGAAGGACTTCCCAACTCACACTGGACTCTCATGTAGGCAAAAAAATAAACTCTGTATGTATTGAGCGTTACTTAACTACTGAGATATCAGATCTATCCTCATACAATTTTTCTTCTCCCTCCTGCTACCCTAGTCTGAGCTTCCATCATCATTACCAAATTTTGTGGAATAGTCAACTAACTAACGTCCCTACTCCTACCTTTGTATCCCCCAAATTCATTCTTCACACAGCAGCCAGATCAGAGTTCTTCTTCAATGGCTTCCTGTTGCACTTATCACTGAGTTGCTGTGTGATCTGGCTCCTGCCTTCCTCTTGAACCTCATCTCATCAGCCCCTAGCTCACTGAGCTGCTTATTCTGCCTCAGACTCAACAAGTTCTTTCTTTTTGCAGGGCCTTTGCCTGTGCATTTCCTCCACTTGGTTGGTCTCATGGCTGGGTCCTTCCTATCCTTCAGGTGTCAGGTTAGATCTCACCCTGTTCAGCGAGGCCTCCCTGATGACTCTATCCAGAGTTGCCCACCCTCCCCTCCCCATTATTTTCTATCATAACACACTATTTATTTTAAACACCAATAACAATCTATCATTTAATGAATGAACAAATGAACTAAGCAACTAACTAACTAACTAACTAACTAACTAACTAACTAACTAACAAACATATTTACTCTCTGTCTCATCCACTGAAAGTAAACTCCACAAGAACAGAGACCTGTATTCATCATTGTACCACCAGTACAATGATGTGTCTTAGTCTGTTTTCTGTTGCTATAACTGAATACCTGAGACTGGGTCATTTATAAAGAAAACAAATTTATTTCTTTCAGTTTTGGAGGTTGGGGAGTCCAAAATCAAGGGGTTGCATCTAATGAGGGCCTTCCTGCTGGTGGAGACTCTGCAGAGTCCTGAGGTGGCACAGGGCATCACATGGATAGCAATTGCATGAGAGAGAACAAAACTGGCTTTTATAATAGACACACTCTTGTGATAACCAACCCACTCCTGTGATAACCCATCAATCCATTTATCCATTAATCCGTGAATGAATTAATCCATTTATGAAGGCATAGCCCTCATGACCCAATCACCTCTTAAAAGTCCCACGTCTTCATAATGTGACATTGGTGATTGGGTTTTAACATGAGTTTCAGAGGGGCCAAACATTCACACCATGGCAGCCCGAGTCAGCTGTGCATTTAACATGTGGTAGATGCTTCAAAAGCATCACATGATTCAGCATCAGAGGCACAGCAGTGCCCAAGGCAGGGTCCCTGTCCTTAGAAATCTCATGGTTGAGTAGTGAGAGGCCAGCAGTCAGGGTGCAGTGGGTTTGCAACCCAATCTAACCTAATTTGGGAGAAGGTTGGAAAAGCTTCCTGGAAAAGGGGATGCCTGAGGCAGGCCCCAAAGGACTGAGGACTATTAGTTGGCCTGATAGATTAAGAGAAGGGCCTTTTAGAAAGTAGAAGTGACATGCATAAAGGATCAGAGGGGTGAGAATAGGGTTAAGGCCAGTCCAGAATGACTGCAATGTGGGATATGAGTTGCAATAGCAAGAGATAGGGTGGAGACAGAGCAAGGACCAGATCATCCAAGGCCTGGCATATCAGGCTAAGAAGATTGCACTTGACCTTGCATCAGTAGGCTGTCATTGACTAAGTCCAAGTGTTTTGTGGCAGAACAGACTTAGGCTAATTCCCTTTGGGCATCATGGTGAGGTGGAGGACCTTTGGTTAAAGGATCTTGCCTCTGTTCCTCATTGGCTGCATAGATTTCTCTTCTCCGTGGCTCCCAACTCCATTCTGTCTAGTACATGTGGTGTAGAAAATAGACTGCAGGAAGGGAACGAGAAGGAAGAATATTTACAGTAGAGAAGTTTGGACATTGGAAGTAATTCCTGGGATGAAGAAAGAATAGCAGAGGAGGGAGTGGAAAAAGCACTGGAAAGAACCCTGGTTCTGTCACTAATTACTATATGGCCTTGGAAAACTCATTTTATCTACCTGGGCCTTGATTTCTCCATATGGATAATGGGGCTTTGGGCTTAATCTGGTAATTCACCAAAAATGTCCAACCTTACAGAATCATACTGGTGGTGGGTTTTCAGGCAACATGATCTTGAAATAGGATGTATATATATATATTTTTTTGTCTATGACTTAAGACATATCCTATAAATGGCTCTTATGCATCTCCTCCATTCCCCTTCTCAAGGGAACAGACATACTATGTGTCTATGTGTCTATATGTCAGTACTTTGATAGGCATTGGAGATAAAACAGGCCCAATCTCTCTGTTTTCAGGAGGCCTAGAGTTTAGCACTAGAAAACTGATTTTAAAAAAAGCACACAAACAATGTAAAATTACAACCGTGATCAGAACCACAGAAGTAACTCACAGCATGAAGAGAACCATTCGAAAGGGAGTCAGAAAAGCCTGGGACAGTTCTGGAGGCTGGGAAGTCCAATATCGAGGGGCTGCATCTGACGAGGGCCTTCTAGCTGGTGGGGACTCTCTCTAGAGTCCCAAGGTGCCACAAGGCATCACGTGGCTAAGGGGTGCAAAAACCAGAACCAAACTGGCTTTTATAATAGACCCTCTCTTGTGATAACTCCTTGCAGTAGTGACACTTGAGGGAGATCTGGAGGATCAGTCAGAGATAACTGGGCAGGGAGGGGAAGGTATCAAGTACGAGGCAGAGGGAACAGCATATTCAGAGAGACAGGGCAAAGGCTGGTATGGCTGGAGCAGGGAGAGGAGCCTGGCAAAGGACGAAGCTGGACAGGAGACTATTTAAAATATTGCATGTGCAGAGCCTAGGGGATCCAATTGGTCAGACATTGGTCCTTTGGTTGCTGAATTGTGGGGGGTTCTGACAGGGTGCTGGGGGAGGAGGGAGGATGTCAGGGTATAGGTGTGCTTGGGATAAGGAAGTATTTTCATTATTCTAACACTCTTTATGGCTACATGGGTGTGTTCCATCTGACCATTAGTGATTGGGACAAAGAGGTGGGCAGAGACCCAACCAACCATGAGGACCTAGAGGACACAGTGTTTGCCCTGACAATACTGGGGAGCCACTGCTGGGGCCAAGGAAGGTAGTGAGGGGACCACAATTGGGTTTTACGGAACTGAGATTAAGCTGAGGAGAGTAAGGTTCTCACTTCAGTGTCAGAACTGAAGTGGGGGCCAAAAATCAGTACTTAAGATGTATCTATCTTAATATTTCTGCAATATTTAAAAAAATTTCAAAGCAATGCAAAAAACATTCCATTGTGAGCAAAATATCAACATTTTCAATTAAGATGGCACTTAATCCTGCACTTGCATGATTCGACCTCACTTTCTTCAATACAATCTATGCCCTGTCGGATACTGTCTTCATGTAAATTTTTGCTAGTTTGTTCACCATGGCCATATTTTGCACTCATTTAAAAATATTGCATGAAAATAGTATTTATCTTGATTGCTGAGTATTTAGGGTGTCTCCATAAATGTTGGGCCTAGCCCTAATTTTGAAGCACTCTGATTTTGAAGTGATGACTTGGGTCTGTGGATGTGGAGGCGCAGAGGGGCCAGTGTGGATGTGGGCAGTCATGGGGGTGGGGCGCACATGGGAGATGTAGCCAGATTGTCTGAATGCGGCAGGAGGGGATGTACAGGCAGACATGCTGCTCGCCCCTCTTCTGGGGATTCTGAGGAGGGGGTATGAGGGGGATGCTGTTGGCAGCCCATCTGCACTATGTGACTGCCAGTCAGGCTTGCGAACCAAGCACCCACCTCCCTTGATGAGGCTGTTGGGAAGCCATTTTCCCAGGAGAGTGGGAAGCATCTCATGGTCTGACTCGGCCACGACTTGGGGCTACTCTGATGTGCTCCCCTGATAGACCCTAATCTGCTCCCTTCTATTGCCCATGTGACCCACTCACCTCCAGGTGAGCCCTGGTTCCAGCTTGTGGAGTCTGTATAGAGCCCATTGGCCACGTGCTCCTAGACCTCCTGGGTCTGTGTACCGGCCTGTGTCTTTAATGTTGCAGATTGTGCTCCACCCCTGAACTTAACCTGCTTCTATGATCCTGCAGGCTGTGGCTGGGAAGCAAACGACATCCATCTAGGGCCTTGGACGCACGCTAGAAGACCTTCCCATGATGTGAGGTCAGAGTCACCTGGGACCTCTGAGTCCTGGGGACACAGGTAGGATTGTCAAGACAAGGTCAGGTCAGGAGCATGTGGGACAGCAGGGGATGGGGGAAAGGCATTGAGAAGGACTAATGATTAACAGCAGAATCAACAGCCAACACCATAGACATCTCAATTGGTTTAGCTTACCAAATTCTGACTGAAAAAGTTGAGCAAACTTTACATTTGATGGGCGTCAAAACTGTTGCTCCCAGATCAGCTATAGACAAGAGCAGAGTCTCAGTGGAAATTTTATTTTATTTCTTAAAAAAATGACATTTACTTCTTATTAAGGTGAAGGTTGAGTGTCTCTTAAACAAATTCCAAAGCTTTAAGAGTACTCGTGGTTTTTGGTTATATAAACGTACTGTATAGTGATTAGTCTGGGTTTTCAGTGTACCTGTTACCTGAACTGTGTATATTGTACACAACAGGGGATTTTTTTGTCTCTTATCCCCCTCCCACCCTTCCACCTTCTGAGTCTCCAGTGTCCTTTATACCACTCTGTATGCCTTTGCAAAGCCATAGCTTAGCTCCCAGTTATAAGTGAGAACCTGCAGTGTTTGGTTTTCCGTTCCTGAGTTACTTCACTTAGGATAATGGCCTCAAGTTCCAGCCAAATTGCTGGAAAAGATGATTCTTTTTATGGCTGAGTAGTATTCCATAGTATATGTATACCACTTTTTTTATCCACTTGTCAGTTAATGGGAGCTTAGGTTGATCCTATATCTTTGCAATCGTGAATTGTGCTGTGGTAAACATATGAGTGCAGGTAACTTTTTAAAATATAATAACCTCTTTTCCTTTGGATAAATATCCAGTAGTGGGATTGCTGGATCAAATGGTAGATCTACTTCTAGTACTTTGAGAAAGCTCCATACTGTTTTCCATAAAGATTGTACTAATTTACATTCCCACCAACAGTGTATAAGCATTCCCTTTGTACTGCATCCACACCAACATCTATTGATTTTTGACTTGTAAAAAATGACCATTTTAACTGGGGCAAGGTGGTATCTCACTGTGGTTTTAGTTCTCATTTTCCTGATGATTAGTGGTGTTAAGAATTTGTTTTCATATTTTTGTTGGCCATTTGTATGTCCTCTTTTGAGGAATGTCTATTCATGTAGTTTGTCCACTTTTTAATGGGATTACTTGTTTTATTCCTTGCTGATTTGTTGAGTTCCTTGTAGATTCTAGATCTTAGTCCTTTGTCAGATGTATAGTTTGTGAATATTTTCTCCAATTCTGTAGGTTGTCTATTTATTCTGTTGATTATTTCTTCTGCTGTGCAGAAGGCTTTTCATTTAATTAAACTCCATTTATTATTTTTGATTATATTGCATTTATTTGCTTTTGGAGTCTTAGTCATAAATTCTTTGCCTGTGTCAATGTCCAGAAGAGTTTTTCCTAGGTTTTCTTCTCAAATTTTTCTGGTTTCAGGTCTTATATTTAAGCCTTTTTTTTTCTGTTTAAGTATTTAATTCATTTTGAGTTAATTTTCATATATGGTGAGAGACAGAGATTCAGTTTCATTCTTCTACATGTGGCTATCCAGTTTTCCCAGCATCAATGGAAATTTTAAATAAGTGAGATGAAGATCCTGAAGCATTTCTTTGAAAAATTGTAACAGAAGAGGAAACATGGCTTTACCAGTACAATCCTAAAGACAATGCACAATCAAAGCAATGGCTACTAAGAGGTGGATGTGGTTCAGTCAAAGCAAAAATAGACTGGGCAAGAACAAAGGTCTTAGCAACAGTTTTTTGGGCTGCTCACAGAAGTTTGCATGTTGACATTCTTGAAAGTCAAATAATAATAACATCTACTTATTATGACAATATTTAGAGAAAGCTACAGCTTTAGCAAAAATGCTCAGAAAAGCTTCACCAGAGAGTCCTTCTCCAGCATGACAATGTTCAATGTTCCTGCTCATTTCTTTCATTAAACAATGGTAATTTTGCCAGAGTTTTGGTGAGAAACCATTAGGCATTCGCCTTAAAGTTCTGATTTGACCTCTTCTGACTTATTTTATTTCCGGATCTGAAAACATTTGTAAAGGGCACTCATTTTCTTCAGTTAATAATGTAAAATGACTTCATTGACATGGTTAAATTGAAAGAACCCTCAATTCTTTAGGGATGGACCGAATGGCTGACTTCATTGCTTACAAAAGTATCTTTAACTTGGTGCAGTTTATGTTGATA
Organism: Rhinopithecus bieti; assembly: GCF_001698545.2. Classification (NCBI taxonomy): domain Eukaryota; kingdom Metazoa; phylum Chordata; class Mammalia; order Primates; family Cercopithecidae; genus Rhinopithecus; species Rhinopithecus bieti. The sequence goes on along the minus strand of NW_016806937.1, from coordinate 72,468 downwards.
AATAAAGTTTATATTCTTAATTTTTATCTTTTAATTCCATTTTCCACAACTTTTGTTGAAGCCTCTTCATAGTTATTAGTTGAAGGACAAAGAACAGATTTACTGCCTGTTTTCTATTCTTTTTAAAAAATTTATACATAATAGATGTACTTAGTTTTGGGGTACTAGTGATAATTTAATATATTCATATAATTTGTAAGGATCAAATCATTGTACTTGGCATGCTCATAACCTTAAATATTTTTTCTTTGTTCTAGAACCTTTATAATTCATCTCTTCTTGCTATTTAAAAATGTATGATAGAATATTATAAACTGTAGTCACCAGTCACTGTACAGATCTAGCTAACAGTAGGTCTTATTTCTTCCATGAAACCGTATATTTGTACTCATTAGTCAACTTCTCTTCATTCTTCCCCTCCTCTCTACCCTTACCTGCCTTTTTTATCTCCCACATATGAATTATTTGTTTAAGTTCCTTGTAGGTTCTAGGTATTAGTCCCTTGTCAGGTGTATGGTTTGGAAATATTTTCTCCTATTCTGTAGGTTGTCTATTTACTCATTGATTATTTCTTCTGCTCTGCAGAAGCTTTTTAGTTTGATTAAGTCCCATTTAACATGTGATATTTGTCTTTCTGTGCTTGGATTATTCCACTTGAAATAATGACCTCCGGTTCTGTCCATGTTGCTGCAAATGACAAGATTTCATTCTTATGGCTGAAAAATATTTCATTGTATGTATATATCATGTTTTCTTTATCCATGTATCCATTGATGAGTAGATAGGTTGATTCCCTATTTTGACTATTGTGAGTAGTGCTGCAATAAATATGGGAATGCAGAGATTTTTTTTTTAACATATTGATTTGCTTTGTTTTGGATATATACTCAGTAGTTGAATTGCTGAATCATATGGTGCTTTTATTTTTAGTTTTTTGAGGAAATTCCAAACTGTTCTCCATAATGGCTGTGCTAATTTACATTTCCACCAACAGTGTACGAGGGTTCTCCGTTTTCTGCATTCTTGCCAGCATCTGTTTTTTCCTGTCTTTTTGATAAAAGAAATTTTAACAGGGTGAGATGGTATCTCATTGTTGTTTTGATTTGCATTTCTCTGATGATTAGTGATGTTGAACATTGTTTTTCATATACTTGTTGGCCATTTGTATGTCTTCTTTTGGAAATGTCTACTCAGATCATTTGCCCATTTTTAATTTGGATTGTTTATTTACTATTGAGTTGTTTGAGTTCCTTATATATTCTGATTATTAATCTGTAAACTCTCAGTTGAGAGTTTACAAATATTTTCTCATTCTGTGGGTTGTCTCTTCACTTTGTCGATCATTTCTTTTGCTGTGCAGAAGCTTTTTAACTTAATGTAATCCTATTCGTCTATCTTTGCTTTGGATGTCTGTGCTTTTGAGGTCTTACACAAAAAATCTTGCCCAGACCAATGTTCTGTGGCGTTTCTCCAATGTTTTCTTCTAGTAGTTTCAAAGTTTCAGGTCTTAGATTTAAGTCTTGAATCCATTTTGATTTGATTTTTGTGTATGGTAAGACAGGGGGGTCTAGTTTCATTCTTCTGCATGTAGATACCCAGTTTTCCCAGCATCATTTATTGTCCTTTAAATGTGTTTAATTTATATCTGTGTTCTCTACTCTGTTCTGTTGGTCTATGTGTCTGTTCTTATGCCAGTAGCACACTGATTTGGTTACAATTGCTTTGAAATAAATTTTGAAGTCAGGTAGTATGACTTTATTCTTTTTGCTCAGGATTACTTTGGCTATTAAGGGTCTTTTGTGGTTCCATATAAATTTTAGAATTTTTTTTCTATTTCTGTAAAAAATATCATTGGTATTTTGATAGGGATTGCATTGAATCTATAAATTGCTTTGGGTAGTATGGTCATTTTAACAATATTAATTTTTTAAATCTATGAGCATGGATTACCTTTTTTGTGTGTGTCTGCTTCAATTTCTTTCATTAGTGTTTTATAGTTTTTTGTATAGATTTTCCACTTATTTGGTTAAATTGATTACTAGATATTTTATATTCTTTGTAGCTAATGTAAATGGGATTGCTTTCTTGATCTCTTTTTCATATTGTTTGCTATTGGCATATTTAATTGCTACTGATTTTTGTATGTTGATTTTGTGTCCTGCAACTTTATTGAATTTGTTTGTCAATTCTAACAGATTTTGTGTGGATTCTTTAGGTTTTTCTAAGTATAAGACCATGTCATCTGTGAAAAAAGATAATCTGATTTCTTTCTTTCCAATTGGAATGTACTTTATTTCTTTCTCTTGCCTAATTACTCCGGCCAGGGCTTTCAGTACTATACTGAATAAAAGTGGTGAAAGTGGGCATACTTGTCTTTTTCCAGATCTTAGGGAAAAGGCCTTCAATTGTTTCCCATTCAGTATGATATTAACTGTGAGTTTGTCATATATGATATGTATTATTTTGAGCATGTTCCTTCTATACCCAGTTTGATGAGGGTTTTTTTTTTTATCATAAAGGGATGTTGAATTTTATCAAATGCTTTTTTGACATCTATTGAAATAAGCAAGTGGTTTTAGTTCTTGTTTCTGTTAATGTGATGTATTTTGTGCTAGTATTTTGTTGAGGATTTGTGCATCTAAGTTCTTCAGTGATACGGCCTGTAGTTTTCTGTTTTCATTGTGTCCTTATTTGACTTTCGTATCTGGGTAATGCTGGCCTCATAGAATGAGTTTGGAAGTGTCCCATCCTCTTCAATTTTTTTGAAGAGTTTGAGAAAACTTGTTTTTTTTTTTTTTTGTT
>NW_016806937.1:12617-65332 GCF_001698545.2 Rhinopithecus bieti | reverse complement strand
AAAAAAACTAGCCGGGCGAGGTGGCAGGCACCTGTAGTCCCGGCTACTCGGGAGGCTGAGGCAGGAGAATGGCGTAAACCCGGGAGGCGGAGCTTGCAGTGAGCTGAGATCCGGCCACTGCACTCCAGCCTGGGCGACAGAGCGAGACTCCATCTCAAAACAAAAAAAAAAAAAAAAAGACCCTTGGTAAAGTGCAGTACAGAGTGGGAGTTACCCGATTTTCCAGGTGTTGTGTGTCACAGTTTCCCTTGGCTAGGAAAAGGAATTCCCTTCCCCCTTTTGCTTCCTGGGTGAGGCGAAGCTTCACTCTGCTTCAGCTCTCACTCATTGGGCTGCATCCACTGTCCTGCACTGACTGTCCAACATGCCCCAGTGAGATGAACCCTGTACCTCAGTTGGAAATGGAGAAATCACCCGTCTTCTGTGTCTCTCAGGCTGGTAGCTGCAGGCTGGAGCTGTTCCTATTTGGCCATCTTGGTGACCAATCTCAAAAATTTGTTATTACTTCTTTAAATGTTTGATAGAATTCATCAGTGAAGCTATCAGGTCCTGGGCTTTACTTTGTTGGGAGACATTTTATTATGCCTTTGATCTCATTATTTATTATTGGCTTATTGAGGTTCTATATTTCTTCATAGTTCAATCTTGATAGATTGCATGTGTCCAGACATTTATCTATTTCTTCTAGGTTTTCCAATTTGTTGGAGTATGGTTGTTCATACTAGTCTCTTACAATCTTTTTGTATTTCTGTAGTCTCAGTTGTTATGTCTCCTTTTTCATTTCTGATTTTATTTATGTGGGTTCTCTCTCTCTTTTTTCTTAGTCTAGCTAAAGATCTGTTATCTTATATTCTCAAAAAAGCAATTTTTCATTTTGTTAATCTTCTGTATTTTTTTAGTCTGAATTTCACTTATTTCTGCTCTGATCTTTATTACTTCTTTCTTCTATTAATTTTGCTTTTTTTCTTGCTTTTCTAAATCCTTGAAGTGCATTAGATTGTTTCTTTAGTCTTTCTAGTTTTTAAATATAACTGTTTACTGCTATAAACTCCTCTCTTATTACTGCTTTTGCTGTATCCCATATATAGGTATGCTGTATTTCCATTTTCATTTTCTTCAATAATTTTTTAAATTCCTTCTTAACTTCTTCATTGACCTATTGGTCATTCAGGAGCATGTTGTTTGACTTCCACGTGTTTGTAAAATTTCCAACTTTCTTCTTGTTATTCGTTTCTAATTTTACTCCATGTTATGGAAAAAGATACTTGATATCATTTCTACTTTTTTGAATGTATTGAGGCTTGTTTTATCACCTGATATATGGTCTATTCTGGAGAATGTTCTATATGCTGATGAAAAGAATGTGTATTCTGCAGCAGTTGAGTGAAATGTTTTATAAATGTCAGTTAGGCTTATTATGTAGAGTGCAGTTTAACTCCAGTGTTTCTTTGTTGATTTTCTGTCTGCATGATCTGTCTCATTACGGAGAACAGGGTGTTAAAATCTCCTACTATTACTGTATTGCAATCTTCTTCCTTTAGATCTATTAATGTTTGCTTTGTATACTTTGGGAGCTCTGGTGTTGGGTGCATAAATATTTATAATTGCTATATCCTTTTGCTGAACTAACTCCTTTATATCATTACGTAGTGGCCTTTGTGTCTCTTTTCACAGCCTTTGATTTGTAGCCTATTTTTTCTGATATAAGTATAGCTACTTCTGCTCCTATTTGGTTTCTGGTTGTTTGGAATATCATTTTCCACCCTTTCGCTTTCAGTCTCTGTGTCTTTATAGGTGAGGTGGGTTTCTCATAGGCAGCAAATAGTTGGGTCTTGTTTCTTTATTCATTCAGCCACATGTCTTTTAATTGGAGAATTGAATTCACTTACATTCAGTGATAACATTCAGTGTTATTATTAAGTAAGGGCTTACTATTGACATTTTGTTGCTTGTTTTCTGGTTGCTTTGTAACTCTTCTCTTCCTTTCTTCCTGTCTTTCTTTGTGGTTGATTTTCTCTGGTAGTATGTTTTAATTCATTGCTTCTTATTTTTAGTGAATCTATTATAAGTTTTTACATTGTGGTTACCATGAGGCTTACAAAAAATATCTTACAGATATAACAAGTTATTATAAGGACATGACAACTTATCTTAGATCACAAAGAAAAGAACAGAAAGAAAATAATTTTAAAACCTACACTTTAATTCCACTCCCTCTCCCATTTTTGACTTCCATTTGTCTCAACTTACATATTTTTATATTATCCATTTCTTAACAGTTTGCTGTAGCTATTATTGTTTTGATGTATTTGTCTTTTGGCCTCCATACTAGAGTTTTGAGTGGATTGCACACTATAATTACAGTATTAGTGTATCCTGGGTTTGTCTGTTTACTTAATTTTACCAGTAAGTTTTATGCCTTCAATTTTTTTCTTTTTTTGCACTTTAATATTTTTTTTTCTTTCAGATTGAAGAACTTCTCTTAGTACTTTTTGTCTGATGGGTCTGGTGGTAGTGAATTCTCTCAGCTTTTGGTTATCTGGGAAAGACTTTATCTTTCCTTCATATTTGAAGAACAGCTTTGCTGAATGCAGTAATTTTGAGTGAGAGTTTTTTCTTTCAGCACTTTGAAAGTATAATACCATTTCCTCGTGGCCTGTATGATTTCCATTAAGAAGTCTGTTGCTAGATAAATTGAGGCTCCTTTGTATAATATTTGCTTCTTTTCTCTTGTTGCTTTTAGGATCTTCTCTTTGTCCTTGACCTTTGAGAGTTTAATTATAATAAACATTATATGCCTTGGATTAGTCTTACTTGGGTCAGATCTTTTTGATATTCTCTGACCTTCCTATACCCAGATATTTATCTCTTTCTCAAATTTGGGGAAGTTTTTTCTCTTTGAGTAAAGCTTTTTATCTCTCATTCTTGTTGAACTCTCTTTGAACACTAATAATTCTCAGATTTGGCCTTTTGAGGTAACTTTTTACATCTTGTAGATAATCTTCATTGCTCTTCATTCTTTTTTTCTTCTCTGAGCGTGTATTTTCAAAAGCCTATCTTCAAGCTCACTAATCTTTCCTTTGCTTGATCCATTCTGTTGTTGAGAAGAACTTCTAATGAATTTTCAGTTCAATAAACATATTTTCAGTTCCAAGATTTTGGTTTGATTTTAAAATTATTTCAGTCTCTTTGTTAAGTTTCTCTGGTAAATTTCTGAATTGCTTTTCTGTGTTATCTTGAAGATCATTGAGTTTACTTAAAACTACTATTTTGAATTATTGGTGAAAGAGATAACACACCACCATCTCGTTAGGGTCAGTCACTGGTTCCTTGCTTTGTCCATTTGAGGAGATCATGGTTCTCTGTTTGCAGTTGCTTCTTACGGATGTATGTTTATGTCTTTTCATTGAAGGATTATTTGTTTCCGTCTTCCCTGGCTGGCTTGTTTTGTTTTTTATTGGATATATTTGTTTAGAGGTTCTTCACCATTAAGTCGTTAACTCATTTTCAATTCTAGGTAGTGCCTTAAGCCCAGGTTCGCCTTCATTCTAATAGATGATCTAAGCACTGCCCTTTCTGAATGGGGGAGTCATAAAGGGGATACCTCACGAGTGCAGGAAGGCTGACTAGGGATTCATTCAAAGAAGACCTGTGGGACAAACCTCCTTCAGTGTGATGCTGCTGTAAGTCCTGCCTCCCCTTTTTGTCTGCCTCTTACCAGGGATGGTTCTCCTTTCAGGCACTTGTGATGCTTTCTGTGAGTTAAGGCGGGGAGAGGTCTCCTGTCAGAGAAATCAAGATGGTGGAGAAGTTGGTTGCTCTTCTCAATCTCACCTTTTGCAGTGTAGAAACAGTAAGTTGGAGAAAATTTTCTGCATACTTGGTGCTGGACAGAATTGGGGGGGGTGCATCATGGATGTGAGAGTCCAATTCCTTTACTGCCTTCTTGGAGTTTTTTCACATCTCTGCAGCTCCCAAAACTGTCTCATCCTCATCTTTGAGTGCTGGGTTATTTCTGATGATAGTCTTGGCACTGTATATTTGTTTTTGGTATCCTGTTGGTTAGGAAGGGTGATGGAAGTATGTGAAGCTAGCTTACTTCTATGCTACCATTTGGGGACTGGAAGTCTCAGGCATTCTTAAATATTTCTGAACCTCAGTTTTCTCTTTTGGAGAATGGCGGTAATAACTATAGCTGCCTTTCAGGACTTTTGGAAGGACACACTGTATTTAACTCACAGAAAGTGCCTGGCACATGGCCGGGCAAAGAGAAGGACCTCATATGTGCCTGCTATGATTATTTCCACAATTCTACCGTTGGGTTGGTTTATGTCCAACTCACTTAATAATTTTTGGTAGATAAAATGAGATAACAGATGGGAAAACATTTTGGAATGTATAAATTGATTTTTTAAAAGTAGTGATTTTTCTAAATCTTAAAAGAAAATCACTCACAAAGGTTGTTTCATCTGTATATGGCTAGTGGCTTTGACATGTACCTTTGAACAAGGGTAGAAAGCAGGTAAAGAGACAAAGAGAGGTCACCAGGAGGGTGCAGGGTTCTGAGTTGAGAGTTGTAGGAGCAAAAGAGTCCATACTTTCTCAGGAAAGAGCAGATAAAATCATTTGGGTAAGGAATCCTGGCTAAAGACAGATTCCAGAGAGCCCTGGGTGGTAGGTGAAGACCTCAGGCTTTAACTAGGAGGCAATGGATATGAAACTAATCACAGTGACACCCACGTGACTGTAGCTTGTCCATAGCCCTTTGGCCTGACAAATTATGAATCTGTTTCTGACTATATGTCTTCACGTGTTGCACAAACCTCAGAAGAGTTTCAGGTAGGTCTTAAGGGCCTGACACAAAAAGCTGGTGAAGACTATGAAGGAAGGGAGGCCTGTGCCCTGGGGTGACTCAGTCTGTGCAGGGAATCATTGACCAGCAGAAGGTTTGGTGCCCAGCCCTGAGCCTTCTGTGATTGACTCTATGTGGCTGACAGTTGGATCTCAGCCCATTAGAGAGGTGGAGTGGGGTAGATAGGGGGTCCTGCAGGGTGCTTCCAAGATCCCAGGATGAAAATCTGCCCCCATAAGATGGGATAGGCCCATGGATCCTCTGCTCAGACCTTGATTACATCTGAAGACCCACCTTGGTAGAGATACTCTCCCTGGATTTTGAGATTTGTAGGGGTGGGGAAGTGTGAAGGAATAAAAGTTTGCTAAGAACCATGAATGCTCATGATCATTCTCTGAGGTGCCTGTGGTTTACAAATGAAGACCTTGAGATTGAGAGGCTAAGAAACTCCCAACTGCAGCTTCAGACATGGGGAAGCATTATAGTGTGATGGAGAGAATGTGTTAGAAGTCAGGCAGAAGTGGTTTCAGATCCTCTTCTTACTATCGATTTTCTTGCTTATTTGTAAGCTCCTGGGCAAATACTTCACTTCTTTGTGCCTTCATTTCACCATTGAAAATAGGATTAGACACACCCTTTATTACACGAATGATGTTACAATGATCTGTGATGGAATAAAATATATAGTGCCATATGTGGGAAATGGTAAGAAGTTGGTAAGCATTACTGATGATTACTTCTTTCAGAATCTAATGGTATGGGAGGAATGGAACATAGACAGGGAGGTAAATCCAGGAAAGGCCTCTCTAGGGAAGAGATATTTCAATTGAGATAAGAGAGAGCCAGCATTATGATTATTATGGAATGAGGGATTTATTATAATTGGAACAGTAGTTGGACACATTCAAGACATCCAGTACATCCAGCCACCAAGGGGAGGCCGTAAGAAAAGCTCATGTAGAGGGTGATGGGATACTGCTGCCTCTGTGCAGTTTGTACCTCTCTGGGCCTGCAGCCATGCCTGTGGAGGTGGGCATTGGGTAGATGTTGGTCAGCAAGATCTATCATTAGAAAGACAAGCTGGACACAAAACAGAAGAGCATGGGGTCAAGCAGAGATGCTCTAGGTACCTCTGTGCCTACCCATCAGCATATCTGACTATGATGATCTTTCAAGAATGCCAACTGCTGCTTCACTTCCTACTTTCTAAATCTTGTGCAAGTTCCTATTTTGGCCAACTCTCTCCCAGAACCATGCAATAGGGGGATTCCGAGAGCGACAGTTTCATCTTACCCAGTTGACAGCACAATTATGACAATGCTGCTACATTATTTCTTAAGATAGGAAAAACTTGAGGGAGAAGTTTGGGATGGGGAAAATCAATTCTGTTATGGACATACTTCATTTCATATGTATGTTTATGATGGCCTTAGTGACCCCTGTGTCCTGCTGTTCATGCCCTCTGTAATTCGCTATCCTTGAGTGTGGGCTGGATTTAATGACTCACTTTTAACAAACAGAATTTGGGAGAGGTGATGGAACCTAAGATTAGCTTACAACCATGGCTTCTGTTTTGGGTACTCTTTCTTGTTCTCTCATTCCCTTGCCCCGAAGCAAGCCAGTTGCCCCTCTGTTAGATGCCTGAGATGCCCACATGGCAAGAAACTGTAGAAGGCATTTGGCCAATGGCCAGTGAGGAACTGAGACCCTTGGTCCAATGACCTACCAGGAACAGAACTCTGCCAACAACCACATGGGTGAGTTTGGAAGCAAAGTTTCCCTTGGTTACACCTTCAGATGAGACTGCAGCTCCAGCCAACAGCTTGACCATAATCTTATGACAGAACCGCAGTTAGAAGCACCCAGATAAGTGGCACTTGATTTCTCACTTACAGAAAATGTGACATAAAAAGTACTTATTGTTTTAAACCACTAAATTTGGGGAATAATTTGTGATGCAGCAATAGGTAATCAATACAGACATTCAAATGAATATTTGTGCTTGGAGCTTAAGAGAGAGGTCAAAGGTGGAGTAAGTGTTTAGGAACCATTAGCATTTGATGGCACTTAAAACCGTGGAACTGGATAAGATGATTGAAGTAAGAACAGTGATCAGAGGAGAGCAGAGCTCTGAGGAATGAGCCTTGGAGGTTGCCAGCCTTCAAGGTTTGGCCAAACAAAGGAAATTTAGCAGAGCAAATGGGCATGAAGATGCCAAGGTGGAAGGAGGAAGAGCAGAAGGGTGTGGTATCAGGAGTCAGGAGAAAATTGTGTCAAGTCTATGCTGCTGTGAGTTCAGTTAAGGTGAATACCTCTGAGAAGAGGTCATTGACTTTGACCACAGGGAGTTGATTGGCAACCTGGACCAGCACCTGGAGTGGAAGAGAAGCCTGGTTGGAGAGGACTGGGGAAAGCAGGGAACAGGGAGGTGATTGTGTTCCTGACTAGGCAGCAGGAGGTATGTTCAAATAAATATAGACTTTCCCTTTCAATTCCACTAAAGCTGTGTTTACTTTCCTGTGTGGTTCTTGGTCTCTGGTGATGGGAGGCAGGAAAAGAAAACAGAAGTTGGGGCTGAGTAGAGGGTGGTGTTAGGGAACTTGATTGACATAGCTGAAGTAAGTTTGATGGCAGAGCCAGGGGGCTCATGTGATTTAAATCCTATCTGGGTTAATTAGTTAATGAAATTGCTTTTGCAAAATTATGATAAGATAAATCTGACATGGCTGGCTCCATCTTGCTTCTAGCCTGACAGGCAGGCTGTCCACTCATTCCTGGGCTTAGTCCAAACTAACTTTGGGAAACATTTAATTTATAGTATAAATGATAATAGGCCTTCCCCAAAACTAAACCACCTTTGTAAAGCTAATGAAAGGTCACCAGGTTAAGAGGATGTGAGGAGGCTGAACTCTGCTAAGTCGTAGACATAAACCATTACCAGTCATTATTCCAGAAGTCAAAAGATATGCAGCTTTCCCAGTTACTCCTGCAGATAACATCGCTGTCTTAGATCCTAAGATTAACCATTGGAGACGTCTTTTCAAGTTTTTGCATTTCTGACTACCAGTGGCTCTACCTGGACCTGCCCTTACCCAACTGGTCCTGTGGCCCCAACCCAGAAGTAGAATCCCTGACTTGCCAAACAACCCTTGAAAAACCCTAGCCTCCAAGTTTTTTGAGATTGATTTGAGTAATAGTGCTGTCTGCCATATGGTGTGGCTGGTCTTGTGTCTATTAAACTGTTTCTTTATTGCACTGCCACTGTCTGGTTTTGCCTGTGTGGTGGGCAAGAAGAACCCATCGGACAGTGATGTGAAGATAGTTTCTTTGTATTGTCTGAACTAGAAATCCATCCTTCAGCCATTCAGCACTCTGCACTGGGACTCTGCCAGGCAGTGGTGATCCATCATCAAGTCAGACATCATGCAAAGGAGAGACAATCCAGGGTCTGGAGAGGGACAGACAATTTCATAAACATTATAGGACCTGTGAGTAGTCAAAGTGAAACAGAGGTACATCCTGGCATTAAGGGAGAGAGAGAAGGAGAGTCCAAGGTTGCCTGGCGGAGTGAATGAAGACTTCCTGGAGGAGATGGCCTCTAGCAGGGCTTAAAGACCTTGTTGTTAGCACAATGATCAGCTATTCCAGGCCTCTTCCTGCCCTCCCCTCCACCCCCACCTGCTATTTCTCCTCCAACTCTTCCCTTCCAAGTTTCCCACTAATGTCCAGCTTTTCCCCTCCCCAAACATCTCTTCTTTCTCCTTCCAGTTATCTCCTTTGCCCTCCCTCTTTCTTTTCTCCCTCCTCCCTCTCCACCGCCCTCCACTGCTCTTTTCTCCCCTTTCCCTCCTTTTCCTCCCCCTTCCCTGGCCCAGGATGAAAGCCCTTCTGCAGCCTCCCAGCTGATGAATTATGCATGTCCTTCAGCGGGTGTGCCTGGCATCCAATTAAGGCCTTGGCCAGGGTGATCACTTAGACAGATTAAAATGTAATTCATTGGAGTTGACATTTAAGCCCCAGTGTGAATGGCAATGAGAAGAAGCAAATGCTCTCCCGGTACCTGGTGTGTATTTGGGGGTGGGTGAGGCTCGCAGCTACCTGCACTTGCTTAACTAATTCCAGCCTGGAGTAATATCAACACACACACTGGCCCTCTGATGCACAATGGGACTGGGGAAAGGTCCAATGCAGGCTTTGAGCCAAAGGAAGCTTAAAAGAAAAAAAAGAAAGGACTTTTTTATTTAGAACTAATTTGAGATTTACACAAGAGTAGTGATAATAGCACAGAGAGTTCCCATATGCCTGTCACCGAGCTTTCCCTAATGTTAACATCTTATGTAACCATGGCACAGGGGTCAAAACTAAGAAATTAACGAGGGTACAATACCATTAACAAAACTACTGATGTTTCTCCGATTTCACCCAGTTTCCCACTAGTGTCCTTTTTCTGTTCCAGGATCCAGGCCAGGATCCCACATTCTAAAGCAGCCCTTCAGGATTCTCCAGGGGCAGCAATTTCTCCCTGCTCCCCAGACCAGCAATTCACAAACTTTAGAGTCCAGAGAGTTATCAGGGATTTTGTTTAAAGGGCATGTCCTTCCTAGACATTCTGATGCAGCAAGTCTTAGATAGAACCCTGGCATACCCTTAGCAAGCATCCCCAGCCAGACACACACTCCCAGATAACTGGTTGGTTCCCGATTTCTTTGTAACTCAGGTGTCAACTTGTAGATTTCCTTCATCCCCCGGCTTATCCTCAGGAAACAGCAGAATTACCCCCACCCCCCACCTACTACCAGACCCTGGGGAAACTGCTGGGCTGAAACAAAATCCTGATTTTGGAACCACTGGGTCAGACACATCATCTGCCAGGTCAACCTCCCTGGTTAAGTCCTTCTCGAAGAGGGGAGAAAGTGGCATTTACCTGCCAGTCACAGATATATACATATTTTCATTTAATCCAAAGAGATTATCTGTAAGTAGATACTATTTCCCTCATTTTATAGGTGAGGAAACTGAACAAAAGTGATATTAAAGGTAGGGTTGCCAGATTTTGCAAATAAAAATATAGGAGTCCCCGTAAAAGTTGAACTTTAGATAATACAATACTGGAGACGTACTGATATTTTTAAATATTGTCATTTACTAGAAATTCACACTTAACTGGACCTCCTGTATTTTATCTTGCAGCCCTGTTTAAATGATAAGTCTGTGGCTGCAGAGCTATTAAGTAGGTCCAGATGTGGATCTGACTCTGATGTCTGCAGCACAGGGCACCCTCAATACCTGCCTCAATGCCTGCCTCACCTAGTGAGCTGCAGGCAACATGACATGGGAACTGCGTGGATTTGTTTCCTGCTGTATCTCCAAGGCCTGGCACCATATGGCAGTAGATGCTTAATAAATATTTGTTAAATAAATGAATGACTAAATGCATTCATGAGGGGACTCAATACTCTCTTTGAACCAGGGAAGGCTGCAGAGTGATAGTGATTAAACAGAAAGGCTGAGTTGGCGAGGTTGAAACCGCCTTTGCAAAATTGTAACTGAGGAAATTATAACAGTGAAAGAAATCAGACCTAACCGACTCCATCTTGTTTCTAACCTTTAAGCTGTCCTTGTTCATTCCCGGGCATAGGCTGAACTAACTTTGGGAAGGGATTCAGTTCATGATTTGACTTTGAAACAAAGTGGATAATAGCCCTTTCCTGAAAAGACCCTCTTCTTGCCTGGGGACCGGTCTGCCTTGGCAGGACTAATAAATCAGCTACTGATTAGAAATTACAGTTTAGGGGTCATGCAGCCTCCGGCTCCAAGAACTTCCCCACATTTCTCCTGGGGATAATGTCACTATTGTGAAACCTAAGATCAGTGCTTGAGAGATTTTGCAGCCCCTGCACTCCATGGATCGGCGGACACCACCCAGACCGGTAATGTGGCTCAGTCAGTTCTGCCATCGCACCCAGAAACACAGACAGCAAGAAAACCTCACTTTGACCCCCGATGATTCCATCTCCAGCCTGACCAATCAGCACTCCCCACTTCCCAAGCTTCTACCTGCCAAATTGTCTTTAAAAACTCTGATCCCCAAATGCTCGGGGAGACTGATTTGAGTAATAATAAAATTCTGGTCTCCCGCACAACCAGCTCTGCATGAATTATTCTTTCTCCATTGCAGTTCCCCTGTCTTGATAAATCTGCTCTGTCTAGGCAGCAGGCAAGGTGAACCCAGGGCACTTACAAGGTGCTGGGTGATAAAACTGCCTGTAGGTATGCAAGAGGAGTTGGAGGTCTGTGGCCTCGTGCCCACACCTGGGGGCTCAGTTCTTGCACACTGAACGATGGCAAAGAGCCCTTTTTCTCTTCACCTCTGAGGGCCTCTGTTTTCTCAACGGTGAAATGGGATTGTGTCTCTTCTAGTTCTAGGCTTCTGTGAGTCTATGCTTTTTCTTCATTAATCCCACCCTCCAGTAGGTAAAGAATATGGCCAAAGTAGAGGATTTGCTGCTGAACACTACCCATTTACTTCCCAGGTCACTATTTATTCTCCCTCCTCCTCACCTTTCCCCTGCTCCTTCTCTTCCTCCTTTTCCTTGTCTTCCTCCTTCTCATTCTCCTCTTCCTCCATGTCTTCATCCTCCATCTCATTCTCTTTCTCCTCTTTCTCTTCCTCCTCTACCTCCTTTTCCTATTCCTCGTCCTCCTCCTCCATGACAAGTTTCTGAGTACCCCCTTGGTGCCTGGCCTTGTGTGTTTTTTTCCTCGAATGCTCCCTTCCACCCTAGCAGACAAAATCAGAAGCCCAGAGAGACCCGGCACAGCACAGTTCCTCACAGACAAGGAAAGACGTTGGGAGCGCATTGTATCTTTTAAAATAGACCTGTTGTCGTCGGAATGTATTTTTAGCCATGGGAGAGACTGGCATGCACTCAGTGCCACCATCTGCCAAAGGCAGTTGCTAGGCAACTGACACTGACGACAGCAAGGAGATGACTTCATGGAGGATCTGAGGACCCTGGTGGCCCAATCCCGCTTCCCTGTCTAATGCCTGCGTGCCAACAGTCAGGCCCACGAGAATACACGTTCTTCTCCTTCTGGGAGGGGCGGGGAGTTGATTCAAGGCCTGTGAGCTGACAGCATTGGATGCTGCACAGGTAACAAGGGACACTGAGCCATCACTGTCACCTTGATTAGTAGATTTTCTATTTAGAAACTTCAGATGCAACTGTGGTCTGAGACGGGGGCTCTGAATTCAACTAGACCAAAGAATACACATCCCTCTCCCTGGCAGCCCCATAGGCACTGGTCTGGGTCCGGGTAAGAGCTCTTTGGAGGTAGCTGACTCAGAGGAAGCTTCATAGACAAAGTAGCAGGTCGGTGGCCAGGACCCTGGATTCTGGCCCAGTTCTGCGTTTTGCTCTCTATGTGAGTTGGGTTAGTCTCTTCCCTTTCCTGGCCCTCCCTTTTTGTCACCTTCCAAGTAGGTATACTGCACCAGATAAAATACATTTATGGGAATAAAAAACAGAATAAGCACAGAATAGAAAACCCATAAGCCAGATCTGGGTTTGCTCATGTGATACTTCAGGTAAGATACTGAAATTCTCACTACCTTCATCTCTTTATCTGCAAACAATAGTAGTAACACTTCTGTTGTGATGTGAGGATTAAACAAAGCAGCACATGAAAGACATGCACCTTTGTTTTGGCATATTTTGGAGCACAATAAATGGGTGAGTATTATTCAAGGTCTGTAGCAGAGACTGTATGTTGTCCACCACGATCATTTCTCCTCATCCTTATTAATAGACTTTAAGCTGGGCATGTTTCCAGCCTCCCTTGTAGCTAAATTCTCACCAAAGGCATATGAAAGGAAGGGATGGGGGCAGCTTCTACTTCACTCACTTACAGGAAAATTGCTTTCCTGAGTATCTTCTCTTTTCCTCTCTGTAAGCCAGAGCATAGATATACCTGGGACACAGTCTGACCATGCAGAGCAGTAGGATGTGCGGGGGCTGGGGCAGAGCAACAAGATGGAAGGGACCTGGGGTTGCTCTTGTCTTAGCACAGTTCGTGCACTAAAAAGAGGACTGAGTGAATGTAGTTTGCTTGGGAGGCATGAGCACTGGCAGATGAGTAGGGAGGGGACAAAGAGAAGGAAAAGCAGCTACAGTGTGGATGACAAGAACTTAATCCCATAGGGAGGCTCTGGGAAATTGTGTGAAATAGGCTTTAGGGCAGGCCAGGGAGTGAGGAAGCAGGGGCAGTTTTACCCTGACACCCGTCAGACGCTGGTACCTCCAGTCTTCCACGTGGTGTGAGCAGAGTGAATGTTGGCAGCCCAAGGGCAAAGATGCAAGTGATAGCCATGGGCAGCTGAGCCAGAGGGTGCAGAATAGGTATGGGGCACAGAGGGGACGTAGGCACATCTCCTGCAGCATCAGCCATGCTTTGCCAGAAAGAGAAAGAGACTTCCGTGTTCTTGAACCACTGTACATTGAGGATTCCCTGCAGCTTAGCTTTTCCCCTAATTAATTTAATTGCCAAGTGCATGCATATGGAATGCTTTGGTTTTATTCGGTCCCTCCAAGCTCCTGGGCTTTATGTGGTACTCACGGAGTTTATGTTGTGATTGAGGAGACAAGGTTAATGCTGAGAAGCAGCAGTGTCTCAAAAGAGTGTGCAATCAAATGGTTAATGGTGTTTCTAGGGCTCAGGGAGCAAGTGGCATAGGCCCTCAAGGAAGGGGCAGATGAGTGTGGACCAGCATAGTCAGAGAAGGCTTCCTGGAAGAGGTGGACTGAAGTGGACCTTTATCTGCTGGAGAGGACTGGGAGCACTGGGGTGAAAGGCATCCTTGCTGAGCCATGGAATAGCTCCTTCTGTCAGGTGTGGGGTAAGCAGGTACCTTGGCTTCTTTGATGGCAGAGTGGACTTAGGCCAGTGGCTGTTGGAGGTGGCTGCATGATGCATTTAGAGGAGTGGGCTGCAGGATGCCTCTTAGCTGTGAGTGATCTGGAGGAGGGGGTGTGGCTACAGGGCACATCGCCATTGCTCTCCGTGTCCTGAGGTGAGGAGGCTAATGGCAGGTGCCCCTTGTCACACACCTGATATTGCCAGTGTCCAGATGGCATGTCAAGCTCACTGAGGCTGAGACCTGCCCAGCACTCAGGGAGCAGAGGTGAAGGTCCTAGAGTGAACTCTGCGGCTGGATGACCAACTCAGGCTGGGCACTCATGCAAGCAATGTGTCTAACGGGCTTAGCAGACTGTAAGCACTCACACCATCTTGGAAGGCAGGGCTGGGGGCTCCTTAGGGACCATCTGGTCCAGATCACTCATTTTGAGGATGGAGGCATGGAGCCCAGAGAAGGTAATGAACTTGTCCAAGGCCAGCAGAGATAACCAAAGTTCAGATTTCCTAACTTTCCCAGGCAGCCAGTGCAGCGGACATAGAGCTAGATGCGGCCACAGACCTCAGATCTTCTGCCATTCACCTGTGGGTCATTCACTTTACCCACTGGCCCCTTTTTCTTATTCATGGTAGCTCAGAACTCAAAAGAGGGCGAGATCAGGTTCCTCTGCCTCCAGGCATGTGTGTGTGCCTGTGTGTGTGTGTGCGCGTGCACACACACACGTGCTCAACCCATGGTAATTAAAGCCTTCTCCTTTCCTTCAAATATCCATGGTTCCTCTCTGCCACCTCTCTGTTCTACCCCAATGTAGAACACAGTTCTCCTTGGTGACTAACTGCAGTCATTCCTGCTTTGCTTTTGGTTTGATTTGTTTCAACCTCTAGGCACAGTTTGGTTTTGCTGATGAATCTGAGGAGCGGGTTGAAATTAGCAGATTAACTTTTATCCTCATTCTGTGTCCAATTTCAGTGGGAAAGAGGGTGCAGGAAAGACTCTAGCCCTCCATTTTCTCAACAATGAATTGAGGACAAGTGGAAAGGCATGAGGAAATTCACCCAGGCTTCCCAAGTTCCCAGTCCTCCCAGCTCTCGAGGGAAAGTGGAGGGCAGTGTCTCTCAGAGGTAAGGAGGCTGTACAGCCTTACTCAAACCAAGGCAAATGAAAACTGCCCTTTTGTGGGCTTGTTATAAATCCCATCACTTCTCTCACTCCTCACATCTACAAATGTGGAACATTCATTCCCTGTTCTAGATTCTCTCTGCATATTATTCTCTTTGAGAAAATATGAACAGCTTCTTTTGTTCTCTTTGGGGAATTTTTGTCTGGAATGGAGAGAAATGAGGAAGAAGGGTTCAGCCCTCAGCCCCTGAGAAGGGGAGCCTCTCTGGAGCTGGTACTAAGTGACCATGCCCACTGCAGGTGGAGAAGTCGAGAGGCCTCCACGGGACACCCAATCTATTTGGGGAATCAGGCCTACAAGTCAAGGTACTTATGGACAATACAAGACATAAGATGAACTAAACTGCGAGAACTGCGGGTCATCTCAAACATACAGGTAGCAAGAAGGGAAAGATTAGTGTGGACTATCACAGAGAAGACACTATGGGGGCCAGGAGCAGTGGCTCACGCTTGTAATCCTAGCACTTTGGAAGGCTGAGGTGGGTGGATCACCTGAGGTTGGGAGTTCAAGACCAGCTTGACCAACATGGAGAAATCCTGTCTCTACTAAAAATATAAAGTTAGCCAGGCGTAGAGGCACATGCCTGTAATCCCAGCTACTTGGGAGGCTGAGGCAGGAGTATCCCTTGAACCTGGGAGGTGGAGGTTGCGGTGAGCTGAGATTGCTCCATTGTGCTCCAACCTGGGCAACAAGAGTGAAACTTCATCTCAAAAACAAACAAACAAACAAAAAACTGAGAAGACACTATAGGACAAGAAGCCTGCAGTGGGATGCTGACAGATGGGATTGGGTAGGATAAGAGGAACAGGAAGAGGAGGCTCCGGTGTTCAAGGAGGAAGAGTGAAGAAATCAGAAGCCCTAAGATGTGAAGGAGTAGAAATGAAGCTGGAGAGTTAGGCTGATTTAAGGGGTGTATGGATGGGGCTGCGGGGGAGCAAACTGATAAAGAATCAGACAGAGCAGGGGGAGGAGGAGATGGTTCTTCAATACTGAGGCGAGACAAGAGACTAGTACATACTCTGATAGCCTAGGAGGGCTTCCGGGGACAGTGGCACATCCATAGCCATTTTCTAACAGTTTTGAGAGAGGTGAGTGGGAATGGAGGGATCCAGTGAGTGGGACAGAAAGAGGGAAGATGGGCAGTTTCCTGTGGAACAGATCTGCCGTGCATCTCAATTCCCAGGAGCCCTGGAGATTTCCTCGTTAATTCCACAGACCCGCTCATCAAGCACAAGAAGGGACAGTGACAGGGGCTTAGTGGTGAGGAGACTTGTCCTGTCAGGTTGAGCTCAACTCTCCGTACTCTCCCCCAAGAAGTCTGGGATGAGTGAGTTGGCCTTGCCACCTGCTATGGGGGGCTCACTTGAGAATAACGGGGGTGTCCTCTCTGACTATGCTGGTCCACACTTATCTGCCCCTTCCCTGAGGGCCTATGTCACTTGCTCCCTGAGCCCCAGGAGCATGATTAACCATTTGATTGCATGCTGTTTGGAGACACTTCTGCTTCTTAGCATTAACTTTTTCTCCTCAACCACACATTACCTCTATGAGTATCACACGATGTCTGGGAACTTGGAGGCACCGAATAAATCCAAAACCTTTCATATGCATAGCACTTGGCAATTAAATTAGTTAGGGGGAAAGCTAAGCTGCAGAGAATCCTCAGTATACAGTGGCTTCAAGATCGTGCAAGTCCATTTCCCTTTCTGACAAAACGTGGCTGATGCTGCAGGAGCTGGATCCTTTGTCCCTTTCTGACAAAACGTGGCTTATGCCAAGGAGCTGGCTTCTTTGCATCAAGTCCAATGCTCTTCTGTCTGCTGGAGTTTCATTCAGAAACAGAGAATCCCTTATTGCACATGGGATGAAGTTTCTCATTTCTTCCCATAGCACTTGAAGCTCTCAATCACTTGGCCTTGGTCTAAAGTCCTGTTCTTATTTCTCATTAGTATCTTATCATCGTCGTCAACATCATTATCAGCAGCAGCACCAAATAAAATTAACTAGCTTAATTGAGCAACTATCTATGCCAGGAACTGTTTTGAGCATTAGATGTGTAATAACTTTTTAAGCTTTACAACAACCCTATGGGCAGAGACTATTCCTCCCCATTTCATGAAAGAGGAAACTGAGGTACAGAGAAACAAACTAGCCTGAGGTCTCCCAGCTAGCACGTGGTGGGACAGTGGATGCATCTGACCCAGAACTTCTTGCTGTGCCTCAAGCACACCATGCTGGCTCAGGACTCGCAGCTTTTAGCCAAACTGGTCCCCCTGTCTACCTCTTAGCTTCTTACCTACCTGCTGAGCAGCTGCATAAGACCTGCCTGCAAGGTCTGTCTTAAAAACACCTCTGCTGGAAATCTTCTCCAGCTCCCCTGGGAAGCCCCTCTCTCTGGACTCCCCAGCACACTCCAATTCTGGTACGCAGCATATCACACTGCTGGTGTTCATTCACATGCCCGTGGCTTCCCTCAAAGGAAGAAATCACCCTTTTTCTATTTTTGCACTCTTTTAAATAAACATTTAATTGACATGAAGGAACTACATTGTCAACTTCAAGGCTTTTTTCTCCCTCCCTGCAAGGTCTGGTGTGGGGCAAGGATTTGATAAGTATTCACTGAATGGAGACATTTTTCTGCCCCGGCTTGGCTCCTCTGTGACCACTCTGTTCCCAACTCTTTGCTGACTGGGAGAATCCAGACATCTCGTACAGCTGCAGCTCCGTGTGGCCCACTTTGGCTGGAATTCAAGTAGTAATTACAGAAAAATGAGTATTATCACAAACCGCATCAATCAACATCCGTCTCCTCAAATGCTCTCACCAGGAAACAGGGACGATCTCAGTCAGACATTGTCTTATTTCAGCCTGAATGTCTTTCTGGTGACCAGAGAATGTGTGCACCTTGGAGCGACACCAGTGTTGATCATCTGTAACAGAGTCTGTAGGACGTACTGCTTGTCCAGTTTGAGGCTGCAGGTCCCTGGAGACGGACAGACCTGAATTCAAATCCCATCTGTCACTTTCTCTCTCTGTGGATTTGCACAAGGAGCTTAACTTCTCTGAGTCTTATTGTTATAGGTGATGTGGGGACAGTAATACTTCCTGAGAGTGTTGTGATGATTAAATGACATTGCATATCTAAAGTGTACAAAGATTTCCTAGGTGATTAAAAAAATAAAAGCATCCTTTTCCTCCCACTTCTCAATTAATCATTGTATTCTTTGTTCTCCATTGGGGGTATAGTTTTGTAATCACAAGGACTTTGCGTCAGCAGCTTGATGCTAAGGCCCAACTTTATCTATGTGCTTTGCAGAGCTCAGAAGAACCAGGACAGAGTTTTCCTGGAGAAACTGGGGCTTGCTCTGGGCATGGGAGGAAGAATCACGTTAAAAATCAGATTTAGGGCCAGGTGCAGTGGCTCATGCCTGCAATCCCAGCACTTTGGGAGGCTGAGGTAGGCAGATCACGAGGTCAGGAGTTTGAGACCAGCCTGACCAACATGGTGAAACCCTGTTTCTGCTAAAAATACAAAAGTTAGCCGGGCATGGTGGCATGTGCCTGTAATCCCAGCTACTCAGGAGGCTGAGGTAGGAGAATCGCTTGAACTCAGGAGGCGGAGGTTGTAGTGAGCTGACATCGTGCCACCTCACTCCAGCCTGGGCAACAGAGCGAGACTCCATCTCAAACAAAAAAAAAAAAAAAATTCAGATTTAAAGATATTCTGGGGAGTGCCAGGATAACCTGGATAAAAGGAGAAAAGCAACTGGGAAATAGAGGACCCCTAGCCATAAAACTCCCCACACTTTATAATACCAATGTAGAAACCATCCATGCTTAGTCTGCCAAGGAAGTTGTCTGTGTGATAAAGCCTGGATGCAGAGCCTGGGAAACATCATGGATGGGAAGGGCAGGACTTTGCTGCTGTAAGAAGTCTGGGGAGAAGAACTTCTGCCCTGGGCCACTAGCACATTTAGCAACCTTCCAAAATTTAAAGAAAATTTATGAAACTTGAGACTCAAGTAGCCATGTGCCTCCATTTGCATGGATGGAGCCTGGGTATGGTGGATTTTGGATGATTTTTGTCAATCTATTCAATTCAATTTAATAAAAATATCCTGATACCCTTTTTGGGTAAGACATAGCGCTAGGAGTTGGGCATCCGGGAGAGAACAAGACAAGTTGACACTCTGTGTTGCTTGCAGTCTTCTAGACTGATATAGGGGGAGGTATGGATTAGAAACATAGGGTACTGACCCCTAGCCGGTGGTAAGGGGAGGCCCAACCTAAGACTAGAAAGATGAGAGTGTCTGGTGCCATTATGCTGTGCCAGGTGGGTCTATTTCCTCCACTTATTATTTACTTTGTCACTTATTAGCTGTGCTACTATAGGCAAATCACTGAACTTTTCTGAGCTTGTTTCCTTTTTTGTATAATGGAACTACTATTAAAAACTTCCCATTTGAAATAGGTTTTGTGAAGATTAAGAGAGACAATGAGTATAACATATTTATGCAGTGCCTGTGTAATCACTGGACAGGTGGTGGAGGTAACGATAGTAGAGATTTGACCCTGAGAGGTCCAGGAGTGGAGGAATTAGGATCTCAGAGTGAATCTATAGTTGGTGCCTTATTATCTGCCTTCCTTTGGCCTTCTCAGACTTTCTATGAAGCTCACAAATTCTCCTTCCCTCTGCCATCAAATCCTGGCTATTTCTACACTTAAGTTCAATTCTGCCCTGATCCTGGTACTCCTCCCTGACAGGTGCAGAAAGAAAGAGATTCACAGAGAATGAACACGAGCACAATTATATTTCATTTCTAGCCTTGGCTTTGGTCCCAAATCCCAATGAAACCACAGTGAGTTGAACTGGATCTCTTTCGTGATCATGTCAATTCTTCATCTCTACAGAGAAATTAAAGTCCAGGAACCTCCTTTTCCTCATTTTATTTTTATTTTCCTCAGTCCCAGACATGAGAAGTCTTTCTCTGGAGCATCCAAGTATAGTCTGATTTCCCTATTTAACAGGGCTATGTTGTTAAAATCATCTCACTATGAGTAAAGATTTTCTATTTCTCCTCATTTTTTCTGTTAGTCTTTGCTTTATGCATTTTGAAGATATGTTATTAGGTGCCTACAAGTTAATGATTGTAATAACTTCTTGCAATTTTTTCCCCATCTGGTTGTAAATATTTCCCTTTCCCCCCACCTTACAACACAGGGCTTTATACCATAGGGGAAGAGTTGCAATCGAAATCCCTCTCAACTAGACAATTTCTTTGATGGCTCTATGAATGATTTGATTTAAGACAGTTAATTTTCCAGGTCTTGCAATTTCTGATGTAAAAGGTCTGTAAAGAGGATCAGAGCTAGAAAGACCCCAGTAAGATCTCAAACTGCTGAGAGAGTAAAATTGCAGAGAAGTCCACCTGATAACCCTGCTCAGCAGTGCTTCTCCCTCACTGTCCTTTATTTTTACTATTTCTCTTATTTCTTCCTTATTAGTCTCTGAGAGCTTACGAAGCAGTTGGACTGCCATTATATCCCTGTGGATTGGAAAATGACAATCCCCTTTTTATAAGTGAGAAAACTGAAGACCAGAGAGGTTGGTGTGACTTGCCTAGGCCTCCTCACTCAAAAATACTCATAATAGCAGAAACAAGACCAGAACTCATTTATCTTGCCCCAAACCACTGCACAGTGACAATTTTCTGCACTCAATTCCTTTGTTTCTTTTTTTCTTTGTAAGTAGTTTGTTAAAAACAAATGTTGATTGAACCTCTTTCTGGTTTCATGTACTGTGCTAGGCATGACCTTTTATGAGGCAGTTATGGCTCCTGCCCCCTCGGATTTCATATTCTGGTGTAGAAAGCATGTTGACACCTGCACACAGGTGCACTGGTGAGCATCACACCAGGAGTGCCCTGTTTCTCCCCAACTCAAAGGCAGTATCTTTGGATGTAGGAGTTGTGTCCTTTTATTGTTTTCTCTGCATCCCTTTAGACTAACGAGTCCTGGTCTAGAACTCTGTGACCAAAGGGATCTCAGTTCAGACTGATGCCTAGCAGAGGTGAAATGGCCATTCCCCCAGTCAGAATTATAACATGTGCAGTTGGTTTCTGTTGGCCCTCTTCCTTATTCTGTCTATCTTTCTTTCCTCTCTCTCTCCTATCTTTCTTCTGATCTCTGCTACTTCCGTATTGACCTGGATTCTCCAGTCTGGCAAACTCATCCCCTCATCTGAGGGTCTTGTGCTTCACCACCCCACGTCTTCCTCCAGGCACGTGTGTTGTAAGGAAGGAGTCACCAATGGTGGCATCTCAGGCAACAGCTGTGAGACAGAAATTCGGATGATGACCTTCATGTCTTCCTATATATAAATCAAGAGGCATAAGATTATATCTGACAGGGACTGCACTTTTGTGTCTTCTGAGTTTCCTTCAAAATTCCCTGGATTCAGGACTCTGACAGCTGCAAAAGATGCCTTGAATAACTACTCCTTCCTGAGTATCTTCTGGGGAAGAATTTGAATAAACAATGATTTCACAGGATGTAGGTCAGGACATGGAGAAGAATCCAAAGTGGTCTTCTCTCCCGCGTTCCTCCCACAGGCACATCATTAGGATGTCAGTCCTGATGGTCAGGAAGTGGTAAACAGTGAAGACACTGGGCCATCTCTTCCCACCGGATGGTGGGGATGGCCATCTTTGGGACTTGACCAAACTGGACTGAAGTTGTCACATAAGAAAAATTACTGCTACCCATTCCATGCTCCATGGATCACAGCCTCCTCAAATGCAGTCATCATTAAAGTAAATGTTCACATTTCTCATCCCCTGCTGCCGGCTGCCCTGGCCTGCCAGAGGATGAAGTTTCTGCTTCATTCTATAAACAGAGCAGAGGACATGGAAAATCTTTGGTGGCTTTCGGCAGAAGGATCAAAGCAGTATTCAGCAGCCAAACACACAGTCAAAAAGGCTGAGATCCAAGAGGAAGGATTTGATTTGAGGGTAAATTCTCCTGTTCCTCATTACAGTCCTCACCAAGGCTGCGATCCTTCCATGTTAAAAGGAACAAGGATGAGGAATTTTGGCCGCTGCTGGCTGCTAAAGCCACGTGCTAACAGACAGACAATCCCAGCACAGCTGCAATGTAATTGTAAGCCTCAAATTAAAATAAAACCCATTGATATATAAGAGGAAAAGAGGAACAACACCAGTGGGGTCAGAAAAAATATTTGCAAGGGCCCTTGGATTGGCCTAAATCCTGCATATAAAATGAGAGGTGTAAGTGTTTGCCATGGAAGCCTTCAGAGGGAAGCTGGGGGAATTCAGGCCTTGGCAGGTGATTCCAGTCCTCCACTATGGCTGGTGCTCAGTGCACCAGGGAATATAAATGCCACCTTGATAAACAGAAAATCTGGGGAGGCCAGAGCCAAGGATACGGCACAGTTTGTAAGAGGAAGGCTTTCTTGCCAGGATGGAGAATTTGCTTCCCAAACTGTATGGTTGGGCAACTTTGTGTATTTTTTGCTGAGGGACTTTAACTTTATAGTGTGAAGCTTTAAAAACAAAACAAACATCTTTTAATAAGATGCCTACAAGGTATGTGCTAGGTGGCTTTATTTCCCTTCCTTTCTGGGAAAGGGCCTGTATTAGTTTGTTTTCACGCTGCTAATAAAGATGTACCTGAGCCTGGGTAATTTATAAAGCAAATAGGTTTAATTGACTCATAGTTCCGCATGGCTGGGGAGGCCTCACAATCATGGTAGAAGGTGAATGAATGGCAAAGTCACGCGTCTTACATGGCAGCAGTCAAGAGAGAGTGTGCAGGGGAACCCCCCTTTATAAAACCATCAGATCTTGTGAGACTTAGTCACTATCGTGAGAACAGCACGGGAAAGACCCATCCACACGATTCAATTACCTTCCACCAGGCCACTCCCATGACACATGGGAATTATGGGAGCTACAATTCAAGAGAGATTTGGGTGGGGACACAGTTATACTATATCAGGGCCCTGGTGTAGATATGAGAGAGGTGGGCAACTCTCCTTCTGACTCACGTAAACCACTTCCTCTGTGCTTCAGTTTCCCTATCACACAATGAGGATGCGGGGTGGGATAAGCACTTTCCACGTGTGCTTTATAGACAAGTGTTTGAATAAAACTTGGGCAAGGTACTGAGTGGATGAGATTTAAGTGTCCTGGTACTAAAAGGAGTGTGAGTGAGTTGAATACTGTGTAAGCTGGCAGGTCCAACTGCCTACCGCTCCCTGGCTTTTGGCTGCAGAGCAAGAGCAAGCTCGACTCTTGTTCCTCGCCACAGATCTGCGTGGTGCACTTGCTTTTTTCCCCCTGGACAAGCACCAGGGGCCTTCTCAGCCCTGACAAGCAGAGCTTTGCTGTAGGCTGTGGGTCTTCAGCCCCTGAAAGTGGCTGTGGCATCGCAACTTCATTTTTCCTGGAAGACAAGTTCCCCTCCTCTCTTTCAGGTCCCTGCACAGGCTTTACTATGGGATTCCCTGGACGCATTCTTTTAGAGTGAAAGGCTCCTTGTCCATTGGTGCAAAGCTATTATTCCTCTAGAGGAAAGCCCTGTCATTCCCAATGTGCTCCTCACGTGCCTCTTCTGTCTTGATCAACCTCGTGGGTGTTAATCTTGCTTAGTTCCCTACAGCTGACCTTACTTTGCATGGGTGTTTGAAAATAAGGTTCTTTTGTTCCCATTTTCTTTCTTTTTAAGAAAATAGTTTTCTTTTGAGTCTGAATGAATATCA
This sequence comes from Rhinopithecus bieti, assembly GCF_001698545.2. Lineage (NCBI taxonomy): Eukaryota > Metazoa > Chordata > Mammalia > Primates > Cercopithecidae > Rhinopithecus > Rhinopithecus bieti. The sequence continues at coordinate 41,607 of NW_016806937.1, read as the reverse complement.
TCCCAAGTTTGTGATGGGAAACAGCTCTCTGGGAAACTTCTCATGGGGCAGGGCATGAGAGCAGTAAGTGGGAAAGAAGCCATTTCCCGTGGTGGGAGAAATGAACCGGTGATGGAGGTCAGGCTTCTGTGTTGACAGAGAGGGTCGCTAGGGATGAAGGGGGGTCTGCATTCAGGTCTGGATCCGCATTTGCTGCCCTGTGACCTTGGGAAATCCCCTTACCCTCTCTGGGCCACATGGCTGCCATCTGTGCAAGGAGGGGTTTGGATTTGATTAATAGCTTGCAAATTTTAAAAATACTTCAGAATCCTCTCTTCAGTTGAAATCTATTGAAACTCAGTGTGAGTCATGGGAAATCACTGGGTGTTTTTGTAGGTCAAAATTTTCAAATATAGACAATATCATATGTTTAGCCAAGGGTTTCTCAGCCTTAGCACTATTGAGCTTGTGGGCCAGATAATAGTGGGAGGTTGCCCTGTAGGATATTTGGTGGCATTTCTGGCCTCCACTCAGTAGATATCAGTACTTCTCCACTAGCTGTAACTACCAAATATCTTCAGACATTGCCAAATGCCCCTGGGGGACAAAAACACCTTGGTTGGGAACCACTGCTTTAACATAGTAAAACTTAGAAGGTGAGATTCTCCTTTGAAGGTCCATGGAAGGAATGTTAACATACCAGAGGCTCTTCTGATGAACCACTGTTGCAGGAGACAGTTTGAAAACAGATAGACCCAGAACCCTGAAGCCTCTCAGCTCAACACTACCGTGTGAATCCAGGATCCTCTTTCCAAGTTGGATTTTTCATGGGGCCTCAGGAGATAATTTCAACAGCTTCCTCAGTGTTGCTGGCTCCCAGCTCAGAAGGATATGCAGCAGGGCAAGGTGTTTTCTAGCCATTCTCATTTGGAAACCTTCTCCAGGAAGCCTTCCATTATAATGGCAATGAGAGTGCAAGCTCTTGACTTCTGTATCTATCCTGAAAGGGAACTGTCCATTCTGTGCTACCAATCAGAGCTACTCTCCCCCTTCCTCTATAGGCTCAGGCATTCAGGACCTTTGAGATGCTAGCATCAGGACCTAGGGCAGGCACGTAAACAGGAGAGTCTCCAGATAGGTAGGCCAGGTGCATGCTTTGCTGGTGGTAAACAAATCTGTGGTGTATTTGGATCCATTCTGAGTTATGTTGTATGGGATTTTTAATGCTTACCTTAGCACCTCTGTCTCAGCCTCCCCAAGGTACTGCCACACCAGTTGTAGGAACTTAAGAAAACCTCTCCTTCCTCATCTACAAAATGTAACCACCAAGACTTCCATTATGAGATGGTTGAGAAAAGTAAATTTGGCTGCCAACCCAGTGCCAGACACACAGTGGTCTCTGGGAAAGTGGTCATGAAGGTGACCATGCCTGTGATGATCCCAGGTTTGGGACCACTATATCCTGGTCTTCCTGGTCAGATGATCTTCCAAGAAGGCCCTCAGTCTCTCCCATGGTGCTGGAGACCTGGATTGACTGTGGCAGTGGCCCCTGGGCCTCATATGCCTCCTAGTGATGCATCCTTTTATGAGGACAAAATCTTTTTTCCGTGGTTGGAGATGAGACTTTAAAGCACTTCTCCCTGAGTCTCAGTTTCCTGGTCTGTCGGAATGACTTCATGGGGTTGTTCATTCATTCCACAGATATTTATTTATTGTTTATGATGTGCCATTATACTTTACTTGGAGTCTTCCTTTTTAAAGATCTCTTCAGGGGTTATTTGCTTTTATTTTACTTCAATTATGTTTTTCCTCAAAATAAGCAGAACCAACTTTTTTCCCTGATTCTAAAAACAGTGCATACCTATTGTAAGCAAAGTTTCAAACAATGCAGAAAATTATGAAAAAAATAAAAATCACTCAAACTCCTGTCTTGCAGATCTACCCACCCTAGACATCTTATGGCCACGTTTCAGTTTCTTGATGCATCTGCACATGATTTTATATGTATGAACTAAAGAATGACCCACTATTGCTTTTATTTTTTAATTGAAGTATAATGTGTAGCAATGAATATAGGAAAGCACACAAATCCTTAGTGCATAAATCAATTTTTACCAATTTTTACTCTTGTAGCCACATGACACAGATCAAAATTGAGAGCATCCTGAAGCCCCTGATCCTCATGATCATTGTCCATACCACCAGGGCAAGCACTATTCTGACTTTTATCCCTATAGATTAGTTTGATTGTTTTTCAAATTTACATTCTGGGACTTATTCAGTATATATGCTTTCATGCTTGGCTTTTTTAGTTTGACTTCATCTGGGAAATTCATTCATTTCATGGCGTAAAGTAGCAGTTCATTCTTTTTCATTGCTGTATTGTGTTCCACTATATGTATATACCACAATTTATTTATCCTACTACTAAATTTCTTTATTCTACCAATGCTGGACATTTGAGTTGGCTCCAGTTTTTTACTATTACAAATAATGTGCTATGGATGGCAAATTAACTTTTAAAGTCTGATGGTAAAGACATGGTCAACTGTCAGTATTTCTAAAGGAAAACGAAAACATGAAGCTCTCTGTCCCATGTGGGATCTTAGTTTCCCCATTGTACATTGAGAGCTTTGGAGGTGATGCTGTCTCAGAGTCCTTCCATCAGGAACATTTGGGTATTCTGGAGGTGTATCTCTGCATCCAGGTTCTTAACTGGTCATCTCTAGTCTGAGGCTGGCTTCCACAGGACTAGTGCCTTTTGGGTTGGGTGTTGACTGACAAGAAAGGCCAAGTATTTCCCAAGAAAAGCAAGGCAAATCTTCATCTTGGTCCCCTTCCAGGAGCCTGGGCCACTTAGAAGACCCTAGAACCATTTTTCCCCTCCTCCAAGAACTCTTGTCTTCTACTCCTGGGAGCATCTTGGAATTTTGGTAAGACTAATGAATAGATAACTCCTCCTGCCCCTGGCTTCCTGCTGGCTCTCCCACTAACTCTAGGCAAAGTGCTTTGTTTCCTACATAGGACAGCAGGGAATGGTTCTCTGGCAGAACAGCAGGGAGTGGTACCCTGGGGTTGGATGCTCTTGGCTTGGGTGTAGCAAATGGAGTACTTAGCAGTCCCTGGAGACACAAGCTGGAGAAGAGCAGAGGGTGAGCTCTTTCCACAGCAGTGAGCAGGCCATGAGATAGGGGATGAGGGGATGGGAGAATGAGGGTTAGTCTAGGGGTGCAGAAATACTCCTGTAGTTCCCAAATGACAGAAAATCGACATTTGTGAATCCATTCCCTAGGATAAGCACTGCTCTCCTTAGGTAGGTAAAGTAGGAGTTAAAGGCATGGACTTCCGTATAAAGTTTTACTTTCAAATGCTGACTCTGCCATTCAGTATTCAGGGCCTTACACAAGATAATAATTTTTCTAAAGCAGTTTTGTGATATTTAAAATGAGGCTAAACCCTCCTTCCAGGGTTGTCATGAGGATTAAATGAGATAATGGATGTACCCTTTAGTCTACAGTGCCTGTCAGATTGTGAAGCCCTCCACCCTGGCAGAGGAAAGTGAGAAACCTCTACCATCTCTATGGAGAAAGACACTAGCCAAGAGTCAGGAACCTCAGTTCTGGCCCCAGCCTCACCCCACCCTAACACTCAGTGTCCCCATCCCTCCAATGATGTCTTAGTCCATTTAATGTTGCTGTAACAGAATACTTAATGCTGCACAATTTATAAAGAAAAGAAGTTTATTTGGCTCATGATTCTGGTGGCTTGAAGGTTCAAGATTGAGCAGCTGCATCTGATGAGGACCTCTGGCCGCTTCCACTCATGGAGAAGGTGGAAAAGGAGCAGGCATGTGCAAAAAAATGACATGGCGAGAGGAAGCAAGAGAGAGAAACTGATATGGTTTGGCAGTGTCCCCACCCAAATCCTGAATTATAGCTCCCATACTATTCACATGTCATGGGAGGGACCCAGTGGGAGGTAATTGAATCATGAGGGTGGATCTTTCCCTGGCTGTTCTCATGATAGTGAGCAAGTCTCATGAGAGCTGATGGTTATATATGGGAGAGTTCCCCTGCACATGCTCTCTCTCTTGCCTGCTGCCATGTGAGACGTGACTTTGCTCCTCATTCACCTTCTCCCATGATTGTGAGGCCTCCCAAGCTATGTGGAGATGTGAATCAATTAAACTTCTTTCCTTTATAAATTACCTAGTCTCAGGTATGTTTTTATTAGCAGCATGAGAACAGACTAATATAGAAACTGAGGAAGCTAGACTCTTCTTGAACGTCAGGTTCTCCTCTCTCTCAGGAACTAATCCATTCTCATGAGAGTGAGGCCTCACTCATCCTCTCAGGAGGGTATTAATTTGTTCATAAGGGATCCATGACCTAAACATCTCCCTTCAGGCCCCCCTTCCAGTGCTGCCACATTGGGGATCAAATTTCAACATGAGTTTTGGTGGAAACAAACTACATCCAAACCACAGCATTCCACTTCTGGATCCCCCAAACTCATGTTATTCTCACACGTAAAATACAATCATTCTATCCAAATAGTCCTAAATGTCTTAACTTGTTCTAGCACAAATTTTTAAATCCAAAGTCCAGCTATGAGCTTGTAAAATAACTAACAAACAAACAAACAACAACAAAAAAAAAACCAACATGTTATTTGCTTCCAAGACAACAATGGTAGAACAGGCACTTCCAAGATATAATGGTAGACATTTTCATCACAAAAGACTGAGACAAGAAAGTAGTAACAGGCCCCATACAAGTCAAAAGTCTGGCAGGGCAGATGTTAAATCTGAAAGCTCCAGAATGATGTGCCACATCTAGAACACACTGGTGTGAGGGCTGGGCTCCCACGCTTTGGAGCAGTGCTGCCCCCATGGCTTTGCTGAACATAGCCCATGTAGCTCCTCTCATAGGTTGGAGTTCATAAACGCATTTTTGGAAAGCTTGTTGTTTGTTATTGTGGACGTTTAAGTCTTTGGTTAGCTTAGTAGTCAGGTAGTAATTTGACAGAGATTTCTTTGAATTCCTGGGGGGAAAACAAAACAAATTCTTCCAATCTTTGCAAATGTATTCTGTGTGTGTGTGTCTTAAGGCAAGCCTTCTGCACTGAGCTGGACAATTTACATCTCTGCCTTAGCCTTAACCTTCTGTTTGGGCAGAGTCTGAAGGTCAGCCAGATGTGAGAGCTTAGGGACCTTAGAGGTTTTTTCTGAGTATGCTCCCTACTTTTGGCAAGCACATGGTCTTCTAGATTCCCAGGAATATGTGAGAGCTTTCAAAGCCCTTATCCCTTAAAGTATCTCACTTCGCATCTTTCCTTCCAAGCTTTTTGGTATGTTTATTGTTTCCCCCAAGGATCCACAACATGGGACTCTTGTTTTCCATTGGGATATATTCTTTGACCCAGGTGGCAGTAGCTAATGCATTTGTCTTGCATTGTAGGCTACCACCTTCAAAACTGCCATGGAACTAAAGAGTGGAAGAGGGTGCCAAAAATGTGACAAAACTTTTGTGTTGAGATTCAGCAACCTTTTTCTGCAGCGAATGTTTGATTATTATAAAGATTTTATTACCTTCCTGTGTTCAGATAAAGTTTATGCTGACATTTTTGCTAGTGTATTTACTGTTTTGTGGAGAAATGGGACCTTGGAGTTCCCTGCTCCATCATTTTCTTTGTTGTCACCCACATCCTCTAAAACATCATTTTTTTTTTTTATTTTTTTTTTTTTTTTTTTTTTTTTTTTGAGACAGAGTTTCACACTATCACCCAGGCTGGAGTGGAGTGGCAGAATCTGCAACCTCTGGCTCCCAGGTTCAAGCAATTCTCCTGCCTCAACCTCCCGAGTAGCAGGGACTACAGGCACCTGCCACCACATCTGACTAATTTTTTGTACTTTTAGTAGAGATGGTGTTTCACTTTGTTGGCCAGGCTGGTCTTGAACTCCTGACCTCATGATCTGCCTGCCTCGGCCTCCCAAAGTGCTGGGATTACAGGTGCGAGGCACTGCTCCTGGCCTGTTAATTCTTACAGTGTGGGTCTGCTGGTAGCACATTCTCCCAGCTTTTTTTTCTCTACATATTTTATTATTTATTATTTTATTTTATTATTTTATTCATTTTGAAGAATATTTTCTAAAATATTCTTTCTATAAAATTTTAGAAAAACATTTATTTTTTATTCATTACTTTTTTATCTTTTGGTTTCTGTTACTTCTAACAAAAATAGCCACCATTCTTATTGCTTTTTTCTACTATCCAATGAGTCTTTTATTCTTTGGCTTTTGGCAAAATTTTTTAAGCTTTAGTTTCAGCATTTGATTATAATATACCAAGAAGTGATTTTTAAATTGGTGTTTAAATTTGTATTCATCTTGCTTGAGATATGTTGAGATTGTCAGATATGCAGTTTGGTGCCTTTTATCAATTTTTCAGCTGATACCTCCTCAAATAGTTGTGCAACTTTATTCTCTTTCTCTGCTCTTTTGGATTTCAATTATACATATGTTAGATCATTTTATATTATATTTTAGGTTATTGATGCTTTTATTTTTCTTATTTTCTTCTTTTCACTTTGTGCTTCTGTTTGACTCTTTGATATTTCCCTCTTTTCAAGTTCACTAATGATTTTTTTCGACTGTCTAGTTTGCTGTTAAGCACATTTAAATAATGTTTTATTTCATGTGTTGTATTTTTTAACTTTAGAATTTTAATTTGTTTTTTGCAGAGTTTTCATTTCTCTACTGAAATTCTTCATATTTCCATTTATTTTGTCCAATTTCCCCTCTAAATTTTTAAATGTGCTCATAGTAATCACCTTAAAGTTCTTGTCTGTTATACCAATGTTGTTGTCATTTATGGGAACTGATTCTATTGACCTTACTTGTCTTTTGATTATGGGTCACATTTTCTTGTTTCTTTATGATTCTAATTGTTTTTTCTGTTTCACACTGATATTGAAAACAGATCTGATCAATTTAAGCAGAAATTAAGCTGAGTAAGGGTTGAGGCTTTGATTAGTTATGATTGACCTCTGGTTTCAAATGTCTCGAAGGTGTAGAAACAAGTCCCTCACTTCTCTGGGGCTTTGATAGATAAACATTGTGAATACACAAAATTTCTTTCTGTTTTCCAGCCCTTCCTCAGCTTCTCAGTGCCACTACCTACTCAGAAAAACTCCTGTGGAAGAGAATTATCAGGCAGGGACCAGAAGGCTGAATTTGGCATTTTTCCAGATTTCAACTTGCCAGGCTAAACCACATTTGACTTTAGAAGCTTAGGTGATTTCTCCTTGTCCCTGAATAACTCCCCTGCCTCTGATAGGCTAATCCTTTTACCTATTTTTGACCTTAACTTGGCAACTTCTCCCAAGGATATAACTGTACTCATCTATATTCATCTGTACTCATTTAGGAACTAATTGTTCCCTCTGTGGAATTTAGCTCTAAATTAGGTTTCTCTGTGTCCATAGTTCTTTGATAGCTTTATATATATAGTTTTTAAAAGTCTACCTACTATTTTGTTGTTGTTTTGTTAGAATGGGAGCTGTAAACAGCTTCTATGTCCTAACTGGAAGCAGAATTCCATTAGTGCCCTTATAAGCAGACTTATATTTTGAAAAAAACTTTAATTTAAAAAGCCAAAATTATAATTGCTTAAGTTTTTTGTATTAAGCTAGGCATTTTTTATGTGGTAAACCACACTGATTGATTTTCAAATATTAAACAAACCTTGCACACCAATGTTGACAAAAAGAGTCAAACTCTGTAAAATATTCAAAGAGATTTATTCTGAGCCAAATATGAGTGACCATGGCCTGTGACACAGCCCTCAAGAGGTCAAGAGAAAATGTACCCAAGGTGGTTGGGGTGCAGCTTGGTTTTATGCATTTTAGGGAGGCACGTGACACTGATCAAACACATTTGAGAAATAGATTGGTTTGTTCCAGAAAGGGGGCAATTTGAAGCAGGGATGGTGGTGTTGGGGGTGTGGGGGGGCTTCCAGGCTATAGGTAAATTTAAACATTTTCTGGCTGACAATTGGTTGAGTTTGTCTAAAGACCTGGGATCAATAGAATAGAAATATTCAGGTTAAGATAAAAGACTGTGGAGACCAAGTTTCTTTTGAAATCTCATAGTGGCTGCCCTTAGAGACAATAGATGGCAAATGTTTTCTATTCAGGCCTTTAAAAGGTGCTAGACTTTCTGTTAATCTCTTCAGGATTGGGAGCACCTGGAAGAAAAAGATCTAGCTATGTTAATAGAGATTCTTTACAAATGTAAATTTACCCCTACAAAGGATGGCTTTGCAGGGCCATTTCAAAATATGGCAAAGAAACATGTTTTGGGGTAAAATATTTTATTTTCTTCTTTGTCACATATGTTATGCTAGAGTCAGATTAGAAAGGAAGTCATGACATAGAGGGTTAAATAAAACCCATCTGATGAGAATTTATGGTTTGTAGGGTGTGAAAGGGAAATATTGTGGGCCCCCCAAATCACTAAGCTAAAGGGAAACTCAAGCTGGGGACTGTTTAGGTAAACCTGTCTCCCATTCTATTCAAAGTCATCCCTCTGCTCACTAAGATAAATGCATATACGACTGCCTTCTTTGGAAAGGTTAATCAGAAACTCAAAAGAATGCAACTGTTTGTCTGTCACCTACCTGTGACCTGGAAGCCCTCTCCCCACTTTGAGTTGTCCCACTTTTGCTTCGAGTTGTTCTGCCTTTCTGGACTGATCCAATGTTCATTTTACATATGCTAATTGGTGTCTCATGTCTCCCTAGGATATATAAAACCAAGCTGTGTTCTAACTACCTTGGACACACGTCATCAGGATGTTATTAAAGTTTTGGTGCTGCAAAATAGCACTCGAATATAAGATTTTCTTTTTTTTTCCTTCTCAGCAAGGCAATTTGCTTCTATAGAAGGGTGTGCCCTCACAGATGGAGCAATGGTGAGCACACACCTGGACAAGAGAGAGAAGTGGTTCTTATTCCTGACATGTGGCCCCTGCTGCTGTGTCATTCCCCATTGGCTAGGATTAGACCACACAAGTTAAACTAATTCTGATTGGCTCATTTAAAGAGAGTGACAGGGTGAGTGGTTTGGCAGGAAAAATGGTTATGGCAGAGCAGGAAATTGGAATAAGTCAGGGTGGAGAATGAGCAGGTAATTGGAATGAAGGTGGAGCAGATAATCAGAAAGAGTCAGGGTGGAGCAGGTGATCGAAAAAGGTTGCTTTACATGGAAGTTAAGTTTAAAAGTAGAAGGAAAAGAATTGAACATATTGACGTATTGATTCTTTGAAGAGAGATTTAGAACTCATATCTAACAAGGACCTCCTGAGGCTGTGTCACAGGTGCCCATCCTCAACATTGGCAAAATAAACTCTCTGAATTAACTAAGACCTGTCTCAGATTTTCGGAGTTCACAAGGGCAAGACTCACCAGACCCCTTGTATATTTGGGCAAGATAAGAAGAAAACAGAGCTTAGTTCTCACCAGGAATAAGCCTCAATTTGTTGTGATACATGTTTTTATATATCACTAGATTTGAATTGCTAGTATTTTAAAGGATTTTTTTTTCACATAGGTTTATAAGATATATCACTATTTAATTTTTATTTTTTCATGAAGTCCTTTGTGGGTTTTGCAATCAAGGTTATGCAGGTCTCATTAAAGTAGTTTGGAAATATTCCCTACTTTTTTATTCTCTGGAAGAGTTCCTGCAAGATTGTCATTGATTGATCCTAAAATGCTCACACAGAATTCTCTTCTATATTTGCCTCCACAAATTCACAAACAAAACAGTAAAATTAAAAAAAAAATAATAATTCAAGCCCACATCTGGAACATTGAGCTGCCTCAATCATGTCTGAATATTCATTGAAATTTGAGATTAAGTAATGTGATTTTCTTTTTCTAAACTGGGTATTTCTTACAATTAAAAATTTCAGCTTCTTTCATTTTTTTTTCAAGTTGTGTTGGAATGCTTCTTAAGCTTTCTGCCTTTCTTTTGCCTTTCTCTACCTTCCCACACCTTTTCTCCCTTCTCAGCCTGATGGAAAATATGGAGTCCATCCTTCTTGGATGTTTGCAAGACCCTTACAGACTCAGCTTATGCTACCATCAAGGGCATTCAAAATTTCTTTAAGTGAGCGTTGACTCTGATCCTTTCCTGGCTGGAAGGTCACTATGACTTGGTTCTGAAATCCAATTGTGTGAGAGTCTCTAAGAAGCTTCTATTTTAAGACTAGCCCACTGTGATATTGTGAAATACATAAGTGATCCTCATCCTTCATTTCCTAACATAAAGCTCCTAAAACGTCTTACATTCCTAGAGCAATAAGAGTGTCTTTTGTATTCTAATGAGATGACTGATGGCTGGGGGCTCCCACATAACCCAAGGATAGGAGCTGGTCACCAAGGGAACCAACCATGTGATTAGAAAGTAGGGGAGAGACATTGAAAGTTGGGTTAATTATCAATGGCCAATGATAGAATCGATCACACCTACAAAATAAAACCTTCATAAAAAAAAAAAAAGGACTCGGTTGGGAGAGCTTCTGGATAGCTGAACATGTGGAGGTTTAGGGTCAGGGGTGGGGCAGGTGGCATACCAGACAGGGCATAAGCACTCCATGCCCCTTCCCAGATACTTTGCTCTCTGCATCTCTTCCATCTGGCTGTTCACTTGTATCCTTTGTAATATCCTTTCCAATAAATGAGTGAAGTGTTTACTTGAGTTCTGTGAACCATTCTAGCAAATTAATTGAATCTAAGGAGGGGTCATGAGAACCCCAATTTATAGCCAGTAAGAGTCACAACCTACTACTTGCAACTGGCATCTGAAGTGGGGAGCAGGCTTATGGGACTGAGCCCCCAACCTGTGGGATTTGCTGTTATCTTCAGGTACATAGTGTCAGAATTGAATTGCATTAGAAGATACTCAGTTGGCATTTCTTGGAGAATGTCTTGGTGTATGGGGAAATACACACATTTGGTGTCAGAAGCATTGTGTTGAATGGTGTATGAGAATAGAGAGGAAAAAATATCTTTTTTTTTTCTATGTCTTAGACCCACATCCAGTTTGGCCCCTTTAGAGTCCTAGCAGGTTTCAGGGTTGAATATTTTCTGGGTTTAGGTCATTCTAGGCTACTTTTGAGTAAAGCTCCTCTTTAACTATCAAATTAGAGAGAGAAGCATATTCATAATTTTAAATGTAACATTTGTTAAAGTGCTGATCTCAGGTTCTGAGCTGGTCACTGAGGGTGCAAAGTGAATCCAAAATGTCCCTGCCCTCATGAAGTTCATACCTTGGTGGGAGAGGCTGAATAGCATGATGGTTAAAGCTAGAGTCAGACAGAGACCTAGATTTGAAGACCAGCTCTGTGACCTTCACTTAACCTTTCTGTGTCTTAGCCTCCTCATCTATAATTAGAATAACAATAGAATCAACTCCATAGCATTTTGTGAAGATTCAATGTGACATGCTTGCAAAATGCTTAGCACAGTGACTGACACAACCAATAAATGAAAATGGAAATCTTAGTCTGGGTTCCCTGAAAAGCAGAACCTGAGACAAAGACTAAGGTTCAGGTAGTTTATTTAGCAGACAATCCCAGGAATAAGGGAATAAGGGAACATGAAACAGGGTAGTGGAGGAAAAGTGAATGTAAGGGTCTTTTGTTGAGATTTTTGCTATTGTCAACTTGGGTCTTGGTTCCAGAGACCTATTAGACAATTAACAGAACATCTGCTAGAATTGTTCACTTGAATAACAGGAAGCTGGAGCCTTTATCCACTGACTCTTGCCCCATTGGTTAAAGGTTGCGCCTTCCTTCTGTGCTAACTTGTGCATGGGCCAGGTCGACTTTCCAACATCAGGAAGACCCTGGGGACAGCAAATGGAAAGCTGCATGGCCCCGTGATTGAGGTGAAATTTGTCAACATGAAGTGAATCTGTACTCCCATGGTACAGTCTACAACAACTGCAGCTGAAATCAGAGGTGGGCAGAGAGGACGAGATGTGGAACACTAGATATACCTGTGGAGTCTTAATTAGGAAAAAGGAGTCGGCAGGCAGGACTGAAGGAAAGCAAAAAGAAAAGGCAGATAAGCTACAAGTTTGTCTTTCTTCATGGTCCAGGACACAGCCTTTCCGTGCAAATAACTCACAATTTTCCTGTGCCCAGGTATCACCAGACCCTTGGCTGACAGAAAAATTGCAATTTAGCACCCTGTAACCTTGCCATAATCAGTACTGTATGCAGTACGCTGCAACTCAAGAACCATCCTATACAATTTCCAGCAAGCCTTTGTTTCCTTGGAGTCATCTCCTTTCTTGTTGATTCTGCCCATTGCTCCTTTGCAACATATTTTCATACTTTCTCTAATAAATCTGCCTTTTTAAATCCACAACTGGTAAAGTCGGCCTCAGACAGTCACTGCCTCAGCTAGTCACCATTCACCCATGACAATATCTTATACAGTCCACTCCTTGCTCCACTTAGATCTGCTCATACCCCACATTAAGTTTACACTGTCACATAGTCTTCATACTGGTGCCAGCTTCAATCTCCATAAAAGACTTAAGGCAGTAGAGTTAGAGGAACAAGTTCAGTATCCATTGCTGCAACAGGGCCTGAGTCCAAGTCCATCTGGTGAAATGCTCCAGACCCTTATCCCTGATGGATCTGATACCTTGGTTGACCTGGTTTGCCACACTGAATTTTCTGTAACTGAACATAAAAGCACCCTTATATATAGCCACAGCCCTAGTTTTTAATGACAATCAGTGTAGTAACTTAGTACCTTTTTTTTTTTTTTTTTGCCTCTGGTCCACTGGTAACAAGAGTCTGAAGTCATCAGGGAGCAGTTCTAGTTTCAAGTTCAATGAACTGTTTGCTGGGTCAACTGGTCAACTGTTGACCCGTGGAAGCATCCCTCCACCCCTAGAAAATGACCTGATATTCCACAGAGCCTAGGCTCTGGGGAACATGAAGCACAAATTCTGCAAGTGATGCAGAGTGATGGTGACAGAGGTCAATATTTCTTTCAGCTCTTGATTCTCAGACTGGTCTGTTCTAGCCTTTGAGGCACAGCATCACATTTTAAGTATTATAGAGTGTATACTGCATCCTGTAGTACAACATTCCAACCCTGCAGCGTGTTGATACCAAGTTTATTCCTTAGCATATCTCCTAATAGACCTTCCATTGTTCTATTATGCTGTTTCCAGTGGATGCAGCATATGGTAGGACCAGTGGGTCCTGTGGCCATTTGTTCACAGACCCATCCTTGACCACAAAATAGCTCCCTTTTGTTGATGTGATTACATCCTATGTAATCACGGGATTACATAGGATCCCATGATACAGATTAGGCAAGGGCCCTCAGGTGGTGGTGTTGACAAAGGTACTGTGAGCAGGGAAGGCAAACCCATAAATCTATATCCTGAGTAGGTGTCAATTCTGGTAAGGATGAGTCACCCATGTCTCCTCATATCCCAGGGTTAGGAGTCTGACATAATCAACAAGTTACCAAAGAGAGTTTGATTCCCACTTAGGATAGTGCTGTAGTGAGGGCTCATATTAGTTTCTGCTGCTGGCCAGTGGGCATTCAGGAGCAGTATTGCCAAGATCAGCCTTGGTGAATCAGAGCCCATGCTTAGCCACCATAGCTATTCTGTTCATATTCATTCATGGGTTTGTTGCGCAAGCACTGCATGGCTGAGGAAGGGGGCTGGTTGCCATGACTTGGATGAGTTTTGTCCCTCTGTTTGTAGAGTTCCTTGTTGGGCATTAACATGAAACACAAAGATCTACACCCTGTCCCACTCCCATAGATGAATCCTCATGATTCTTTCTCACACCTCTTTGTCACTGACTTAGGATCCTATCTGTTACTTCCCAGGCCCCTGAGCAATTGGCAAAGCCATTCACCACTGTTCAGAGGTCATGTATGTCTTTAACTCTTTTGTGACTATTTAAAGTAGCAACCAAGTATATTGCTTAAAAGTGGACACAAGGAGGATGTTTTTCTCACCACTATCTTTTGAGGTCACTCCTGAGAGTGGCTGTTGTGTAGCAGTTGAATTTGTGTAGCCCATCTTCTTAGGGCAGTCCATATGTAAACCAGGCCTGTTTGCCTCCTCCACCAGCTAGCCATAGGGAACCTGCCATGAGGTAGTGGACGGATGTGATTGAGGGGAAGCACTGGTGCAGTAGAGGGAGACAACGTGGGGTCGGCCATGTGTATGTAACTTTCTTGTGCTAGCCAGACTTGCTCAGTCACAATTTCTAATGTACCAAATGTGCTTGCCTCATCTTGTTGCTGGATCTGAAAATACTCAGCTCATAATGGGCAGCTCTGGTTGCCTATTCACTTGATATGCCATAGTAGGTAGTGGCCATGAGAATGAACCTTGTGGGCTTCTGACTATGGCTTCCAATCATTGAACCAGGGCACCAGCTACTTGCTGCTGGTCTGTCACAGCATTTACATCAAGGCCATGCTTCCCACAGGCTGCTCCCAGCTAACAACTGAGTGTAACAGGGATACAACGGCAGACCCATTTCTGGGAGACTCAAGACTCCTCTGGTGATTGACATAGGCTCTCAGTCTCCCTGAAACACTTGCTGGACCTTCTTTAGTCTTCATGGTAGCTAGGACGCTTTTACCCAACTTCATTATCTCTCCTTTGCAGATTGTATCACAGTCTGGCAGCTCTCCTGGACTTTCCTGGCTCCTTCCCCACTTCCCGTCCATAGGCATCTCCCCTAATGAAATCTTTGCATGTTTAATCCTGTCCTGGTGTCGGCTCCTTTGCATGTTTAATCCTTCTCAGACCAATGAAAGTGGTCTTAGAAGACAGGTGGTAAGATGGGGGTCTGGGACTGGATCACCTAGTAGGAGTGGAGGATACCATCTTAGGTGATTGATGAGACATAAGATGATGACTCAATTGCAAGATTTTGCTGGTGGTGATCTGAAAAAAATGTCCCACATTAGGGGGAATGCTGTAGGAGGGGCAATGATGTAAGTATTTGAAAAACACATGGAGAACAAAGCCTACAAAGGCAGTAGAGTAGGCCAGCTATGGCTAAGCTGCACACTGCAGAAGGAAAATGAGAGACAGAGAGCTGCTAAAGAGCAGATAATGGCTAAGTGTGAGATCAAAGCAGCCTTGGGGAGAGATTAAGAAAAGGCCCTTATCAGCAGTAGTGGGAGGGCACACGCAGTTGAACCATAGGCTGAAGACTTCACCAAAAATGTGCTCTTGAAAGGAGCACCAGTATCACTAAGAAGTTTAGTGGTAAGGCTGGGCACAGTGGCTCCCTCCTGTAATGCCAGCACTTTGGAAGGCCTAGGTGGGAGGATCACTTAAGCCAAGGGGTTCAAGACCAACCCGGGCAACATAAGGAGGCACTGTCTCTACACAAAATTTAAAAATTAGCCAGGCATGGTGGCATGTGTCTGTAGTCAAAGCTACTTGGGAGGCTGAGGAAAGAGAATCACTTGAGCACAGGAGGTTGAGGCTGATGTGAACTGTGATCATGCTATTGCACTTCAGTCTGGGCAGCACAGTGAGACCCTGTCTCAACAAAAAAGGAGGAAGTTTAGTGGTGGCAATGGGATGGCCCTCTTCTGCAGGCCAGGGGACATGGCAGGAGAGGTGGCCATAGAGCTGAGTTCATTAACATTGATAGAGAAGAGCGAGTCTCAAAGTCACTCATCCTGAGGCTGGGTAGTGGCACTTAACTGCCAGAAGGCAGGAGGCTGCAATTACTTTAACGATCACCAAGGCCAGAGGATCAGACAAGGGGACTTGACCTGTAAGGAGTGGTGGAGATGGTTAAGGGAGTGTGGTGTCTATAGGGGAACATAGACAGACTATTGACATAGGTGCTGCTTTGCATCCATGAAAAAGGATAAAGCAAGCATGGAGTAGTAGCACAAGACTGACGGGGGCTGCCCCAGTAAAACGCTACACATTTCTACTCAGTTCCCAGATCTGTGCCAATTGTCAGATCTTGAAACCACTGAAAGAAAAGGTGGCCAGGTCCTTAGAAAGAAGGACTGCACAATTGCAGCAAGTATATACCATGATAATTTTCCTAGTTCTTTTCTGAAGGTGCGTATGGTTATTTATTCAGGTGACTATGTACTGAGCAAATATTTCCAGGACTAATGGACACAGAGTCTGAAGTGACATTGCTATGTAGAGACCTAAAGTGTCACCATGACTCCCGTGTTAGAGTGGGGACCTACGAAAGCCCGGTAGTGAATGAAACTTTAGCTAAAGACTGGCTCACAGTGGGCTCACTGTGTCAATAGACCCCAGCTAGTGGTCATTTCCCCAGTGCCCAGGTGCATCAATTGGGAGGGATATACTTGGAGTAATCCCCCATAAGAAATCCAGGGTCTGTGAGGTAAGAGCTATCACAGTGGGGAAGCCCAAATAGAAACCTCCGAAACTGCCAGAAGCTAGTACGTTCCCATTTCATGGCCAAGTTAGTAAAGATAAAACAATATTGTATCCTCAGAGAGTGATATAGCAGAGATTAGCACTACTGTTAAAGACCTAAAAATGCAACGGTGGGCCAGGTGCAATGTCTCATGCCTGTGGGAGGCCAAGGTAGGAAGATCATGAAGTCAAGACGTCAGGACAATCTTGGCCAACATGGTGAAACCTCGTCTCTATTTAAAAAAAAAAAAAATACAAAAATTAGCTGGGCGTGGTGGTGCACGCCTCTAATCCCAGATACTCGGGAGGCTGAGGCAGGAGAATCACTTGAACCTGGGAGGCAGAGGTTGCAGTGAGCCATCGCGCCACTGCACTCCAGCCTGATGACAGAGCGAGACTCCATCTAAAAAAAAAAAAGATGCAATGGTGGTGATGCCTTTCACAATTCCATTCAATTCATCAGTCTGGCTGCTGCAGAAGTTGAACAGCCCCTGGAGAATGACCATAGACTACCGCACACTCAACCAAGCGGTAACTCTGATCATAGCTGCTGTGCTAGGTGTGGCATCCCTGCTTGAGCAGGTGAATAAGGCTTCTCCTATAACGTATGCTGCAGCTATAGATTTGGTGAATTCAATCTTTTCCATTCCAACTAGAAAAATTCGCATCTACATGGGATGAAAAATACTCAGTTACAGGGGTAGCTGCCTCTCACAATACAGTCCAAAGACATCTACCCTGCCTGGATGTCCCAAGAACATCACACTCATATGTTCCATTTACCACTTCATGCTCAATGGACAGGATGAGCAAGAGGTGGCCAGCCCTCTGGAGGCTTTGTGCTCCAGAGGGTGAGAGATAAGCCCTTTGGAAACTCAAGTAAGGGACATATCAGTGAAGGCTTGAGGAATCCCATGGGCAGAATATGCTAGGATTTCTCCTCTAAAGTAGAAGAAAAATCTAAGGTGCAGGTGGAGCTTATGGCAAGCTCCAGTGGGAGGATCATGATCTGGTCCCTGCAATTCTGGTATAAGTCTATGCCTACCACAGTAGGGAATTAAACCCCTTTGAGAATCGTCTCTGCACATTAGTGGGTCTTGGTATCAAGAAATGCTAGACCATGGGCACCAAGTGACTGTGCATCCAGAACTTTCCATTAAGAGATAAGTCCTGGCTATAAATCACTCTTGGGAAGGATTGGGGGTATGTTTATAGTCACTATATCTATAGTCCTCTCTTGAAGGACCCAGACTCCTTAAAACAATGAGCTCAGTAGGTTTGAGAAGTAGTTCAGGTCTGGAAGGATCTAGTAAAGGATTGTGATTTTTCATTGTTACGGCTGACATAAAATTCTAATCATCATCTCTTGACTTTCTCTGATTTTACAAGTTAAACAATATTCAAATTGGCTGCCTGTCTACTTTACTTCTAGGAATACCATGATGTATTAGCCATTGTCATAGATCTCTGTTGGACAAGGCATCTTGGTTGCCACTCTGTTTTTTTGCCCTTTAAGGTAATTATCTCCACCTTACCTCTGGTTATGCAGCACTACCTGGTCTCTGCTATTCCAGACTCATTCACACTGATACCAGGGAGCCCATTTCTATGGTAGCTAACAAGGATTATCACCACTGAGCTTCTCAAATAATTCCTTCCTGCCTAGCAAATTCCTTACTGCCCTAGTGAAGGGATCCTCTGTCATTCTTGGGAAACATTATCAGATAGTGGGTCCCTCATTCTAGGAGATGTATTTATTTTAACAGTTCCACATCCCTGAACCTTCTCATCTCTTCATCAATACTTGACCATTCTAACTGGTTAATTCTAACATCTCCATCGCATTTGCTGTAGGCTGTCATCATGTCCATGCTTCATAGGTCCACTCTCATAGCATATTAGCATCTACCCGAGGCATTCTCTGAGGATAGTAAGTCCTGCATCATAAGAATGTGCTCTTGTGCTAATAAATTCTCTCTACCCAGTCTTACCTTCTGCTCCACCCCTCAGGCTCACCACCATTCAAGACCCACCTCCACGCATGTTTTTCTCTGTTCCTATCAGGACATAATAGCCACATCAGGCGATTCATTCAGTAGGAAAGCCCTTTTCTTCTGGGGAAGGGACTCATGTTCTTGTTTAAGCTATGCTTAAGCTTGGCCCTGGTTACTGACCTGGAACAATGAGTGGATTGGGTGATCTTGATGAGGAAAAGCTTTATCTTGGGAAGTATCTATCATGGGTCAAGTCTATGCATTGTTACCAGAGTACAAGTGTCTGGTGTCCCCTAGTAAGGAGAGGCCTGCTTCTGCCAGGCTGGAGAGTTTAGGAGAAGCCAGGTATTCATTGTTCTCAAGTGCATCCATCCAGATGTCTGGAGTCTCAGACATTCCATGTCTCAGGGTCTGAATCATTCCCTGTTGGTGTCCTAACTTTAGCTTAGAAGATTTTTCAAGGCTATAGGCTCAACCTTACCCTTATGGGTAAATTCTGGGTCTAATTTTCAGCATAGTTTAACTATGGTTCCAGGAGACACAGCTATCTTTAAAAGCTGCTAGGAGACCTTCTGATTTTCACAGTGTACTCTGTGTTGATAGCTGATTAACTGAGACTGCCATTTTCTTCAAGATTTCCAAGGCAGTTAACAAAAGGCAGCCAACGCCGCAATACTTGTAATTACCCTTGCCTCTAGACCTAGAGGTGCTAGTGTTAATGCACGCCTCGGTGTAGCCCGCCCCTCTGAACCACATCCCGGGTCACCACTGACAGTCTTAGTAATAGGATGCTGTCTGACTAGCGGGGAGATCCAGTTTCAGAATCTCACTGAGGATTTGCTCTCTAGGTCTCCTTCTCATACCTGTCAACTGACTTAGTTTGTGTGCCTGAAAACAGAGCCTGAGGCAGGGATTTGGGTAAAAAGGTAGATTTCTCGGGAGCAAGGGTGGAGGGGAGGAGGGAAGGTGAGACGAGGGGATATTCCTGAGACTGCTGCTGTGAGTAATGGGAGCCCCACTTCCTTGGACTTTCATGCAGCACACAGAATGCCTCAGAGCTCCCTCAGCTCTCATGGCCCTTCTGTTGAGGGTTCCTCCTGGGGGACTCCATCTGTCCTGTAATGTCTGGTCTCACTTGAGCAAAGACAGAAGGGATATTTCTGCCCTGGGGCAGAAGATAGAAAGCCAGGGGCCCACCCATGCTTCAGGTGGTATGCTGTCAGTGCAAAGGGAGGCTGGGCACCTGCACACTACTGTCCACTGCAGCTGTGGCTGAAATCCGAGGTGGGCTGAAGTTTTGTGACCTGCCTGAGAGATCACATGGTCCTTGTCAGAGTCATCATCATCATTATCATTGGGTATACCACCATAGAACAAGGGCAGCATGTTGTAAATAATAGAGTCATCAAAAAGTACATGGGTGGGAAGAGGAGAATGAGTCTAGCATTTGGTAATGAGGAGGTCTACATGGAAGAAGTGGTTTTTCATGGAATCTTTAAGACAAGTAGGATTTCATCAGGTAAAGAAGTCACCTGAGTGTGGTGGGCCATGCCTGGCCACACCCCTGTAATCCCAGAGCTTTGGGAGGCAGAAACTGGTGGATGACTTGAGACCAGGAGTTGGATACCAGCCTGGGCAACATAGTAAGACTCCATCTCTCCAAAAAAAAAAAAAAAAAAAAAAAAAAAAAAAAAAAAAAAAAAAAATTAGCCGGGTATGGTGGTGTGCACCTGTAGTCCTAGATACTTGGGAGACAGAGGTGGGAGGATTACATGAGCCTAGGAGTTTGTCATGCCACTGCACACAAGTCTGGGTGACAGAGAGACACTGTCTGAAAAAAAAAAAAAAAAAAGGCAAGAAAGAAAAGAATTCAAGGCAAAACATTCCAGGGGAGGAAAATATAACAAACAAACACTGGATATAGTGATGGGGGTGCAGTGATGAGATGCAGGAGTGGAGGTACAGTGATGGGGTGCAGTGATGAGGTATAGAGATGGGATGCAGCAATAGGGCACAATCATGGGCTTGCAGGGATGGGAGGTAGTGGCCTGCAGTGGTGGAGTAGAGTGATGAAGTATATTGGTGAGGGTTCAGTGGTAAGGTGCAGTAATGGGAGTACAGTGGTGTAGTACAATGGTGGGGTTGCAGTGATGGAGTGCAGTGATGCAGTGCAGTGGTGGGATGCAGTGATGGGGTAGCAGTGGAGCTGCAGTGGTGGAGTGCAGTGGCAGGGTACAGCAATGGGATAATGGTGGAGGTGCAGTGATGGGGTGCACTGGTGGGATGCAGTGGTGGGGTGCAGTGGTGGGGGTGCAGTGATGGGGTGCAGCAATGGGCTATAGAAATGGGGAGCATTGGTGGAGTGTGGTGGTGGGGGTGCAGCGATGGGGGTAGCAGTGGAGCTGCAGTGGTGGGGTGCAGTGGCAGGGGTGCAGTGATGGGGTGCAGTGGTGGGGTGCAGTGATCAGGTGCAGTGGTGGGGTACAGTGGTGGGGCACAGTGATGGGGTGCAGTGGTGGGGGTGCAGAGGTGGGGTGCAGTGATGGAGGTAGTGGTGGGGGTGCAGTGGTGGGTGTAGTGATGGAGTGCAGTAGTGGGGTGCAGTGGTGGGAGTGCAGTGGTAGGGTATAGTGATGGGATAATGGTGGAGGTGCAGTGATGGGGTGCAGTGGTGGGATGCAATGGAGGGGTGCAGTGGTGGGGTGCAGTGGTGGGATGCAATGGTGGGGTGCAGTGGTGGGGTATAGTGATGGGGTGCTGCAATGGGGTGTAGTGATGGGGTGCAGTGGTGGGATGCCTTGTGGGGGTGCAGTGATGGGGCACAGTGATGGGGCACAGTGATGGGGCACAGTGATGGGGTGCAGTGGTAGAGTGCAGTGATGGGGTGCAGTCATGGGGGTAGTGGTGGGGGTGCAGTGATGGGGTGCAGTGGTGGGGATAGCAGTGGGGTTGCAGTGAGTCATTAGTTTGGAATCATAGAATGGAGTCAGATGAGAAAAGGTTTGAAGGTCAAGTTAAAGTGTTTGGGTTTAATATGAATGTGTGAGAGGTTTGAAGAAACAGGTTATGAGATGGAAGCTCTAAGGCTTCCCAGCTGTGGGTCCATATGTGGTGTGTGGGGCATTGCCTAGTGACCTGATTCCAGCACCAGAGCACCACTCCTTTGTTTTGTCCACCTACAGACTGGTTTCCACCCTGAGGCAGCTGACATTACTCTTGTACCTTCAAGGTTCCTTTAGCCTCTCTTTATGAGGATCCAAAAGTGGGCTTTGATCTTTACCACCTATCGGCAGAGGTAGATGAACCTATGTTTTAAGCCAAGCTGCTTAAAGTACAAGCCCTTAGCCCTCATCTTGGTTTTCTCCCTCAGGGTTTCAGCAGAGCAATCTGGGAGAACAGGGAGAGCCTATCAAAGGTCTATGTCTCCCAAAGGGCCATCCAGACCACTGGCCTGTGCTACTGATGGGGACATCAAGGTCCAAGGTGGTTATTCAGCTTTCTAGAAGATTAAGTAAGTTTTCATGACCCAAGAACTGCAGAAGCTGGCCCATCCTCCCAGATCTTTCTATGGCCTCTTCTTTCCTACTCCCTCCTCCCCAAATTGCAAAGCCTGCAGCTCAAGGGCAGGAAACCTGAGCTCTAGTACCAGCTGTGCTGCTTCTCAGCTTTGTGATATTGGACCAGCAATCCCACCTTGCAAAATCTCAGTTTCCTCATCTACAAAATGAGACTAATCACATTAAATTAGGTAACAGATGCAAAGAAAGCATTTAGCCCAGGGTCTGGTACCTATAAGGCATTCTGTAAATGAAGGCTAGTGGCATTGATTCCTGACATTATCAGTATTCCTCACAGAGTAGGTCCTGTGCATTAGGGGATGCCTGCGACAGAGGCAGTACCTAGAGAGAACAGCAAATAGAAGACACTTCATTAGGAAACCATTTCCTCTACAGTTCTCTTTGCATTCTGATTTTGTGGAAGAGAAAGACTCAGTTTGGTGGTATTACAGCATGTTATATATATATACACACACACACATATATATATACACACACACATGTATGTGATATGTGTTTGTGTGCATATATATATGTGTATGTATATATATATAATGCTTGTTAATTTCCATTTTTAGCATGGAGAATTCTTTGCCCCTCTGGTTAATGATATATAATTACATCTAACTCAATCTGGTAAAGTCCTATTCAGTAACTTAAACAGTCTCTTTAGATAGCATAATCACTTCAAATAAATCCATAGCCTCTCACATTTGCTCCCCACCCCACCCACACTCCTTGCCAAGATGGTGTCAGGCTGTGTAAGTCAAAGGATGTTAATAGGACCGCGTGAGTGGGAGGGCAGAGGGAACTTGGACCCACTTGCAGAAGTCCTTGCGTTGTGGTCTCCACAGAAACGTCCCGCTGCCCGGGTTCCTGGGAGGAGGATGAATTCTCACGTGGTGAGCTCATGGTCTGTCCTCTCGTCTTGATCAAAGCCCACTGACCCTCCCTGGTTGACTCAGTGCCCCACCTCACCGTGGCCAGTGCTCAACACCGTGCTCCAGCACAGGCCAGGCTGTAGTTTCACTCTGTTCTCGAGTCCATGAAGCGCATCTGTAGCCCCCTGCCCTCCTCCTCCTCCTCCTCCTCCTCCTCTAGCTCCCAGCCCAGGTTGGTAGTCACCTCTGAGTTTTCTTCAAAGCCACATGGTGATGTCTGGATCAATTTCAAGGAATTGGGGATCCAAGGGAAGTGGGAGCACTCTCTGAGATCTCTCTTGGCCCAACCACTTCTGCCCTGCTGTGGCTGCCCCAGGTTGGTTGAGATGTGGAACCCTTCTGTCAGTATCCTCCTGCAGAACTCTTCACTGCTTAGCACACATTTCATCCTTGGCACACGTTTCAGCCCGTCACTGCACCCCATCACTTTCCCCCATTGCTGTACCCCTTTAGGACCTATGTCTAAGAAAGGGAGTCAGGGCACTTTGCATCACATGTGCTTTCCCTACCTCTGTTCCCTTCTCCTTTCCAAAATCCACTGTACAGAAGGGCCGGATTTTCCTGTTTGTCCTATTTTGGGGATCTTCTCCACCATACACCTTCCCTTCGTTGTAATGATTGCTAGAGGTAAGGGAATGGTTTTGTGGTATAGAAATGCAAGATATATTGGCTTGCTCTTCCCAAAACACTATCCTTATTGCACTAGGTAGATACAATTTTCTTTAATAACAGATTTTTTAAAATGTCCATTTAAAGAAAAAAAATCAAGTAAACTGATAGTGAATTTGGTAGTGGGAATGGTACAAATTGTGAAGACAGAAGGTCTAGGGCTGAGCTTTGTGAGGCCACAGGGCACATGTAAGAAACTGTGATGAACGTGTACCTGGAAGAGTCCAAGGTGTACTCCAAGGAGGAAGAGAGTCATGGCTACGATTTATTAGAGAATAAGAGAAGTTGGAAAAGCAAAGCACTAAGAAGTTCAGGAGAAACAGGGGAAGGTTCTTGGAAGAGGTGGCAGTCAAATTGGATTTTAAAGAAGAAGCTGGAGAAGAAAGACATCCACACTGGGGGTGGTGGTGTTGGTAACAAGATAGTTTGTGTGAAGTGTTTTAAAATAGTTGAGTGAGCAGTGGTGTACAGAATTGATAATATTTCTGGTCAGATGAAGGGACAGATTTGAAGGCCAGGGAGAAACTTTTTGGTGGCAACTATGAAGGGCCAGAGGGGAAATAATATAATCTAAGAGGCCTCAAGGTTGCCAAGGAGGCTGTAGACCAAATGGCCATTGAAGACTCTTGTTGTCAGGGCCAGCTGGGCTGCCAGTCTGAGCTGGCAGTGTTTGTGCCTTCAGAGTCACTCGCTTGTCCCAGCAGCAACCTTCTTCCTCTTCTCAGAAACTTCTCGGCTTCTCTAGCCTGCACTGTGTCCCATAGGCAGGTCTGGAAACCTCATTCATCCTTGGGTCTCTGGAACTTGTAATCCTAAAATGTCTTGCCTGGTCTGGAATGTCTTTTCTATTTCCCCCATCCCGGAAGTCCAAAGCCTATCACATTATCTTTCCCCAGCTCAAGAGTTAATCATCAGCTTCCTATGTAAATGAGAACAGGAAAGTCTTGCTTGGTCAGTTCCTTTGAGAATATTGTTCTGATGCTGTTCTTCAGTAACTCGGCTGCCTCTGCCTGCTTATTCAGCATTTACTGGTTAACGAGAAGCTCTTTCTGGCTCCCGAACGAAGTTCTCTGAGGCGAGCAGCAGCCGTCGATGTTCACGGAGTTCAGGCAGGCAGCCAAATGAGTGGGAATTGGGTGCACCCAGGTCAGATCCTATTTTGGGCTATCTGGGTCCTTGCAGCCCCCACCAAGGGTGAGATATCCAATGGGAGAGGAGGGCTCTCAGAAGATGGGGTGGGTGAGGATTTTCCACTGGTAGAAATAAGGTTATTTTTTAGAGGTCTCTGAGGGTCCGTGGAGAGCTATGTAGTACTTTGATGGCATCAATGTTCTGGTGTTGCCAAGAACCTAGGACCAGAGCTCCTTTCTTGGGGTGGGTAGCACAAAAAGACCCTGGTTCTGCCCTTAGGATGCTCACACGCTGCAAGGGGTTTAGAGGGGCTCTATCCTGAGCACTGGGGAGGTGTGAGGAGCAGAGCCTGTGCTTCCGCACTCCTGGCTGCAGCGACAGGACTTTCAGTAATGAAATGACATTAGAAACAGTGCTAAGACACCCGGGTCTTGCTAAGTAAGTAGCTGGGCAGTTTCCTTCCCAAGCCTCCATGTTCTGTGTGGTGACTGAGACTCCTGCATGCCCAGTCTCCCAAAGTGCCATGCTGCTGGAAGTGGATGGGTTGATTTCAGGAAGCATCTGCTTGAGAATTTTACATTTTCATCCATGAATATTCATGTGTATTCAAAAGCATATACCTAACTCACCAACCACAATTCCATAAATGTCATTACTTGGAATTCTTCTAGGTAAAATTTTAAAAGGAATTTATTGAAATTAAATTTTAAGAAAAAAATAAAAACCCAGTAATCATGCAGGTGCTGCACAGATGTGCCGGCAGTGGTGCCGGAGGGTGTGGAGTGACAGAAGTGTAGGAACTCCTGGGAAGATGAGTTTGTGGCATCCCAGGATCTACAGTGTTTGGTGTGTGTCAATCCTGTAGAAAGAAAGAGCTCTCAGCAGAAGGGAGATGGGTTCCTGAGTGAATGGGGGAGATTTGGTGGCTAGGTGCTGCTGGGCTCCTAGGAGAAACTAAGTCAGTGGTCTCATGGGGGTGACTTCCACAGCAATGTTGGAAGAAGCTGTGGACCTGGATTCATGAAGAGGGAACCTGGATACCGTCAGCTGCACAGCCTCTGAGTGAAGGAAGCATGTCCCCACTGGAGACCTCCAGGCTGGGTGGGCCATGACCCTGCCTGTCCCCAGCCTGCTCCTGATTCCTCCATGTGTTCCCCCAGGGCCTTCTGCTGAAGGGCCACAGAGGAACACCAGGCTGGGATGGATTCAGGGCAAGCAAGTCACCATGCTGGGAAGCCCTGTGCCTGTGAACGTGTTCCTTGGAGTCCCCTTTGCTGCTCCCCCGCTGGGACCCCTGCGAATTACAAACCCACAGCCTGCATCACCCTGGGATAACTTGCGAGAAGCCACCTCCTACCCTAATTTGTAAGACCAGGTTTGGGCCCACGGGTGGCTTGTGACTCTGGGAGTGGCAGGAATGCAGGTCATGCAGCATAGTGAGAAAGAAGAGGGATTGGCGTGGATGAGGGAGGAGGGAAAGAGAGGGCTTGAGACTCAGGCCAGTGGTTCGATAATCCCCTGACTCCTAAACCGACTGATGGCCAGAACGCTGGAAGCATCTTTAAAAATATGTCGATTCTCCAAGCTCCCTTCTGAACTTTCTGAATCAGAATATCTCAAGCTGAGCCCAGGAAACTATTATCTGAACTCTCTCTAGAGACTCTGATCACCAACCAGGTTTTCTGAAAGTGCTGAGATGGGCTTACTGAGTCCTTTGGTCAGAAGGGACTGTCTAGGTATCTTCTTGTGACCTCTCACCCAAGCCTGACCTCTATGGTTAGACTGGGTGGGGCTTTATTGAGAAGAACCACACTAGAAGGGTGTCAGCTCCAGCTGCCAAAACTGTGCCTGATGCAATACCTGACCCATGGTGAACTGCATAAATACCCATGGAAAGAACATGTGGATGTGTCTCTGTGACACAGGGATTCTGGGAGGTAAGGACCTCCTGGTCACTGCAGATTTTCAAGCTAGGGTAAGTAACCAGTTGCCAGGTTAATTGTGGAGTGGTGAGGTGAGACTTACTGGGTGGGCAGTGAGACTTGAAAATCCCCCTAGAATCTTCCAACTCTTTAGATTCTGTCAAGCTCTCAGGTTGGGCCACATGGGTTCCTAGCAGAAGAAATTTTGGTGCCAGGATATTCCCTAAGCCACAGAAGATGACCCCATGTGGTCCAAGGACTGAGGACATCAAGCTGAAACTCATTTGTTGTGTGCCTTCATTCATTCACCCAACTAATATTCATTGAGAACCAACTAGATAACTGGCTCCCCATTAGGCCAACTGGCTCTCCATTAGGACTGGGGACACGGCAGGGGATGAGTCATAGCTGTCCTCAGGGAGCATGCAGAGGGGTGATGGTGGCAGGAATGTAAGCAGTAATCGACAGTTAAAATATAAGACGGGAAGGGCAACCATTAGGGTGTCAGGGAAGGATGCTGAGGGGAAATAAAGACCCACCTGGCCCAGCTTTGATGGGAGGTCAGAGATGGCTTTTCTGAAAGCACTGAGGCCTGATCAACAACATACAAAAGGGGCAAGGAGGCATGAACACCTGTCAGGAGAAGACGTGCAGTGATATTGCACACTATTCTATTATGAAAACAACTAGCATTGATTGTGCACACAGTATGGTAGAAGCATTCACATTACAGCCTCACTTAATCTTACGGTGTATCATGCTCTGTGCTGGTGCTCTGAGGTAGAGAGGTGACTAAAGCAGAGTCGTAGGCCCTTAGCTGCTCACAGCTGAGCTGGGGATGATGACAATGCACACGCACAAGCTTAGGACAAGTTCTGGGAAAGAACACAAAGTAGGTTGGTGTTTAAAAAGAAGAGATATGGTAGAACTGGAGAAATCTCAGAAGGCTTTTGGGAGGAGGTCGCAAGTTGGAGCGAATCTGAAGCAAAGGAAAGAATGTGAGCACACAGATATGGGGAGAGAGCAGTCGAGGCAGAGGGCCCGGCTTGAGCAAAGCCTGGGTGCGGGAGTCTATCCTGGTTGGTTCCAGGTACAGAGGACTGGAAATGTTCCTTTGCTCTTCTGGGGACAGAAGAGGGAGCCGCAGGGGCAAAGCCCTTGTTATTCGACTGTGTCCTGCCCTCTACAGTTTGGGGAGTTGTTGGGCCAGCTTGGTTTCTTATGTGTGTCTATATTATGGTGGTGGCATAGGAGGGTGGTGTAGGCATGGGAGGGTGGTGGGTGGGTGGTAATAGTGCAATTATTCTACACCATATGCTTTCCTAGCCAGGAACCAGATCAAAGAGAAGTATAATTTGCTTGCTTGTTTGTTTTGGAAACCACGGGGGTTTGGGCATGATTGGACTTTGTACCAGTAGCTGCCTCTTCTGCTCAGGCAGAGGAGACAACCAGGCCTCCCTGCTCTCAGAAGAACTGGCCCTTCCCAGGCAAGTTTGCTGACAACTTTTTCTGAGGGTTTTCTCCTCTCCTTCTCCAAGGTGCCTCCAGAACTCAGAGTGGCTGCGCTTAGATCAACACATGCTCAAGGTGCATTACCCCAATATCGGCGTGTCAGAAGACTGCCTGTACCTGAACATCTATGTGCCTGCCCACGCCGATGTAGGCTCCAAGCTCCCCGTAAGGCTGCCTGCTGTGTGTGCTTCAAGCTCCAGCTAGCAGGACCTTGGCCTGGGATCCAGGCAGCGCAGCTGTGTGTCTGGAATCGGAACTACCCGCTGTTGGGTAAAAGGGAAATGTAATCACATCAACACTTTTAAAAAATCATTCGAATGATAGATTCACGTGATCAGTTTTTCTGATTGATTCTTTATTGGCAGTGCCTTGACTTTTAATTTTATTTTGTTTTGTTTTCCCATCTGCTGCATATTTAGTGACCTGTAAACTTTCAGAAAAGACACTTCTTAAAAGGAGTCTGACTTTTTTTTTAATTTGAGGTATCTTTTTTTAAAAATTATACTTTAAATTCTAGGGTACATGTGCATAACGTGCAGGTTTGTTACATATGTATACATGTGCCATGTTGGTGTGCTGCACCCATTAACTCATCATTTACATTAGGTATATCTCCTAATGCTATCCCTCCCCCCTTCCCACTCCCCACAATAGGCCCTGGTGTGTGAGGTTCCCCTTCCTGTGTCCAAGTGATCTCATTGTTCAATTCCCACCTATGAGTGAGAACATGCGGTGTTTCATTTTCTGTCCTTGTGATAGTTTGCTGAGAATGATGGTTTCCAGCTGCATCCATGTCCCTA
>NW_016806937.1:3821-11108 GCF_001698545.2 Rhinopithecus bieti | reverse complement strand
CTGAAGCCTTCTTCTCTCAACTCGTCATAGTCATTCTCCATCCAGCTTTGTTCCGTTGCTGGCAATGAGCTGTGTTCCTTTGGAGGGGGAGATGCGCTCTGATTTTTTGAATTTCCAGATTTTCTGCACTGCTTTTTCCCCATCTTTGTGGTTATTATCTGCCTTTGGTCTTTGATGGTGGTGATGTACTGATGGGATTTTGGTGTGGGTGTCCTTTCTGTTTGTTAGTTCTCCTTCTAACAGTCAGGACCCTCAGCCGCAGGTCTGTTGGATTTTGTTTGAGGTTCACTCCAGACCCTGTTTGCCTGGGTATCAGCAGCAGAGGCTGCAGAAGATAGAATATTGCTGAATAGCAAGTGTTGCTGTCTGATTCTTGCTCTGGAATCTTCATCTCAGAGGTGTACCCAGCTGTGTGAGGTGTGAGGTGTCAGTCTGCACCTAGTGGGGGATGTCTCCCAGTTAGGCTACTCAGGGGCTTGGGGACTCACTTGAGCAGGCAGTCTGTCCGTTCTCAGATGTAAACCTTCATGCTGGGAGAACCACTGCTCTCTTCAAAGCCATCAGACAGGGACATTTACATCTGCAGAGGTTTCTGCTACTTTTTGTTTCACTATGCCCTGTCCTCAGAGGTGGAGTCTACAGAGGCAGGCAGGCTTCCCTGAGCTGCGGTGGGCTCCACCCAGTTCAAGCTTCCCTGTGGCGTTGTTTACCTACTTAAGCCTCAGCAATGGCGGCCGCCCCTTCCCCAGCCTCGTTGCTGCCTTGCAGTTAGATCTTAGACTGCTGTGCTAGCAATGAGGGAAGCTCTGTGGGCGTGGGACCCTCTGGGCCAGGCATGGGATATAATCTCCTGGTGTGCCATTTGCTAAGACTCTTGGTAAAGTGCAGTATTAGGGTGGAAGTTACCCCGTTTTCCAGGTGTTGTGTGTCTCAGTTTCCCTTGGCTAGGAAAAGGAATTCCCTTCCCCCTTGCACTTCCCAGGAGAGGTGATGCCTCGCCCTCCTTCAGCTCTTGCTGGTTGGGCTGCACCCACTGACCAGTACCGACTGTCCGACATGCCCCAGTGAGACGAACCCAGTACCTCAGTTGAAAATGCAGAAATCACCCGTCTTCTGTGTCGCTCACGCTGGGAGCTGGAGGCTGGAGCTGTTCCTATTTGGCCATTTTGGGTGTGCTCTCTTTTTTCAAAAAGGATAATTTTATCCTCCAACTTTTCTGTTTATAATGAAGACAGTCAGGTAATCATGTTAAGTGTTTCATTTAAGAATATAAAATATCCCTATGTCAGTGAGTGGGGAAAGGCATATTCCATGTTTTAGCCAAACCTTCGCATCCTCTTCTCTTCCCCATGCCTCTGTCAGGGGAAGCTGGCTGTCTTGTATCATAACAGTAATGTCTATTAAATGCTTGCTGTGTACCAGGCACAGTACATCATCTGATTTAACTGGGTAAGGACAATTTGGACCCATTCCACAGATGGAGAAGATGAGGCCTAGGAAGGGCATAAATGACTTGCTCCATGTTGTACACACAGTAGGCGCTAGATTCTGGCACCAAAGAAAGCACTTTGTCCACCTCCCCTTTCTTCTGTGGCTTTCTTCTCTTTATCTGCCCCAAAAGCTGTAATCTCTAATATGACCTTAAGAAAGAGAATGGAAGGGATTTGTTATTAAATATATAAATAGAAATAATGCCACTTGAATAATGTCTTCTATTTCCTGGTCCCAATTTTCTAATCAATACAATTTTACTCTTCCCAGTTTTTTTTTTTCTTTCTTTTTTTGGGGGAGGTGGGGGCGCAGACAGAGTCTTGCTCTGTTCCCAGGCTGAAGTATAGTTGTGCAAACTCGGCTCACTGCAACCTTCACCACCCAGGCTCAAGAGATTCTTGTGCCTCAGCCTCCTGAGTAGCTGGGATTACAGGTGCCTGCCGCCATGCCTGGCTAATTTTTGGTTTAGTAGAGACAGGGTTTCACCATATTGCCCAGGGTGTTCTCAAACTTCTGAGCTCAGGCAATCTGCCCACATCAGCCTCCCAAAGTGCTGGGATTACAGGCATGAGCCACTGAGCCTGACCTTTCTTCTTTCTCTTCTTTCTTTCATCATTTTTCATCCTTTCTCCTCCTCCTCTTCCTCCTTCCTCCTTCTCCTTCTCCCTTCCTCCTCCTCTTTCTTCTTCTCCTCCCCTCTTTTCCTCCCCCTCCACTCCCCTCACCTCCTCCATTCTCTTTTTCTCCCCTTCCCTCCCCTCCCTTCCTCTCCTCTCTCTGAGAGCTTTTCTCTGAAACACCTTGAGCTGCTTTTGCTGTTATACATGGCTTACAATGGTTTCTACCTTCCTGTGGGTCTCAGGCTCACTGGTATTTAGTGAACAATTTCTGAGCACTTGAAACTTGAAATGTGTTATTGCTCATTGTTCTATGAGCTTTAGATGCAGAATTTTGTTTAAACCTCATGATAACTTCGTTAGTGAGATACTTTCCTTCTTCACATTTTACAAATGAGAAAAATGAGCTTTAGGCTAAGTAATCTTCCCAAGGTCACACACTTAGTCAGTGGCAGTGGGAGTCAAACCCAGGCACTCAGGTGCCAGAGCCCACATGCTTAACCCTGGGCCTTCATCAAAAGACAAAACCTCGTACCCTGCTTAGCAAGTGGGACATTTCTATTTGGTGTTAAGAACGTGTGCCTCACCTGCATGTGGAGGGGAAGTGGTGCCTCTTGGTTGACTGGACACTCCTCTCCCCTCCTCAGGTCTTGGTGTGGTTCCCAGGGGGTGCCTTCAAGACTGGCTCAGCCTCCATCTTTGATGGGTCCGCTCTGGCTGCCTATGAGGACTTGCTGGTTGTGGTCATCCAGTACCGGCTGGGAATATTTGGCTTCTTCACGTGAGTCTCTCCAAATAATTGACACCCCAGATCCCCAAGGAGCAGGCATGCAGTAGCCAGAGACAATGCTGAGCGACCTAAGAACGAGTGAACCTTGAATGCCAGGCTGTACATGGAGTTTGGGCTTTATCCAACACAGACTGAGGGGCCAGGATTACCTTTCTCAGAGTAATTTACCAGGAATCTCACTCTGAAGCAGAGTAGAGGCTGAGCCAGGGGTACCCAGCTGCAGATAGGGAGCCCCACTGGGAGGCACTGTCTTGATGCATGCCATGGTGTCATTCAAACACAAAAGCAATAGCTAACATGTATATAACGTGAGTGTATGACGTGCTTATTGTCTGCCTGGCACTGTCATTCTTCACAGCCATGTGGAGTGGGCACTATCATTATCCCCATTTTAGATGTGAGAACCATTGAGGCAAAGCAGGTTAAGTGACTTGCCCAAGGTCACCCATATAATAAGTGGCCAGACTGTGAATTCTGTGCTCGAGGCTGAGATGGTAACCATTAAGGTGTAATGCTTCTCAGGATAAACAGAGATGAAGAAACGGGGACCAGGGTGGGAGCCACAGTAGAATGGAGGTAAAATTGGTGGGGCCTGACTCTTGACCAGATGCAGGGTCCTGGGAGAGAGAAGGTGGAGTCAGAGCCAGCTCAGTGGTCATGGACAGTGGAGGGGACCAGGGGAAGGAGCAGTGTGGGGAACCGGAAAATGGAGGGGAGTAGAATGTGCCCCAGGATGATGTGCATATATGGTGTGCACTGCATGCATGCTTTCAGTCTAGACATTTCTTTGGTTCTATGGCATTTCCACTTGTTTCATTTGTTCTCCCATTAATTCCATCCTGGAAAACATGCAATTGGCAGGGGCAGCAGGATTGGGGCATGGGATCCCAAAACTGCAGCTTTCTAGCTCTTGGGCAAGGGAGTTTAACCTCTCTGTGCCTGAATTAAAGAGTTGATGTATCCATTGGTGTCCTGACAGCAGGCTTACAGGTTTAGTGGAAGGGAGTTGGCATGAGCTGCTACTGTGGAAAAAAGCACCCTCTGCCCAAACACTTCCCATCAGAGATGGAGCATGGGGTGGTGGGATAAACATCGCAGTCTCTCTCTAGCCCACCCTCATGTCACACAGCTGAGGCCTGGGTGATGCCATTCCTAGAGGTCAGCTTTTCGGGGGCAGGGCAGAGAAGGGTGGAGAAGACCCAAAGAAGCAAAGGGAGAAAAACCAGCACCACCTACTTCATGGGTGTGACGGTTGTAGGATTATTAGCCTTAAAGTCCTTTGAACAGTGTCCTGTACTTGCTGCAGCTGCTGTTATTGTGTTATTTTGTTTTGAGATGGCGCTCTGTCTCCCAGGCTGGAGTGCAGTGGCATGATCTCAGCTCACTGCAAGCTCCTCCTCCCGGGTTCATGCCATTCTCCTGCCTCAGCCGCCTGAATAGCTGGGACTGTAGACGCCAGCCACCACGCCTGGCTAATATTTTTGGTTTCTTTTTTTTTTTGTTTTTTTTTCAGTAGAGATGGAGTTTCACCGTATTAACCAGGATGGTCTCGATCTCCTGACCTTGTGATCCGCTCGCCTCGGCCTCCCAAAGTGATGGGATTACAGGCGTGAGCCACCGTGCCTGGCCTGTTATTGTTATTATGACTATTATTAATTTAGTTTCATGGAAAATTCTGTGCCCAGGAAGCCCTTGCTTTCTAGTACAGACCAACTCTCAGGATTGGATTCATGGATTCCAGACCAGCCTGGGCAACAAAAGATTCATGGATTGGGATTCATGGATTCTGAGGAGCCCATGAATACTTGAAATTGCACCTACAATATTGTATGTGCATTTCTTCTCGGTTGCATAGCTTTCATCAAATTCTCAAAGAAATCCAAATCCCAGCAAAGTGTGAGAACTGAGCCCAGTTTCCCCAGCTCCTCCAGGCCTCTGACTCTCAGTTCCCTCCCCACTGACTCCTGCCCACAGCCTCTGCTGAGAACTTCCAGGGCTGTGGGAAACACACCATGGCTGACTGAGAATTCTCACCCTGCCTCTTGTCCTCAGCACATGGGATCAGCACGCTCCGGGGAACTGGGCCTTCAAGGACCAGGTGGCTGCTCTGTCCTGGGTCCAGAAGAACATCGAGTTCTTCGGTGGGGACCCCAGCTCTGTGACCATCTTTGGCGAGTCCGCGGGAGCCATAAGTGTTTCCAGCCTTGTGAGTTCTCTGCTTTGTGATTTGAATGAATCTCAGTGTGGGAGGTTCCAAAAATGATGATTAATTATTAACATTTGATTGGTGCCTTCATGTTGAGCAAACACTTTAATACACATCGTCTTCTTCAAGCCTCACACACACATTATGAGTTAGGGGCTCAGTCTCATTTCACAGACAAGACAGCTATTGTTGGGAAAGTTTAAATAAATCACCTGAGGTCACAGAGTAATAATTTGAGGAAAAATCCCTTGTATTTGTAGAGGAGAAACCCTAGTATTCAATTACCAGAGTGGTAATTACTTGTTTAATAGGAAACTCAGCTAAGGCATTAAATGCCAAAAGATGCATATAAATATTTTAATTTAAACCATAAAATGTATATTCCCTCACCAACAGTTTGATACGGGGCCTTATGTTTGCAGAGTTGGTCTGCTGACTCAAGTTCCAACGTGGATTATCTTGCATAAACCACCCGCAAAATTCGCTGACCTCAAATTGCAGTTTCTTTACAGTGGGTACAAACTTAAAGACGCATGCAAAGCCGCCTGATTTTAGTGCATTTGGGATTTTTATACTTTTCTTGCAAATATTTTACTTCTTTCTGGTCCACACACAATTTGACAGCAATATATATATTATATATCTACATATCTATATATCTAGATACATAGATATCTGTATAGTATATATATACATACACACACATATATGGATTTTTGTTTTGTTTTGTTTTGAGATGGAGTTTCGCTCTTGTTGTCCAGGCTGGAGTGCAATGGCGCAATCTAGGCTCACCACAACCTCCGCCTCCTGGGTTCAAGCAATTCTCCTGCCTCAGACTCCTGGGTAGCTGGGATTACAAGCATGTGCCACCATGCCTGGCTAATTTTGTATTTTTAGTAGAGATGGGGTTTCTCCATGTTGGTCAGACTGGTCTCGACCTCCCGACCTCAGATGATCCACCTGCCTTGTCTTCCCAAAGTGCTGAGATTATAGGCATGAGCTACCGTGCCCGGTGACAGTAATATATTTTTTTGAGACAAGGTCTCACTCTGTTGCCCAGGCTGGCAAGCAGTGGGTGATCATAGTTCATTGCAGACCAAACTCCTGGTCACAAGCAATTGTCCTGCCTCAGCCTCCCAAGGAGCTAGGACTAAAGGCATGCGCCACTTCGCAGAGCTAATTTTTTATTTTTTATTTTTTTAGAGATGAGGTCTAGCTATATTGGGCTATATTGCCCAGGATGGTCTTGAACTTCTGGGCTCAAGTGATCCTCTTGTTTTGACTTCCCAAAGTGCTGGGATTATAGGCGTGAGTCACTATGCCTGGCCTGATGCAATATTTTTTAGCCATCTTTTATCAATAATTTTTTTCCAGACATAATTTGATTTTCTTTTTACACATACAGTTCATTTGTTCTCATGATATTTCATTGATTATGTAATTACAATAACAAGTTCAAATGACAAAATAGGTTTGGAAGCGAACAAACCTGATTCTTGCCAAGAAACTGGTGAGAAGAGAAATGTACAGAGGTGCTGGAAAATGGCCCACTGGCTCAGTGGTCAGCATTTCCTTGGCATCAGTTGGCAGGTGAATTGCAGCAATGAGTGACATGGTGGTGAGTTAAGAAAGCTTCTGCTGAATAGCACTTGACAATATCTGTGGTCTTTTTATACCTTCAAAATTACCTTCTAAGGTGGATTATATTAACCTATATTTTCATATATTATAACAGCCATTATTTCATGAGCAAAATTGGACCAGGCTCTCTGTGAAGAGTTCTATGTTTATTACTTCCCCTGCTTCTCACAACAGTTTTGTGATACGGGCTCAATTTTTACTCCAGCTTTACAGGGGAGTGAACTGATACTTAGAAATATTAAGCAACTTGGCTGGGTGTGGTGGCTCATGCCTGTAATCCCAGCACTTTGGAAGTCCGAGGTGGGTGGATCAATAGGTCAGGAGATTGAGACTATCCTGGCCAACATGATGAAACCCCATCTCTACTAAAAATACAAAAATTAGCTCGGCATGGTGGCACGCCCCTGTAATCCCAGCTACTCTGGAGGCTGAGGCAGGAGAATTACTTGAACCTGGGCGTCAGAGGTTGCAGTGAGCTGAGATCGTGCCACAGCACTCCAGCCTGGCCACAGATTGAGACTCCCTCTCAAAAAAAAAAAAAA
>NW_016806937.1:0-1209 GCF_001698545.2 Rhinopithecus bieti | reverse complement strand
GGGGCAGTTTTGGGGTGGGCTTGCCCTTTGGAGAGATGAACAAATCCTACCCCTCTGTTATTTATTTGGATTTGGAACATAGAAAAGAGGAGGATTGGGGATACTTGGTAACAGCAGTAAAAAAAAAAAGTAGGGGTATAGAACGCTTGTAGGTAATTTAAGAAAATTGTTGGGGAAGGGGTGCCACTTAGCCTGGAGAAGATTCAGCAAAGTACAAGGCTTGTCTCTAAGTCCCCGAAAGCATCTCACTGGAGAGAGGGACCACACTTGTTACCCATGCTTCCAGAAGCTGCAGTCAAAATCAGGAGCTGGAAGTTCTACTAGGAAGTCATTTTAGTTCTGCATAACTGAAAACTTTTCAAGATCTCAGGTGTCTGGAAAATGACTGGGCTCCTTCAGAAGGTGGTGAGATGCCCACCTCTCCAGGTATTCAAGCAAAATCTAGCTGACCTCTGACAAACTTTCAGTCAGTGACAGTTAATTGAACTGGGTGATCTTTATGTCCCTTTCAATCTTGAAAGCCTTTGATGACAGTCTTTGAACGATCAAGATCATTATCTTTCAGATTTCAACATTTGCTAGTTATGTGGTATGTACTGAATGTTCACTCTGAGCCATGCTGGACTCAGTGAAATGGATAATAAATCCTGGACCTGATGTAGTGTCAAACTCTTTCATGTGCTCCTTTCTGCCCACATCCCAAAACAGAAACCTAAGGAAACCATGATTAGGGCTGAGTGTTCCTTTCTGAGACCCAAAATATATCCAGGCATGTCCAATGCACTGTGTCTCAGGGAGACACTTGAGGAAGATGTTCACACCAATCCC
This sequence comes from Rhinopithecus bieti, assembly GCF_001698545.2. Taxonomy (NCBI): domain Eukaryota; kingdom Metazoa; phylum Chordata; class Mammalia; order Primates; family Cercopithecidae; genus Rhinopithecus; species Rhinopithecus bieti. Next base: position 381 of record NW_016806937.1, on the reverse strand, counting down.
TACAGTCCTGACCACTCCATCTACCACCATTTTTACCTTTGCATTTGGCCAGTAATTCTCAAACTTGAATATGCATTAGGATCACCAGGAGGACCAGCTACAAGAAGGTTCCTGGGCTACACCCCCACCCCAGAGTTTCTTATCGAGGAGCCTGAAGTGGGCCTGAGAATGTGCATTTATAACAAGTTCCCAGATGATGCTGATGCTGCTGGTCTAGGAACCACACTTTGAGTATCTCTGGGCTAGGCTGTATTAGTCTCTTCTCATGCTGCTAATAAAGACATACCTGAGACTGGGTAATTTATAAAGGAAAGAGGTTTAATAAATTCACAGTTCCACATGGCTGGGGAGGCCTCATAATCATGGTAGAAGCTGAAGGAA
>NW_016806936.1:310586-315917 GCF_001698545.2 Rhinopithecus bieti | reverse complement strand
GGCAGCTAGCTTCACTTTTAATAGCAACATATCGAAGTTTGATCATGATGTGAAAGTGCTTGTTTTTATCATTCTCATTCGCTATTATATAGAGGGAGGGGAACAGCTATTATAATGTAGCACAAAAGAAAAGTTTAGCAAGGTGAAAAGATACAAATTTAATTTACAAAAGGTTTTGATTTTGTATATGCTAGAAACAACTTTAAAATAAAACATTCATAAAATAGTGAAAAAACGGCACAGAATACTTAGGAATCAGTTTAACTAAAGACAAACAAGAGTTTCTGATTAGCCTTTAAAAAGGAGGCAATCAGATAAGAACCTATCTTAGTAACTTTGAACAGAATGGGAGGAAGGTTTTCCCTAAGCAGTTTCCAGCTTAAGTTGCCCTTAGTGATTTTGGGGTCCCAAGATATTTTCCGTTCACACATTTCACTGACTGTCCAACCAATACTATTTGGCAAAACAAAGACAACAATTAGTTATCTCAGCAAATGTTTTGCATTTGTATATCTATGAATTGATATACAAAGTCTGTATACACATACAGACACACAGACAAACATAAATATATACATGAGAGAGAGGGCAACAAGAATGTATTAATAGAACTTTCACTACTAGATATTAAGGCTTATTAAGTAATTAAAACAAATCAGTATTGGCAAAAGAATAGATGATCAACAGACTGTTGGGACTGAATGAAATCCATACATACACAGTAACATTATTTGTGACAAGGGCAAAAGACATGAATTTATAGATTTAAAAAGCTAAGCAAATTAAAAAAGTGATAAATGTGTAAATGATTTATATTAATAAATCAGAAGCAAACTAGAAGGCTATTAATATCAGATGAAGCAGACTTCAGAGAAAGGAATATTACTAGGGATAAAAAGACATTGGATAAGGATGAAAAGGTAAATTTTAAAGATGATATAAAAATTTAATGGCTATGCACCTAAAACTAAAACTTCAAAATACATGGTGCAAAACTGGCAGAACTAAAACAAGAAATAGAAAACCTACAACTATTTTTTGATATTTCAGCTATTCTTTCACCACAATAAATAGAACAATTATGCAGAAAATCAGCAATAATATTGAAGATCTGAAGAACACTATTAGTCAACTTGCCCTAATTAACATTTATGAAACATTTTACTCCACAATTGTAGAAAAAGATTTTCTTCCAAGATCACATGGAACATTCATTAAGATAAACCATTTTCTAGACAATATAACTAACTCTAAAACATATTTTAAAAATAAAATTATAGAAAGTGTTTTCTGTGAACACATTGCAATTCAACCAGAATTCATTAACGAAAACAACACACTTAGAAATAACCCAAAAGTCAAAGAAGATGTCACAGGGGAAGTTAAAAAATATGGAATGAAGGAAAACCTCAGCATTTCAAAATTGTTTGTTTCAGCTAAATTAGTGTTTAGAAAGAAATTATAGCATTAAATTCAGATTTTAGAAAAGAAGAAACATCACAGGTCAAGTCAATAATCTAAGTTTCTACTCAGAGAACTTAGACAAAGAAGGACAAATTATATCCTGAGCACATAGAAGGAAAGAAAAAAACACAGATATTAATGAAATTAAGCTAATTACACAAACACTTCCAGAAACAGAAGAGATTGGACTATTTCTCAATATGCTTTTTTTGCAGCTACTATTATGATACCAAAAGCACAGTCATTATAAATAATTAGAACTGCAATCCAATATTGATGGTACATAAAGAAGCAAACTTTCTTACTGAAATATTAGTAAATTTATCTAGCAATATATAAAAGATAACCTATGATGACCAAATAGGACTTATTCTTGGAATAGAAAGCATTTGGCACTAGAAATGCAATCAATCTAACTCCCCATAAGAACAGAATAAAGAAGAAAATCAATATGACAACCTCCATAGAGAATTAGAGAAATTATTTGAAAAAATTCTAGATCTGTTTATGATTAAAACTCTCAGCAGCTCGTCTAGAAGGGAACGTTCCTAACCTAATAATGGGAAACCCATTAAAAACAAACAATAATTCCTCTAGCTAACATCAGAGCTGATGGTGAAAAATTAAATGCTTTTCCCTTAATCTTGGGAAAGACACAAAAGTGTCTACTCTCACAAATCCTATTGAACATTATACTGGAGGTCTTAATCAATACAATGAAGCAAAAAAAATAAAATAAAATAAAATAAAAGCATAAACACTTAAAAATAAAATCATTATTCACTCAGAAGATATGGTTGTATATGTAAAAAATCCCAAGAAATCCATCAGCATTAGAACATAAAAATGAGTTTAGCAAGATTACAGGATATAAGCTCAGTAAAGAAAAGTTAATTGCATTTCTATGTTTTATCAATGAAGTAGAAGTTGAAAAGCATTACCATTTAATAATACTAAACCTCACGAAATATTTAGGCATAAATCTGGCAAAATAAGAACAGGAGCTCTAAAACTAAACTGTAAATCAAATGAAAGAAAAGATAACACTAAAAAATTGGGAAATAGTATTTTTTATGAATTGGAATACTGAATATTGATGTGAATTTAAATTCAGTGCAATTGTGTTGAGATTCAGTGCCTCTCCAATCAAAATCCCAGTGTGTTTTTGTGCATAAGTCAACAATCTAATTCTAAAATTTACATGGGGAGAAAAATAACCTAGAAACTAGACTAGCTATACAGTTTTGAAAAAGAACAAAATTTGTTCTGATTAAAAAATTAAAGCCATTCTACAAAGCTTCAACAATAAAATATTGTTGTTTTGCTGAAAATATGACTGCATTTCAATATAACATAATAGTTAATCAAGAAATACACCCATTCTTTCATGATCAATTGCTTTTAGACAAAATAACAATGTCAATTGATTCAAGCAGAAATGATCTTTTGGAAAACGTTAGAATTATTGAATACATACATGTAAAAGAATAAAACAAAACCCAAAACCTCAGCTATTTGTTTTTTACTTTATGCAAAAAAACAATTCAAAATAGATCGTAAAGCTAATTGTAGGCATAAAACCTCTGCAGGAAAACAAAAAAGGAAAATTTTAAACCTCACCTTAGACAAAGATTTTTGTATCTACTACCTATAGAGTATGATCCATAAAAGAAAAACAAAGGTGATAAATTGGCCTTCATCAAAATAAAGATCTCTGCCTTTTGAAAAAGATTGCTAAGAGGATTGAAAGATAGAATATAGATTGGAATAAACTATTTATAAATAACCCAGCTCGGAAAGGACAAATAAGGCATTTTAAAATTATGGACAAAATATTTGTATAGACACTTCACAAGAAAAGACTATATGAAAGACAAATAATTACATAAAATTCTTAGCATCATTAGTCATTAGAATAAATGAACATTAAAAACACAATTACATGGCACCGCTAACTTATTAGAATGTCCAAACGCACATACACACAAACAACAGCAAAATAGATAATTCTAAGTGCGGGAAAGTATAAGCAACAACCAGAACGCTCATACTCTGCTAGTAGGAAGGTAAACTAGTGCACTTTTGTGGAAAACTGGCAGTTTCTTATAAAATTATAAAAAATGTACGTAAAATTATACATTCTTAACATATGATTTAGCAATTCCACTGCTATTTACCCAACAAAAATGAAAAGTTATGTTCTTGCAAAAGCCTGTCCACAAATATTTATTTGTTTATTTTTATTTTTGTTGATATATCATAGTCGTACATATGTTGTTGGTATGTGTGATACTTTGATATATGTATACAATGTGTAATGATCAAATCAGGATAACTGGGAGGTTCATCACCTCAAACATTTTTCTTTGTGTTGGGAACACTACAAATACTTAGCTTCTTTGCAATATACTATATGTTATTGTTAATTATGATTTTCTCACTATACCATTGAATATTATAAGTATTATAATATTATAAGTATTATAAGTATTTATTATAAGTATTATAATATTCAATAGTATATCATCAAATATTAGAATATTTATAATGGAATACTTATAGGTTTATATTTATAATAGAAAATACTTTATTTCCTAATTTGGTAGGTGTTCTCTTTTCTTTTATGAGATTTACAGTTTGAGTTTATAGATCCTGTTCCTATTTTGCTAGATTTATGCCTAAATATTTTGTGCTTTAGTATTATCAAATGATAATGCTTTTCAAGTTTTACTTCATTAATAATATTTATAATATTTATAAATGTTAGCATTTATAATTGCTAACAACTGCAAACAACCCAAATATCTTTCACTTGATGAACAGGTAAATAAACTGGTACGTCCATATAACAGAATACTACACAGCAATTGAGAGGTACAAACTACAGATGTACACAACAGCTTGATACAATGATAAGGATCACTAAAAAGGGATACAAATGAATATTTTTGGAGGGGATGAGATATTTCTATATCTTGGCTGTGGTGGCGGTTACAGAGCTGTTGCAAAACAGTGAATTTTATTGTATGAAAACAAAAACTTTATTTAAATTATTAACCATTAACAAAGATTAGAAAAAATGTTTATTACAGCAGAAAATGTTAATACTTACAAATTCATCAGGGGACTTGTGGTTTCTGATTTGGCATGTAAGGAGTTGAAAGTTGCCACTCCATCCTAACAAGTGAAAAACTTGAACAAATGAAAATCAACAATCCTTCTTAGATTTCTCAGATAAATGAAGTCACGGGAAAAATCCTTGGCCTTCAAATTTGGAGAGACAGGTGAATGTACAGAATCTCGATTTACCAAAGCAGAAATCCACAGACAGAAACCTCTATGGGAACTAGTAATTGGTAAGAAAATCTAAACTATAATTGAAGAGTTTTTCAAGGCTCAGTGTGGACCAGTCTTCAGAGGAATCTTGACTGAGGGAGGTCCCAGAGTTTTCGTATTGTACGTTCAGAGCTCAACCAGGTTTTTCTAGTGAAGGTTGGAGAAAAAAATCCCTTCTGCTTCCAGTAGAGGAGAAGAAAAGGAACCATATTGAAATATACCAAAGCATTCTGTACTTTTCACAAAGCTTTACCTCAGGAGAAAATATTTTAGGAGACCTGCTGAGTCTTGTCAGAACCTAACTGATCTGGGGGCTGGGAAATACTCAACTCCAGCCCATCCTGGCCATTCTGTTTCACCTAAGGCCAGAAACAGAAGCGGTTGTGAAGATGACAGTGTAGAGTCCCAGGGTCACTAACAGACAGACCTAAGCAAGGATTTTCTCCCCACATCTTGCCACCATCTCACTGAAGGCCTCTTGACCATAGTTCCTTTTAACCCAATACATCATATCCAGCTATAAAAAAAAAG
>NW_016806936.1:289188-309474 GCF_001698545.2 Rhinopithecus bieti | reverse complement strand
GCTTATGCATAAATGAAAGAAATGACAACAATAATACAAGAGAAGGGAGTAAGAAATTAGGATTTTTTTTTTTTTTATTATAAGGCACTTGACCAACCCATGAAGCTTTATAGTGTTATTTCAAAGTGAATATAGATTTGTTGTAAATGCAAATTGCAAACTGTAGGGCAACACTAAAAAAAGTGAAAAAGGAAGTATAATTAGTTATGCTAAAAAAGGAGAGAAAATAGAATCATAAAGTGCTCAATTAAAACCACACACACAAACAAAAACAGTAAAGACAAAATAGGAACAAAGAACAAGGACAATGGATCAAATAGAATCTAGGTTGAGAAGAGTTGAACTTCATACATGAATTTTAAAAATGTGATAGATATAGCATCACAGCTTAGTAAGGAAATTACAGACTTTCAATAAAAAGCTGGGGCTTGGGTTATGGATGTGAAAATGTGATATCGCATACCTACTCCATATAAACAAAAATTAATCCTAGTAATATTAAATGAAAAATTCAGAACTTGGTCAATGTCAATATAGTAAAATATATGTACATGTATTATTCAGGTTGGGCTCCACAGCAAAATGGCATAGACTTAGTAGGTTAAAGCCTTGAACAAGAGAAATGCATTTCTCATAGTTTTGGAGGCTGGAAATCCAAGATCAAGGTATAGGCTAGTTTGGTTTCTGGTGAGGGCATTCTTTCTGGATTGGAGCTAGTCATCTTCTTGCTGTGATCTCACATGGTGGAAAGAGAGAAATATCTGTAGTTTCTTTCTATAAGGGCACAAACCCCGTCATGAGGACCCTACCCTCATAATCTCATCTAAGCCTAATTACCTACTTCCAAAGAGCCCTACCTCTAAATACCATCATTGGTGGTTAGAGCTTCAACATATAAATTTGGAAGGACTTAACATTCAGTTCATGATGTATGTCATTGGATTAATAAAAATGTTTTCTTAAGATACGAAACAGACACAGGTCTTCCTTAAAGAAAAGATGATAACTGAAAAGTCAGATATTACCAGCTTTTGCCAGAAAGCTGACATAACAACATTCCCTCTCTGCTGGTGCAATTCTTTATTGCAAAAACATTTTAGAAATGATTTTGACAACTCCTAGCAAAGTGTAACATGTACTTGTTTTATGGGCCAGGAATTTCACTACTAGGTATGTATGTTAAACTCTTACACATGTGTCACAGACGATAATTTTTGTAAAGTGACAAAATTTACCTAATAGTAAAACAAACACGCAAATAAACAGAAGAATGAGGCAGAACTCAAAAATCTATTTACAATATAATTGATAAAACAAATTATGGCTTATTCTGTATTAATCTGATTTCATGTTGCTGATAAAGGCATACCCAAGACTGGGCAATTTACAAAAAACGACGTTTAATTGAACTTACAGTTCCATGTGGCTGGGGAAGCCTCACAATCATGGCAGAAGGCAAGGAGGAGCAAGTCATGTCGCACATGGACAGCAGCAAGCAAAGAGAGCTTGTGCAAGAATACTTCCCCTAATAATAACCATCAGATCTTGTGAGACTTACTCACTGTCACGAGAACAGCACAGGAAAGATCTGTGCCCATGATTCAATTACCTCCCATCAGGTCCCTCCCACAACATGTGGGAATTCAAGATGAGATTTGGGTGCGGATACAGCCAAACCATATCATTCATCCCCTGTCCCCTCTCTAATCTCGTGTTCTCACATTTCAAAACCAATCATACCTTCCCAACAGTCCCCCAAAGTCTCAACTCATTTCGGCATTAATTCAAAAGTCCACAGTACAGAGTCTCATCTGAGACAAGGCAAGTCCCTTCTGCCTATGAACCTGTAAAATCAAAAGCTAGTTACATCCTAGATACAATGGGGATATAGGTATTGGATAAATACAGCTATTGCAAATGGGAGAAATTGGCCAAAACAAAGGGGCTACAGGCCTCATGCAAGTCCAAAATCCAGTGGGGCAGTCAAATCTTAAAGCTACAAAATGAAATGATCTCCTTTGACTCCATGTCTCACATCCAGGTCACACTCATGCAAGCGGTGGGTTCCCATGGTCTTCGGCAGCTGTGCCCTGTGGCTTTGCAGGGTATGACCCCTTTCCTGGCTGCTTTTCCAGGCTGGCATTGAGTGTCTGTGGCTTTTCCAGGTGCACAGTGGATCTACCATTCTGGGGTCTGGAGGATGATGGTCCTCTTCTCACAACTCCACTGGATGCTGCCCCAGTAGGGACTCTGTGTGGGGGCTCAGACCCTACATATTCCTTCTACTTTGCCCTAGCAGAGATTATCCTTGAGAGCTCTACCCCTGCAGCAAATTTTTGCTTGGGCATCCAGGCATTTCAATACAGCCTCTGAAATCTAGGCAGAAGTTCCCAAACCTCAATTTTTGTCTTCGGTGCACCCACAGGGTCAACACCACATGGAAGCTGCCCAGGCTTGGGGCTTCCACCTTCTGAAGCAACAGCTGAAGCTGTACCTTGACCCCTGTTAGTCACGGCTGGAGTGGCTGGGACATGGGGCACCAAGTCCCTAGACTGCACACAGCATGAGCACCCTGAGCCAAGCCCAGGAAACCATTTTCTTCTAGGCCTCTGGGCCTGTGATGGGAGGGGCTGCCATGATGACCACTGACATGCCCTGGAGACATTTTCCCCATTGTCCTGTGGATTAAAATTTGGCTCCTCATTACTTATTTCTGCAGCTGGCTTGAATTTCTCTCAGAAATGAATTTTTTATTTTCTGTCACATTGTCAGGCTGCAAATTTTTCAAGCTTTTATGCTCTACTTACCTTCTAAAACTGAATACCTTTAATAGCACCCAAGTCATCTCTTGAATGCTTTGCTGCTTAGAAATTTCTTCTGCCAGATACCCTAAATCATTTCTCTAAAGTTCAAAATTCCACATATCTCTAGGGCAGGGGCAAAATGGTAAAATTAGTATATTTACTAAATTTTACAAAAGGGTAAAATTAGTATCTTTACTAAAACATAACAAGAGTCACCTTTATTCCAGTTCCCAAGTTCCTAATCTCCATCTGAGACCACCTCAGCCTGGACCTTATTGTCCATATCAGTATCAAGCTTTTGGCCAAAGACATTCAACAAGTCTCTAGGAAGTTCCAAACTTTCACATATTTTCCTGTCTTCTGAGCCCTCCAAACTGTTCCAACCTCTGCCTGTTACCCAGTTCCAAAGTCACTTCCACATTTTTTGAGTATCTTTTCAGAAATACCCAACTCTACTGGTAACAATTCTACTGTATTAGTTTGTTTTCACCCTGCTGATAAAGACATGCCCAAGACTGAGCAATTTACGAAAGAAAGAGGTTCAATTGGGCTTACAGTTCCACGTGACTGGCAAAGCCTTATAATCATGGCAGAAGGCAAGGAGGAGCAAGTCATGTCGTACATGGATGGCAGCAAGCAAAGGGAGCTTGTGCAGGAAAACTCCTATTTTAATAACCATCAGATCTCCTGAGACTTACTCACTATCATGGGAACAGCATGGGAAAGACCTGCCTCTATGATTCAATTACCTCCCACTGGGTCCTATTCACAACACATGGGAATTCAAGATGAAATTTGGGTGGGGACACAGACAAACCATATCAATTCTTACCATGGTATATTATGATATAACAGTGCAATTGAATTAACTGTAGGTATAGGTATTTACATAAATTGATCCTAAAATATAGAAAGGAAAAATAAAGTCACCAAAGAGTATATCCTGTATACTATAGTGTGTGACTTCATTTATATATTTTGCACAGAAATAAAATTAGTAATAAACCTTTTGGAAGACATAAATAGGTGGTGATTATAAACAAAAGCAAAAGGATAATTTACATGGAATTCAGAAAACTACTTCTCAGTGGGCTTTTGTAGAAGTTTAATATTCTACATATTTTTGGTTGGATAATGAGTATACAGATGTTCATTTAAAAAAAATCTTCCTATATTATTCTTATTCTTCTTCTTATTATTATTACTTGAGATGCAGTCTCTCTGTGTCACCCAGGCTGGAGTGAGTGTAGTCGTGTGATCACAGTTCACTGCAGCCTTAATCTCCCAGAGTCAGGCTATCCTCCCACCTCAGCCTCCCTAGTACCTGGGATCACAGGCATGCAACACCATGCCTGGCAAATATTTTATTTTATTTTGTTTCATTTTATTTATTTTTTTTTTGTAGAGATGGGATCTCCCTATGTTGCCCAGGCTGTCTTCAAACTCCTGGGTTCAAGGGGTGCTCCTGCCATAGCCTCACAAAGTGCTATGCTAGGATTATAGGCATAAGCCTCCATGCCAGGCCCCTATATAACTTTTTATCCTTTATTTTCCTGTGTATCCTTCCTTTCTTTTCCTTTCCTTTCCTTTCCTTTCCTTTCCTTTCCTTTCCTTTCCTTTCCTTTCCTTTCCTTTCCTTTCCTTTCTTTTCCTTTCCTTTCCTTTTTTCCATTCCATTCTGTTTCTTTTTTCTTCCTTTCTTTCAACAGGTATGTGATCTAATCACAGATAGGCATTTTTATTACAAAGTAAGTTAGAGAGCACCTTGAAGTAAAGCAGATTGGTGGAGTGTATAACTATCCTAGTTAAGACCAAGTGAATTTGAGTAGTCTATGAAGCATCCAGGTAGAAAGGATGTCTAAAGACGTTATATGGCATGTCTGGAACTAGAAACTAGGCACTATTAGCATAACTGGATATTTAAAACCATGAGAGTAGTTGGCATTTCTCAGATAAAGCAGGCAGAGTGAGAAAAGTCATTGTTGAAAATGAAACTCGATGGAATACTAACACTTAAAGGGAAAAGAAAAGAAAAGAAAAGAAAAGAAAAAAAAAAAAAAAAAAAAAAAAAAACCACCTGATAAGATAGGCTAGCAAAACATCCTCAAAAAAAGTAGAGAGGTGTAGTGGTAGTGTTTCCAAAGTCAACTGAGGAAACTGTTTTTACTAGAAGGAGACTATTAAGAGTATAATTATTTATAAGGACAAGTAAAATGAAGAACAGAAATGTGAACATGGGGTTGTATAATGAGCAACTCTAACTACCTTTTCTGACCCTGCTTTTCTCTGTCTCAATCTGGAGGGTAGAGGAGTGGAGTAGGGAATTAAGTGTTAAGAGTTATTGATCCATTCAGCCAATATTTGTTAAAAATCAACAGTTACAGAATACTTAGAAAGCTCCAGGTTAAAAAAAAAAAAAAAAAAAAAGTATCTCCCTCATTGTTTTTTCTTTTCTTTTTTAATGAAGTGTCAGGAATTGGTGAATGTTAGGAAGACAAAGCAAGGTAAAAGGATAGAAAATAATGGGGTTCTATTTACAAAGGCTACTCAGACAAATCCATTAAGAGAAGATGCTGTTTGATTGAGAACTATGCAATGTGAGTCCTAAGACCATATTTAAGGGAAGAACATTTCAGAAAATTGAATAGCAAATTCAAATTTTATTTCGGGCAGAGAATTTTGTGGTATATTCAAGATATCATTGGAAGGTCGGCAGAGCTGAAGTGCAGTGAGCCCCAGAGACAGAGGTAAGACACTGTGTCAGAGAAGAAGTGTAGTGGGAAGACAGAGAAGGTAGTGGAGAACCTGGATTTGAACCCAGCTAGTTGGGCTCTAATGTCCCCATATTTAATCTCTAGCTGGTATTACCTCTCAGTTTAGAAACGATGCCTTAGGTTCTACAAAGCATTTGCAGAGATTGGGGCCCTATGTACTCCTGCCAGAGTCTATCATTATAGGTCAAACAGAGTTCCCAATGTTACCGTGAGGGACATGTCAGTCCATGTTAGAAGTCAATTTCTGAGAAGAGACTCCATTGGACAATCACCCTGGTCTTCCTTAGAGGTCAGTTAAGAATTTCTGGATAAACAAAGTAGGATGTTCCTCAGATTTGGTTACATAAATATATAATGTACAGCAATTACTACTACTACTATAAATAATAAAAATAATGATGATAATCTCATCAGTTTCTTATGATAGAAATGGTTTTTTACTTTACAGAAAGGCACATATACTGTTGGAAGTTTAATCACAAGCTATGAGGTCATAGGCTAAAAGAGATGGACTGATTGATATTGTATATTCATTAGGTATAAGAAGTGGGCCATCGAGGATTAGGAATCACCAAGAACTGACCCAAACATCTCTTAGGCAAGCTACTGATCCAATACCAAGAGAAGTTCAAATAGGCTCTAAGGCTAAGAATAACAAAAGGTTTGGATTTCATCTCCATTAGGTGGACTTATACACATACAAATCTTCATCCTTATTACAAAAAACAGAAATGTGAAAAGGATCTCGAGGTTTTATGACCAACTAAAGCTGTGTATTATTTGCAACCACTGTTTCCAGTTGTCAGTTGTGCTCTTTTCTCAGATTCACAGAGGATACCAGGTAATAACTTAAGCCCCACTTGTGAAAATAAAGCCGACTATTAGCTTTCTGCAGGTTTCCTTAGCAATTGCAATATCTACTCTGTTACAGATTGAATGTGTATCCTCTCAAAATTCATATGCTGAAACCCTTCTCCCAAGTGTAATGGTATTAGAATGTGTGGCCTTTGGGAGCTAATTAGGATTAGGTGGGATAATGAGAGTAGAGCCCTCAAGAATGGGATTCATTTTCTTATGAATCACTAGAGAGTTTGTTTCTCCTCTCTGCTCTCCACTGTGTGAGGACACAGTAAGACAGTTGTTAACAAGTAGGAGAGGGTCTACACCAGAACCCAACTGTGCTGACACCCTGATCTTGGATTTCCAGCCTCCAGAATGGTGAGAAATAAATTTCTGTCATTTGTAAGCTAGCCAGTCTAATGTAATTTGTTATAGCAGTTCTAACTGGCTAAAATATGCTCTATAAAGAATGAAGATATATCTGAACTGTCAACCTTAAATCATTCTGTACATATCTAAAGCCAATTTTTACTTTTATTCTTATTTTTTCTTAAGCTTTAATTATTCAAATTTAAACAGAACTTCCAATTTACCTCTCACTAAAATACTTTATCAGAAAGTTAGTGCCAAAGAAGTCAAAAGCATTTCCGCACATGCTTAGAGCCTTCCTCTAGGATTCATGTCATTTTCTTTTGCATGTATTCATGGCAAAACTGAGTTAAAGAGCTTTAGGCTCTATTTGTCATGGGCAAGTCAGAGGTATAGTTATGTCCTTACAACATTTCAAAGTGGTGTGAGAAAAATGCCCCAATTTCTTCCAAATGAGTATATTTTCTATGCATATACTATAACAAGAGGTGAACAAATATTGAAGTTTTGGTCACACGTTAGTCTTATTCATATTATGATATGAGCAGTGTTTCTTAGGAAAATAGTAACAGCTTGGTGTTTGAGAACTGCCAGAAGTCTAGTAGCTTGGGCCATCATATCATTTTTAAAATGATTACATTGGCAAATATCCTTCCAATTATTTGCCATGTTATGATGGTTAATACTCAGTGCCAACTTGATTGGATCGAAGGATGCAAAGTATTGATCCTGGGTGTGTCTGTGATAGTGTTGTCAAAGGAGATTAATATTTGGGTCAGTGGGCTGCAAAAGGCAGACCGACCTTAATCTGGTTGGACACCATCTGATCAGCTGCCAGCATGGCTAGAATCTAAAAAGAAGGAAGAAAATGTGAGAAGATGAGACTGACTAAGCCTCCCAGCCTACATCTTTCTTCTGTGCTGGATGCTTCTTGCTGATGAACATCGGACTCCAAGCTCTTCAGCTTTGAGACTCAGACTGACTTCTTTGCTCCTCAGCTTGAAGACAGTCTATTGTGGGACCTCACCTTGTGATTGTGTGGATCGATACTCCTTAATAAACTCCCCTTTATATATACGTCTAACCTGTTAGTGCTGTCCCTCAAGAGAACCCTGACTAATACAGATTTTGGTACCAGGAGTGGTTCTAGAGGAACAGAATATTAAGGATGGAGTTCTTCCATTGGTTTTGGGGTTTCTGGAGTTTGGTGCTTAATACCCAAAATGCTAAAGACTCTACTTGTAATAGTATGTAGAACACTAATAGTCCTTGGCATGAACTCTTTAGAGAGTTAGACAAAATAAATGCATTTGACACTCCTGATTCACCACTTGTGAGAGGCAGGAGCTTAGTGACTCTATACATAATACCTTTGGCCATATGTGGAGAACCAAGGAACATAATGAAGCTGGTTGGTTGCTCCTAAGTTCACTGTAAAAAGTGATGAAAGAAAATGATGAACTCAGGAATTCTAACTCCTTGCCTCAGAAGCAGATACTGAGCCTCAAATCTTCTAAGACTGCCCTGAGTGAGAGTCTTATCTCCTGTAGAGAAAGAGCTGAAATTGTGGAAAAACAGACAGAAGCTATTATCATGCAAGTGGCTGACCTGCAACCAAAAGTGCATGCACAGCCTTGTCAGGCCTCACCAGGTGTCTACTGTTAAAGTGAGGGCATCGATTGGAAAAGAATAGGATCCTGCAACTTGGAATGGGGGCATGTGGGAGAACCCTGTTGAAGCTGGAGACACTGAGTTTGTAAACTCCGAAGAACCTTTTTTTGCTAGAGGAAACAGCTTCCCATTTTCAAGTAGTGCCAACATCCCCTCCCCAACCCATGCTGCCATCAGCCTTTCCACCTTTGTCTGAGGAGATAAACCCTGTGCTGCCTGAGGCAACAGTTATGGCCTCCCCTCAGGCAGTTGCCAGGCAAGATAATGTTGATTATCCTCAGGAGCCACCCCCCAACACCCTCGTTAGCTTCTAGACCTATAGCTAGACTAAAGTCCTGGTGGGAGCCTAGAGATGAGGTTGAGAGTGTGACCCATGAAGAGGTGCACTGCACTCAAAAAGGATTGCTTGAGTTTTCTAATTTATATAAACAGAAATCTAGAGAACAGGCTGGAAATAGATATTATGGGTGTGGGATAATAGTGGAAGAAACATAGTGTTGGATCAGGCTGAATGTATTGATTTGCGTCAACTAAGTGGGGACTCTGCATTTAATGTTGCAGCTCAGGGAATTAAAACAGGTTCTAATAGTTTATGTGCTGGGTTAGCTGAAATATGGATTAAAAGATGGCCCATTGTAAGTGAGCAGGAAATGCTTGATCTCTCTTGGGTTAATATAGAGGAAGGGGGCCGGGCGCGGTGGCTCAAGCCTGTAATCTCAGCAACTTTGGGAGGCCGAGAAAGGGCCGGATCACAAGGTCAGGAAGATCGAGACCATCCTGGCTAATACGGTGAAAACCCGTCTCTACTAAAAAATACAAAAACTAGCCGGGTGACGAGGCGGGCCGCCTGTAGTCCCAGCTTACTCAGGCAGGCCGAGACCGGAGAATGGCGTGAACACGGGAAGGGGAGCTTGCAGTGAGCTGAGAGGGCGGCACTGCACTCCAGCCTGGGTGGCAGAGCAGAACTCCGTCTCAAAAAAAAAAAAAAAAAAATATATATATATATATATAGGAAGGGATCCAAAGGCTTAGAGAGATTGGGATGGTGGAGTGGATTAGTCACTTTAGACCTACTTGTCCCAGCTGGGAAGGTCCAGAAGATAGACTCTTGACCAATGCCTTGCGAAAGATTTATGAGGGCAGCACCTGTGTCTTTGAAGAGTTCTGTAATAGCTCTTCTCTGTATGTCAGATCTAACTGGGAACCACAGTCACTCAACTGGGAATAACTGGATCATGAAGTGGCAGGGACCAAGTGGCAGCACTCAACTGTCAAAGGCCAGGTGGGAGTAGCTACTATAATGGACAACAGAGGCAAAGGGGGAATCAGAATAGTCTGACTCCTGTACAGCTCTGGTATTGACTAATTATCAATAGTGTGACTATTGACTAATTATCAATAGTGTGACTATTATCAATAGTGACTTCTCAATTTCCAGACTTGAGTCAGTTTGCAGACCCAGAACCCCTTCAATGAAAGGGAGGCTGGGTCCCCTTGAGGAAGGACCCCACTTCATTACTGAAAATTTATGCTGTCAATCTTTCTCCCATCATTACCCAAGGAGACCTCTGGCCTTTTACCAGGGTGACTGTGCACTGGGGAAAAGGAAATGATCAGACATTTTGGGGACTATGGATATTGGTTCTGAGCTGAAGGTGATTCCCAGGGACCCCAAATGTCATTGTGATCCTCAAATTAAAGAAGGAGCTGATCGAGGTCAGGTAATTAATGGAGTTTTAGCTCAGGTCTGACTTTACAGTGAGTCCAGTGGGTTCCTGGACTCATCCTGTTGTCATTTCTCCAGTCCCAGAATGCATAATTGGCATAGACATACTTAGCAGCCGGCAGAAGCCCCCCTGCCTGGTAGGGTGAAGGGTATTGTGGTGGGAAAGACCAAATGGAAGCCATTAGAACTGCCTGTACCTAGAAAAATAGTAAATCAAAAATAATATCACATCCTTAAAGGGATTGCGGAGATTAGTGCCACCATCAAGGACTTGAAAAACAGGGTTGGTGATTCCCACCACATCCCTGTTCAACTCTCCCATTTGGCCCACAAAGAAGACAAGTGGATCTTTGAGAATGACAGTGGATTATCATAAGCTTAACCAAGTGGTGACTCTAATTACAGCTGCTGTAGCAGATGTTTCATTGCTTGAGCAAATTAACACATCTCCTGGTACCTGGTATGCAGCCATTGACTTGGCAAATGACTTTTTCTGTATTCCTGCCC
This sequence comes from Rhinopithecus bieti, assembly GCF_001698545.2. NCBI lineage: Eukaryota > Metazoa > Chordata > Mammalia > Primates > Cercopithecidae > Rhinopithecus > Rhinopithecus bieti. The sequence goes on along the minus strand of NW_016806936.1, from coordinate 298,783 downwards.
ATAGACCCACCAGAAGCAATCTGCCTTCACCTGGCCAGGCCAGCAATATACCTTTACTATCCTACCTGAGGGGTATATTAACTCTTTGGCTTTGTATAATAACTTTATTCAGAGAGACTTGATCTCTTTTCACTTCCACTGGTCCATTACTTTGATGACATTATGCTGATTGGATCCAGTGAGCAAGAAGTAGCAAAGACCCTGGACTTATTGGTGAGACATTTGCATACCAGAGGATGGGAAATGAATCTGACTAAAATTCAGGGACCTTCTACCTAAGTAAAGTTTCTAGGGGTCCAGTGGTGTGGGGCCTGTCGAAGTACTCCTTCTAAGGTGAAGAATAAGTTGCTGCATTTCACCCCTCCTGCACCCAAGAAAGAGGCACAATGCCTAGCGGGCCTATTTGGATTTTGGAGGCAACACATTCCTCATTTGGGTGTGTTACTCCATCCCATTTAGTCAGTGGTCCGAAAGGTTGCTAGTTTTGACTGGGTCCAGAACAGGAGAAGGCTCTGCAACAGGTTCAGGCTGCTGTGCAAGCTGCTCTTCCACTTGCGTCATATGACCCAGCAGATCCAATGATGCTTGAGGCGTCAGTGGAAGATAGGGATGCTGTTTGGAACCTCTGGCAGGCCCCCATAGGTGAATCACAGTGGAGGCCTCTAGGATTTTGGAGCAAGACCTTGTCATCTTCTGCAGATAACTACTTGCCTTTTGAGAGACAGCTCTTGGCCATCTAACCATAAAGTGGGTCATGCCCAGCCACATTCCATCATCAAATGGAAGTGGTATATATGGAATTGGGCTTGAGCAGGTCTTGAAGGCACAAGTAAGTTACATGAGGAAGTGGCTCAAGTGCCCATGGTCTCCACTCCTGCCACCCTGCCTTCTCTCCTCCAGCTTGCACCCATGGCCTCATGGGGAATTCCCTATGACCAGTTGACAGAGGAAGAAAAGACTAGGGCCTGGTTCACAGATGGTTCTGCATGATATGCAGGCAGCATCCGAAAGTGGACAGCTGCAGCACTACCACCTCTTTCTAGGACATCCCTGAAGTACAGTAGTGAAGGGAAATATTCCTGGAGGGCAGAACTTTGAGCAGTGTACCTGATTGTGCACTTTGCATGGAAGGAGAAATGGCCAAATGTGTGATTACATACTGACTCATGGGCTGTAGCCAGTGGTTTGGCTGGATGGTCAGGGACTTGAAAGAAGCATGATTGGAAAATTGGCGATGAAGAAATTTTGGGAAGAGATATGTGAATGGACCTCTCTGAGTGGTCAAAAACTGTGAAGAAAATGTGGTCAAAAAATGTGAAGACATCCCATGTGAGTGCTCACCAACAGGTGACCTCAGCAGAGGAGAATTTTAATAATCAAGTGTATAAGATGAACCACTTGTTCTGTGGACAGCACTCAGCCCCTTTTCCCAGCCACCCCTGTCATCGCCCAATGGGCCCATGAACAAAGTGGCCATGGTGGCAGGGGTGGAGGTTATGCATGGGCTTAGCAACATGAACTTCTCACCAATGCTGACCTGGCCTTGACTACTGCTGAGTGCCCAAATTGCCAGCAGCAGAGACTAAAACTGAGCCCTCCATATGGCACCATTCCTCAGGGTGGTCAGCCAGCTACCTGGTGGCAGGTTGATTATACTGAACCTCTTTCATCATAGAAAGGGCAGAGGTTTGCCTTCACTGGAATAGACATTTACTCCAGATAAATTGCCTTTCCTTGCAATGCTTCTGCAAAGACTACCATCTGTGGATTCATGGAATGCCTTATCCACCATCATTGTATTCCACACAGCATTGCCTCTGACGGAGGCACTCACTTTACAGTGGGCTTATGCTCATGGAATTCACTGGTCTTACCATATTTCCCATCATCCTGAAGCAGCTTGTTTGATAGAATGGTGAAATGGTCTTTTGAAGTCCCAATTATAATACTAACTAGGTGACAATACTTTGCAGGGCTGAGGCAAAGTTCTCCAGAAGACTGTGTATGGTCTGACTCAGCTTCCAATATATGGTACAGTTTTTTTGATAGCCAGGATTCATGGGTCCAGGAATCAAGGAGTGTAAGTGGAAGTGGCACCACTCACCATCACCCCTAGAGATCCACTAGCAAAATTTGTGCTGCCTGTTCCCACGACATTACATTCTGCTGTCCTAGAGGTCTTAGTTCCAGAGGGAGTAATGCTGCCACCAGGAGACACAACAATGATTCCATTAACTGGAAGTTAAGATTGCCACCCGGACACTTTGGGCTCCTCCTATCTTTTAGTCAACAGGCTAAGAAGTTACGGTGTTTAAGTTACATATCTTTAAGTTACGGGTTTGACTGGGTTGATTGACCCAGACAATCAGATGAAATCTGTCTACTACTCCACAATGGAGGAAAGAAACAGTATGCATGGAATACAGGAGATCCATTAGGGTTTCTCTTAGTATTACCATGCCCTGTGATAAAGGTCAATGAGAAATGACAACAACCCAATCCAGGCAGGAAGGACTACAAATGGCCCAGACTCTTCTGTAATAAAGGTTTGGGTCACTCCACCAGGAAAAAATAAATAAATAAATAAATAAATAAATAAATAAACAAACAAACAAACTACCTGCTGTGGTGCTTGCTAAAGGCAAAGGGAATACAGAATTGGTAGTAGAAGGTAGTCATAAATATCAGCTATGACCACGTGACCAGCTGCAGAAAAGAGGACTATATTTGTCAAGAGTATTGTCACGAGTATTTCCCCTTCTTTTGTTAAAAACTTGTTTGTGCATGTATACACTTGTACTAAGAAAATATCTTCATTTTATTTCCTTTTTCTTTTATCATGTGACATAAGTTTTATTGAATTCACATCAGCATTTAAGCATTGTTAATTTTATGTAATAGTATTTGGGTTGGGGACTATTGTGTTTCCAGTATGAAGGATAGTTTTATTATGTTAGGCATAGTTATGACCTTATTATTGTTTTTATTTGAAGATTATGTATGATCTCAGAAGATGTGTACGGGTTCAAGTTGACAAGAGGTAGACTTGTGATAGTTAATACCAAATATCAACTTGATTGGATTGAAGGATACAAAGTACTGATGCTGGGTGTGTCTGTGCCAGTGTTGCCAAAGAGATTAACATTTGAGTCAGTAGGTTGGGGAAGGCAGACTCACCCTTAATCTGGGTGGGCACCATCTGATCAGCTGCAAGCATGGGTAGAATATAAAAAGCAGGCAGAAAAATGTGAAATGACAGACTAGTCTAGCCTCTTAGCCTATATCTTTATCTTGTGCTGGATGCTTCCTGCCCTCGCACATCAGACTCCATGTTCTTCATTTTGGGAACATGGATTGGCTTTCCTTACTCCTCAGCTTGCAGACAGCCTATGTGGGACATTGTGATTGTGTTAATTATTAATAAACCCCCCGATATATATATATACACACACACACACACAAGAATATATACGTACATATGTACACATAAATATATATACACACACCCACACATATATATGTATCCTATAAGTTCTGTCCCTCTGGAGAACCCTGACTATTATACATGTTAATGACATAATTTATTTTCAAATTTTGTTTATTATTTTTAAATTTTATAATATTTAATTGACAAATAAGGATTATATATGTTCCAGGATTACAAATGTGGTTACTTGATATGCATATACTATAATTTTTATCTTATCACATTAATTAACCAAATTATCACTGCCTATGGTTTGCATTAAATTCCAGAATTGCTCCCGTTATAACTGAAAGTTTGTTCCCTTTGAGCAACATCTTCCCATTTTCCCCAAGGGACCAGTATTAAGATCATATCACAGCCAGAAAAGAAGGCTAGAAAATAAGCAAAGTATATACGTATTATCAAAATGTTCATACTACCTGAGGTGATCTGCAGATTTAATGCAATCCCTATAAATTTCCTATGACATTTTTTACAGAAATAGAAAAAATATTCAAAAATTCATATGGAATCTCAAAAGACCATGCATAGCCAAATAAATCTTAAAGCAATGTTGGGGCAATCACATTTCCTAATTTTAACTATATTACAAAGCTATAGTAATCAAAACAGTATGGTATTGGGCTAAAAACAGACATATAGACCAATAGAACAGTATAGAGAGCCTAGGAAAAAAACCCTATCATGTACAGTCTACTAATCTTTGACATATGTGCCAAGAATACACAATGGGGAAAGGACAGTTTTTTTCAATAAATAGTGTTGGAAAAACAATACATACCCATGCTAAACAATAAAATTGGACTATTGTTTTACATAATATACAAAAATTACTTCAAAATGTATTAAAATGTAAATGTAGGTTCTGAAATCACAAAACTACTAAAAAAAGAATTTAGATAAGGAGATACATATCTACTTAGCAATTTCCTCTTAACTAATTAATTACATGAGAAAAGTGTCACATAAGAAAGGGTGCTCAGTTCCATTAGGAGCACATCAACTTTGCAATTTGAAAAAAGTGAATGAATTATGTTTTTATTTCAGTTTCACAATTTAAATTAATAAAACTAAGACAAGTAGACTTATTACAGTGAGCCTAAGAGAACATAAATATATTTCTTTAAAATGCTGGACAAAGAAAAATAATTTCACCAAATGGAAGAATGTAATATTATAAAAACATCTACTGTTCCAAAACAAATGCATGATTTAATCCATTTTCAGTCAAAATGACAATTTTTGCTCTTTTTTAGTCATTTGAGAGTGACAACTTGTTGAAAGTATTTTAAAATATACAGTAAATGTTAGAAATGCCAAAAGAGTTTTGCAAAATATTTAAAATTATTTTGCTACACCAATTTCTGAAACAGATCTACTGTAAATATAACGTATTTTTATATCATTAAACAAACAGATGAAAGGATTGAAATATAGAGTTCAGCATTAGGCCCAAGGATGTAAGGAAAACACATATGACTAAAAAGTGATGAGAATGTTTAACATTCAGCTCTCTGGGACTGGAGCAGGGTAGTGGGGAGACTGATGTAGAGTTTGCCAGTTTCTGATATATAAATGCTTAGACTATAGCCAATTATAAGCTACCAATGTCATACCAACCAGCTTGCAAAACTCCTAAAAATTTAACAATTGGAGCACACCACTGATAAAAGTGTTATTTCAGTCTCCTGAAAAATGTTTGCTTAATAAATGATTGCCTAACCAATTTAACAAAAATAAAGTTAAAAGCCTAACACACTTAACACAAAAATAAAATCTCTATTGTGTATATGTAAATTAGCCACATTTTATTACATGAGAAAATAAAACTTGATGGATAAAAAGACATAGATAGATATAGATAGATAATAGATAGATAGATAGATAGATAGATTGATTGATTGATTGATTGATTTACACTGAGGAAAGCTAAAAGACAGTAGACTAGGAAAGCATTTGAACCATTTATTGTAATCAAAATTTAATATTCCATATATATATATGGACCATCGTTTGTATATGGACAATTGTGTGTATATACACCCACCCATCCCCACACACACAGCACTATAAATTCAAAAGCAGCAAAAATTAAATAGAAATGATACAATAAGCAAGAAAGGCAATCCATAAAAGATAACTGAAAATTATTAAAATAAAGAAATAAATAAAAAATATTCTGAAACTCATGGTAAGTAAACCACAAGAAAACATCATTTTTAAAATAGAGCCCACATTGCCAAGACAATCCTAAGTCAAAAGAACAAAGCTGGAGGCATCATGCTACCTGACTTCAAACTACACTACAAGGCTACAGTAACCAAAACAGCGTGATACTGGTACCAAAACAGAGATATAGACCAATGGAACAGAACAGAGCCCTCAGAAATAATACCGCACATCTACAGCCATCTGATCTTTGACAAACCTTAGAGAAACAAGAAATGGGGAAAGGATTCCCTATTTAATAAATGGTGCTGGGAAAATTGGCTAGCCATAAGTAGAAAGCTGAAACTGGATCCTTTCCTTACCCCTTATACGAAGATTAATTCAAGATGGATTAGAGACTTAAATGTTAGACCTAATACCATAAAAACCCTAGAAGAAAATCTAGGTAGTACCATTCAGGACATAGGCATGGGCAAGGACTTCATGTCTAAAACACCAAAAGCAACGGCAGCAAAAGCCAAAATTGACAAATGGGATCTAATTAAACTAAAGAGCTTTTGCACAGCAAAAGAAACTACCATCAGAGTGAACAGGCAACCTACAGAATGGGAGAAAATTTTTGCAACCTACTCATCTGACAAAGGGCTAATATCCAGAATCTACAAAGAACTCAAACAAATATACAAGAAAAAAACAAACAACCCCATCAAAAAGTGGGGAAAGGATATGAACAGACATTTCTCAAAAGAAGACATTCATACAGCCAACAGACACATGAAAAAATGCTCATCATCACTCGCCATCAGAGAAATGCAAATCAAAACCACAATGAGATACCATCTCACACCAGTTAGAATGGCAATCATTAAGAAGTCAGGAAACAACAGGTGCTGGAGAGGATGTGGAGAAATAGGAACACTTTTACACTGTTGGTGGGATGGTAAATAGTTCAACCATTGTGGAAAACAGTATGGCGATTCCTCAAGGATATAGAACTAGAAATACCATATGACCCAGCCATCCCATTACTGGGTATATACCCAAAGGATTATAAATCATGCTGCTGTAAAGACACATGCACACGTATGTTTACTGAGGCACTATTCACAATAACAAAGATTTGGAATCAACCCAAATGTCCATCAGTGACAGACTGGATTAAGAAAACGTGGCATATATACACCATGGATTACTATGCAGCCATAAAAAAGGATGAGTTCATGTCCTTTGTAGGGACATGGGTGCAGCTGGAAACCATCATTCTCAGCAATCTTTCACAAGAACAGAAAACCAAACACCGCATGTTCTTACTCATAGGTGGGAACTGAACAATGAGATCACTTGGACTCGGGAAGGGGAACATCACACACCGGGCCCTATTGTGGGGAGGGGGAGGGGGAGGGATGCTATTGGAAGTTATACCTGATGCAAATGACAAGTTGACGGGTGCTGACGAGTTGATGGGTGCAGCACACCAATATGGCACATGTATACATATGTAACAAATGTGCACGTTGAGCACATGTACCTTAGAACTTAAAGTATAATAATAATAATAAAAAAAAACAAAAAACACATCAGATTAACAAAATTTAAAAGACTAGTAATATCCAGTATTAAATGGGGAAATGTGTACACTGGAACATTTTGTGGATAAATGTAGTCTCACATATTCTATAACAACTGTGAGTTAAACGTATACATACACTGACTTAACAATCCTATTTTATTGTGTGTGTGAGATGGAGGAGATCTATCTTCAAGACAAAAATTCAATAAACATGAGTAGAAACATGTATGTCTACAGAGACTTTTTTAATGGTAGGAAAATATTTGGAAGTACATGTATATATGCCAATAGAGTAGGTAATGTTTGAATTGGTTATAAAATATTAACACTGTGTAGTGTAACCCAGCATCAAAAGTGAATCATATCTCTAACTATTGATCTGGTGGGATATAAATGATACTCCAGAGACAAAAATTGCTAAACTGTTATTAAAATCTCATTTTTTCTAAGACAGAACTAATTGAAGTCCCTATACATGCCTACATATTGGCACATGTGTGTTTAAAAACAGAATAATATGAGATTTCTCTGCTAAAAAGATAGACTCAAGGTAAGTATGTTTGTGAAGTAGGTAAGGTGAGTGAAAATTACTAGCACTATCATTTTATGTCTCAACATTATTTAGTTTGTTAGAAAGTGCATCGTGTAAATAGTTATGAGAGAAGGTTTGAAATGTTTCCAACACAAAGAAATGATAATGTTTGAGGTGATGGATGAGCTACATACGCTGATTTGATCATTACACATTATAGATACATGTCAAAGTATCACATGTATGCAACAAATAAATACAAATATATACCAATTTAAAAATAAAGTACATTGTGTGACATTTATAATTTAAAATATACTGAAATTTTGAAATAATTTGTTAGATCAATATATATTGAATTGGAAGATTGCTGTGACATATTTCATGAATAAAAGAAAATGATTATGAACAAATAGACCTGTTTCAAAATTAAAACAAATAAAAGTGTGTTATATATAGTATATGATAAGTTGAATTTATTTTATTGTTATTTTGTGTTTGAATGAAACAAAAAACATGATAGAAAGATTGAGAAAAAAATTCAGTCTTTTACAATATTTGTAGGAATGGAATTGGTATAAGCATTCCAGGAGACAATTGGGTAAATAAATATGAAAATACTTAAAAACTATTTGTCATTGTCTCCCAGAAACTTAACTTTTAGTCATTCATCTTGAGGAAATAATTGAAACATTTATTTGAGGAAGAAATTTAGCAAAGATTTGGTGCAAACATGTCACAACTTAAATGTAGTTTTTACTAAGCAACTGATGAAATGCACTGTTGTTACAGTCAGGCCTGATAAGTAACTGATTATCACCCACAGTCCCGACGGTTTATGTTAGCATCTGTTTCTTTCATTTGCTTTATGGTCATTGGTTGGCGGTTTGTGCCCACAACATGCAAGATGTTAATATTCTAAATATGACACCCAAATATATTCTTCTGAGAGTATAGTCTGTCACCATTAAAAGTGACATGGTGGAATGGTGTTTTCCTGCTTTAATAATTTGCTATTTTACCCTCAAGAATTTTGCCATATGCATGTGCCACCTGAGTCAATATTTTCTTAATATATCTCCCTAAGTCTGCTAATAACCTTGTCAAAAATAAAAAACCAGCATTGTTTAATATGAATGAAGAGTATGATAAATACAAATATGATCAAAACAATATTATTAATTTTAAGCTTGATAAGCCTGTTTAGGCATTTTATAAAAGGATAATTAACCAAAAAATGACTATTTAAGTCATACTTAAGTCCTCTTTATAGAATCCAAATGACTGCAGTAAAATGAGAAATGTTTGTGTTATTGACAAAATATTATTTAGTGACTTGTTCTAAACAACATGAAATTAGTTTCCGTAGTCATAACATCAAAGACATATATCCTATATTTAAGGAAACACTGAGACAGATGAAAAATGAAAGATGTATTTGGTTCCAAGCAAGAGAAAATCCAAGCACAATGGCTGAGGCAATTTATGTTTATTTTTCTCTCATATTGAGGTATCTGGTGGTAGGCAGTGCTGGAGGAGGCTCAAGGAGGATGTGTCTGTGATCCTCTTTGGCTTCCCCTCATGCTCCAAAGATGGCTGTTAAGGTGCCAGTCTTCAAATCTATATGCAAGTTGGAAGAAAGGAAAAGGAAAAGGAAAAGAAAGAACATAGCCATCTGGACTTATTTAATTGGAAAAGCAAATGTTTGGCAGGGTGTGGTGGCTCACCCCTGTAATCCCAGCACCCTGGGAGGCTGAGGTGGACAGATGACTTGAGGCTAGGAGTTCAAGCCTGGCCAACATGGCAAAACCCTGTCTCCACTAAAAAAAAAAAAAAA
>NW_016806936.1:253758-288386 GCF_001698545.2 Rhinopithecus bieti | reverse complement strand
AAAGAAAGAAAGAAAGAAAGAAAGAAAGAAAGAAAGAAAGAAAGAAAGAAAGAAAGAAGGAAAGAAAGAAAGAAAAGAAAAGAAAGAAAGAAAGGGAAAGGAAGAGAAAGGAAGGAAGGAAGGAAGGAAGGAAGGAAGGAAGGAAGGAAGGAAGGAAGGAAGGAAGGGAGGGAGGGAGGGAGGGAGGAAGGGAGGGAAAGAAAAGAAAGGAAGAAAGAGAAGCAAAAGTTTTCTGGAACCCCTCCAATTCCCTTCTCTTAGACCTTTTTTGTCCAGACTGGATAATTGCTCACCCTCCATGACAAGGAGGCTGGGAAATCAGGGAATGGGATTCTTGTGAGTGGCTTCACTAATCTTCATCCATTCCCTTGGATTGGACACTTTGCTGTTTCACAGACATCCTTTATAGGAAGAAAATAGGGGGTGGATGGTAGCCAACAATAGCTACCATAACGTGCGTGGTGTTCACGATATATTTTCAACACAGTTTTAAAATAATATCTATAATATTATCCTGTTTTACAAAAGAATTTGGCATGTGTGTATAGACATGTGTGTATTTATTAATGAAAATCTATGTGTTGCTTAAAGGAGCTCCCAGGGTGCTGGGATTATAAGGGTGAGTCACCACACCCTGCCAAGGATGTGGTTAAAGGAAATGTGAGGTGACAATTTTTTAACTCTATTCTATTTTAAATATTAGACTTATACTATTTTAAAAAATAAGATTGATGTCCTTTTTGAATCAGATTTTGTTAGATTTTAGAAAATAGCCCAGGTTTTCTGACAGGCTTTGTTCTGCTCACCTAGTGTCTTAGTATCCCAACTACCAATCTCCGTGGCCTGTACGTAGACCTGAAAGTTACTTAACTGGGGTAAGAGGCATTACATGCTTCTTGTTCAGCAAATGTGTTGTTTCATTTGGGAAAAGCTAAACTGTAGATAGAAATCTGACTTTAACCTTCTTTGTGCCTTCACAGCAGCATAAAGAGCTGGGTAGACAGTGCAGGGCTTACCGTTTTGACACAAGAGCTTTCTCTCTTATCTAATTCTTCAAGAATCCAGATTTTGTGGCCTTTAGACAAATTGTATAAATTTTATTACTGTTGAGACAGAAAGTATCCCACAAGAAAAATAACGAATCTCCAGCATTACATCTTTGTGTATTTATATGAATGGCATGACTGAAATTTTGTTCAGCTGAGTAGGTGTCTGCCTGGTGCCCTGGGATTTTAGTGCCTTTTAAACATTCTGGCACAAAGCAAGCCTTTTTATTTTCTATTAGTTGTGTGTGCATGTGTGTGTGTACACACACATATATATGTATATATACACACATATATACATATATATGCACATATTTTATATATATGTGTATGTGTGTGTATATATGTGTGTGTATACACACACACACACACACAATGCTTAACTACAATGATGATTCAACTAAAAATCATTTCTGTATTAAATAAAATTTCTAGAAACCAAAGATAACCTTCATGCATACTTGATATTAAAACAAGGTCAGTGGTCCCTGTCAACAGTTCCAGCTCACTCTGGAATCAGTGAACATAAAAGGCCACTCAGTCTGTCATAGGATTGCTACTTTTTATTTAATGCCTCTTGGTTTTCTCATTTACTGGTGGGGCCAGGGATTTCTCAATCTTTTCTGAAATTTTAGATAGGTGTAAGGCCAAATTCTAAATGATGGCTGAGGCAGCCTCACTGACTAGACTTTATTTATTACCTATATCATGCAGGGCAAAATGAATACGTACAGGTGCACATAGTAGTGAAGGTGGAGAGAATAAGACAGTCTATAACACCGTATTAGTGCTTTATCACAGTGTGACTATAAGCCATAACTACATTTTAATTAAAAATTCAAAATTAAAAAAACTTCATCCTTTCACACACCTGTGTTCTCTCTGCCCTTCTCATCCCAAGGGAACATCTGGACTCGATATTTAGAAATCATTATATTAGTGAATTGAGAACCAAGGCAGCCAGCATGAGGATGATAAGATCCAATGAATCATTCATATCCAGGCGTCGAGCTGATTCATTTTAGAGCCATTGAAGTGGACACAGAGCTTTTCTTTTGAGGACCAGCATAAAATACCCTTCAGTTGTCAAGCCAGATTGAGCAAAAAAGCAAATTATCTGAGCATCATTTCAGAAAGTGTCAAAGGAAATGCCAACCAAGCAGCAGCAGAAATTTTTGCGTTTCAATACTGCATGATTTGTCATGACAGAACTTTAACCATTTTATTTTTATAAGGTATTCCAAAGGTGAAAGAATTGCAAGTATTTCTACCTTATGCTGACACTTAAGTGATATTTATGGGTAAATAATAGGCTTTACTTTTTTATGTGGAATAATAAACCCCATAGCATTTTCTTATGAATATGATCATTGAGGTATAAATTAAAGTTTTTTTTTTTTTTTGTTNCCAAAGTGCTGGGATTACAGGCTTGAGCCACCGCACCCGGCCTAAATTAAAGTTTTAATGAAAAGAAACCAGAGTGACAAGCAGGATTCTCCAAAAACAGCCCTAGATACTTATGCCAGGTTGCCTAGAAGAATGCAGGCTCCAGAGGGAGGGTTCTATATCCCACAGTCTTGTATTCATGCCCTTGTGTAATCTCCTTCCTTTGAGTGTGGATTGCACCTGGTGTCTTGCTTCTAACCAAAAGAATATGGCAAAAGTGATGAGATATCACTTCCGTAGTTAGGTTACAAAAGACTGTGACTCCCATCTCCTAGCTCTCTCTCTCTCTCTCTCTCTCTCTCTCTCTCTCTCTCTCACTGCCTTGCTTTCTCGTCTTTTACACTTCTCTGAAAAATGTCGAAGAGGCTTGAGTGGCAAAGAACCGAGAATGAACTCTGCCCAACAGCTAGCAAGGAAATAATACCAACAACCAAAAAGATTGAATCCTGTCAACGACCACTGAGTAAGCTTGGAAGTGGATCCTACCTTGTTAAACCCCCACATGACTGCAGTCCAGTCTGATGCTTTGATTATAGTTTCATGGGAGACCCTAAAGAAGAAGACTTAGTTAAATTGTGCTGTGATTCCTGACACACAGACACTGTAAAATTATGAATGTGCTTTGTTTAAACTGTTAAGTTTGGGGTAATTTGTTACACAGCAATAGATAACTAATACACCTACCAAACCTCCCATGGCTTCCCCAGATTTCCAAGCGCTCAGCAGCTGCTGTTTCATAACTGAAAACTGCTGACACTAAGGTCAGAAAGCCTGGTGACCAAATAAATCTGTAGGTAGGAGTTGGCTTTCACACTTGCTGCATGTTTGAGGTCAAGTTATCTGAAAATAGATCCTTACCCAAGATTAAAGATTATCTTGTGCAAGTGATTTATTATAGAACTCTTTCTAAGGAAACGTATAAAGGAGTGGGGAAAAGCAAGGCAGAGAAGGAGAAGACAAGCAAAGATGTGATCCTCGATGAAGTCTGGAGAAGAGTAGCTTTAGCTTGATCCTACAGAAAAACTCTGGGGTCTAAGTTACTTCTCAGATTTGTTCTGTGCAAAGGCAAGACAAACTCTGAGCCATTTGTTATTGACTGGGGAAGGTCAGGAGTTGGTGGGATGTGACCTCCCAAGCACTTTTTCCCCTTTGTGCTTCTGGGAAGACAACTCTAGTAGTCCAAGGATTGTGTGATGAAGAGAAGTCTTACAGTATGGACTGTATGAACCAAAAGCACAGTGACACTGAAGAAGGAGAGCACAGACCTGGCAAAACACATTTGAGAAGATCTGAACAGATACCAGCAGGGTGCACTACTACACCCTTTAAAAAAACCTACTGAAGCACGTTTGTCTAGCTCTGACCTGGTGCAAGCACACCTCTACACAGGAGACTGGGAAATGGGGACGCCTGCTCTCTTTGTGACTTCCAGCCTGCCTTTCCTTCAAGTGTTAAAGACAGAAACTTTGCAGCGTCTTGAATTTATAATATAATTCTTTTTTTAAACTTATAAATACAGTGTACCTTAAAAAAAAAAGTTGATTCACATGACCATAAGTAACAAAATTAAAATGTTCTAATCATGGATTTATAAAAATTAGATGATCTGATGGTGACGTTGGAGAGAACAAAATGTAAATATTATGCTGTATAAACCAATATGTGGGAGGATTCATTAATCTTGTATAGTTGAATTCATTCCCACAGTCTAAGAACCAATCTGAGGCAGAGCACAGGTGTGGTAGCAGAGACCTCTGTGACAGGGACAGACGTGCTAGCAGGGGCCCTCTGTGCTGTGACTTTGAACAAAGACACATTTCTTTGCCCAGAATTAGAACCAGAAGATTCTATTTGGTTCTTTTGTTAAAATTATTATATTCATGACAATTAATATATACACCTTATCCTTCTTCAAACCTGGTTGGCTTGGTTATTATTTAGTGAGTCTTTTACTTTCGCAAAAGAATATTGCTAAATAAAATGCTCTGGTGGACACAATGCATAAAATGGGTTATGTGTGCCTTCTGACCACCTACATATGTATCTGGATTTTCCATAGTCTCATGAATGCTCAGTTGTAGTAAAAGCCTAGGACATTAAAGATGGGGCTCCTCCCTACACTTGAGTCCCAGCGTGCAAAAGTTAGCAACATCCAAGGCCACCGAGTGAAATGAAACAACAAATGAACCAAGAGAGCAAAGTGATCTGAGGATACTCACTCTAATGAGTGATGTCTTCCACGTTTGTGTCTTTATCTAGTGCCAATCTGTAGGTTGATTCTGACGTGCAATAGAATCACAGGTGCCGTCAAGTTACTTCAGCTTCTGACTGTCCCTCTATCAACAGAAGTCACCTCAGAGTGCTAAGAATGGCTGCACAATCTCAGCCAGACAACTGATGTTGCTAAAGGAAGACAATCAAAATGTCCAGTAGCTCAAAACTGATAATCATCCACCACTCGCTTGCTGGTGATGAAGTATCCACCAAGAAGTGTAAGAACAGACTCAAAGCAGTAAGACAAGTCATTTACTGGGGTCCTAGGCATTGCAATTTGAGGAACAGATCCTGCTAGAAGCCAAATTGTGTTCTGAAGACAGAGAGGGGAGTAGTAATGTAAAAGAAAGCCAAGGGTGATTACACAAGTTGTTTTCAAGTAATTAACGTTGAAGGAGTCTGGCTTACTACATTATTCCGTAGTTGATTGGTTGTTGCTGTTCAAGAGTCACAGTGCTGGTGAAATTTAGCTGTGTTGCAGAATGTTGTGGTTGTTGAGGTTTGGGCCAGTTTAAAGGTTCAAGGCAAAATTTCAGGATATTTTTTTTTTTTTTTTTTTTTTTTTGACAAGGTTGCAGGTCATACAGATAGTCTTTAGAATGTCTTCTAAAATTTATTTTAGGCCTCTGAACCAGAGAGATGCCATTTTGTATATCACATTTCACAGAAGGAAGAATATTCATTATAACTTCGCCTAATCTGGGGAGGGGCTGCCGGGAGGCAGGTGGTACTCACATAGAGGATTAGCCCTACTGAACAAAATTATCAGGTACTTTCCCCCCAAAAATAGTCAATAAAGTGAGGCTTTGAGGCTGATTACCTGCCAATTTGACATTTGAAGCTAATAGAATAGTCTGACAGATAACTTTAAGTCACTACTTTTTAATACATTGGTAAAGTTTCCATAACTTTCTTTTCTTTTATATAACTCTTTAAGATAAAGGTTGTGAATTTCACTTTTCACTTGCTCTCAAAAGAAAAAAAAACTGGGAGCATACCCAGGAGCCGCATGTATTGGGTGGAGGTTCAGAGATAATGAAGGATAGAAGAGAACAGGAAAAAGGAGAGCATGGCAAGTGCACTCATAAGAGCAAAGTTCACACGTCCAAATGTCATTAATGTAAAGATTTCTGGGATAGCTTAAAGCAAACCTAAAACTTCACATAAAGGCACTTATGAGAACTTTCTTTTCCCTTAAACATTTTTTTCCCTTTCTTTTCCTTTTCTTTCTTTTCCTTTTTTGTAATCTCAAATTGAGAGACCCTCAATTGTTTCCCAGGAGGCAGATTTTTTGGGAAAAGACAACATCCATTGGTTTTTAATGGGGCTTCTCACAGGAATTTTGGTACCTAGATAATGAATCAGATAAGAATTAGCTATTTCACTTTCTCATTACCAGTATCTCCAGGTAGGCTTGACCTCTGTGTGCCCCAGGCTTTCTTGAAAAGGTTTGGTTCATTATTTTGAAGCAACAGGTCAACTGTTATCTTACTGCAATCATTTCCTGCCATCAGACTGTCACAAATCTTTAGAATACAAAACTGATATTTTGAATGTTAATAGTGGCTCAGCAATGTATCATTTATCTATAGCCATGAATGAAACTTTCACTTTTTAATGGCATCACAGATTGTATGATTTTTTGAAAATGTTATTTTATAATTATGTTCTTCAGATTGCTTAGAGTCTTTCAACCACTACATCAAATTGAAAGAACAATTTAATAAATATAAAGAAAATAGTTACTTTATTGTAATTGTAATGATATACTATGGGGAAACAACTATTGATTTTACTTACCATTAATTACCTAAGAGGCCAAGAGGAAATAATTTTTTTTTAAGCAATTCTCAATTGTCTGTGGAATTCATGTATATCTGTAGGAGACTGTGTTGGATTGTTCTCTTGAGAAAATAGCCATCAGTAAGAATAGCCATGCAATTTTCATAATTATGTTTCTTACTTTACTGGTTAGAAAAATGGTATCCAAAAGGCATCCTGAAGTCAAATTTCATCAGCATTATGTATGTGAAAAACTTTCACTAAAAAACAAATAAATTAATTATTTGTCTTGAAATTGTACACTGTGCACTATAAAATATATACATTATTTTTTCTGTATTTACTTATTTATTTGTTTTTACATGAACAAGTTCTTTAGTGATTGTTTCTGAGATGTTGGTGCACCCATCACCTGAGCAATGTACCCTTTACTGAATATGTAGTCTTTTATCCCTCACTTCCCTCCCACCCTTTCCCCTGAGCCCTGTAAGTCCATTGTATTATTTTTATGCCTTTTTGTCCTCATATCTTAGCTGCCACTTGTAAGTGAGAACATAAAATATTTGTTTTTTCATTCCTGAGTCACTTCACTTAGAATAATGGTCTCCAATTCCATACAGGTTTCTACTAATACCATTATTTTGTTCCTTTTTACTGCTGAGTAGTATTCCATTTTATACTGTTTTCCATAGTGGCTGTACTACACTCCTACCAACAGTGTAGAAATATTCCCTTTCACCACATTCACTCCAACATGTATTATTTTTTATTTTTTGATTATGACAATTCTTGAAGGAGTAAGATGGTGTCGCATTGTGGTTTTCATTTGAATTTCCCTGATCATTAGTGATGTTGAGCATTTTTTTATATATTTGTTCATCATTTATGTATCTCTTTTTGAGAATTGTCTATTCATGTCCTTAGCCCACTTTTTGATGGGGTTGTTTGTTTTTTTCTCGCTGCTTTGTTTGAGTTACTCATAGATTCTGGTTATTAGTCCTTAGTCTTAGTATAGATTGTGAAGGTTTTCTTTCAGTCTTTGGGTTGTCTGTTAACTCTGCTGATTATTTCTTTTGCTGTGCAGAAGCTTTTAAGTTTAATTAAGTTCCATCTATTTATTTCTGTTTTTGTTGCATTTGCTTTTCAGTTCTTGGTCATGAAGTGTTTGTCTAAGCTAATGTCTAGAAGGGTTTTTTCCAAAGTTGTCTTCTAGAATTTTTATAATTTAAAGCCTTAGATTTAGGTCTTTGATCCATCTTGAGTTGATTTTTGTATAAGGTGAGAGATGAGGATCCAATTCTACATGTGGGTTGCCAATTATTCCAGCACCATTTGTTGAATAGGGTGTCTTTTCTCCACTTTATGTTTTTGTTTGCTTTGTCAAAGATCAGTTGGCTGTATTTGGATTTATTTCTGGATTGTCTACTCTGTTCCATTGATTTGTATGCCTATTTTTATACCAGTACCATGCTGTTTTGGTGACCATGGCCTTATATTATCGTTTGAAGTTGAGTAATATGATGCCTCTAGATTTGTTCTTTTTGCTTAGTCTTGCTTTGGCTGTTGAGGCTCTTTTTTGGTTCCATATAAAATTTACAATTGTTTTTTTCTTGTTCTTTGAAGAATGATGGTGCTATTTTGATAAGAATTGCATTGAATTTATAATTGCTTTTGACAGTATGGTCATTTTCACATATATTGGTTCCGTCCATCCATGAGCATGGAATATGTTTGCATGTGTGTGTCATCTATGATTTCTTTCAGTCGTGTTTTGTAGTTTTCCTTGTAGAGGTCTTTCATGTCCTTGATTAGGTATATTCCTATGCTTTTAATTTTTTTTTTTTTTTCAGCTGCTGTGAAAGGGATTGAGTTCTTGATTTGATTCTCAGCTTGGTCGCTGTTGGTGTATAGCAGAGCTACTGATTTGTGTACATTAATTTTGTATCCTGAAATTTGATGAATTTATTTACCAGTTCTAGGAGCTTTTTAGGTGAGTCATTAGGGTTTTCTAGGTATATTATCATGTCATCAGCAAAGAGTGACAATGTGACTTCCTCTTTACTGATTTGGATTCCCTTCATTGCTTTCTCTTGTCTGATTCCTCTGGCTAAGACTTCCAGTACTATGTTGAATAGAAGTGGTGAAAGTGGGCATCCTTGTCTTGTTCCAGTTCTCAGGGAGAATGCTTTCAACTTTTCCCCGTTTAGTGTAATGTTGGCTGTGGGTTTATCATAGATGACTTTGGTTACCTTAAGGTATGCTCCTTCTATGCCAGTTTTGCTGAGGGTTTTAATCATAAAGGAGTCCTGGATTTTGTCAAATGCTTTTTCTGCATCTATTGAGATGATCATGTGACTTTTGTTTTAAATTCTGTTTATGTGGTGTATCACGTGTATTGACTTGTGTATGTTAAATCATCTTTGCATCCCTGGTATGAAACCCACTTGATCAGGGTGAATTATCTTTGTGATATGCTGTTAGATTGGGTTAGCTAGTATTTTGTTGGGGATTTTTGCATCTATTATGTTAATCATATAATATGTTCATCAGGGATTTTGGTCAGTAGTGCTTTTTGTTGTTGTTCTTATGTCCTTTCCTGGTTTTAGCATTAGGGTGGTACTGGCTTCATGGAATGATTTAGGAAGGATTCCCTCTTTCTCTATCTTTGGGAATAGTGTCAACAGGATTGGAACCAATTCTTTGAATATCTGATAGAATTCAGTTGTGAATCTATCTGGTCCTGCACATTTTTGTGGGTTACTTTTTAATTACCATTTCAGCCTTGGTGCTTGTTATTGATTTGTTCAATTTCTGTTTCTCCCTGGTTTAATCTAAGAGGGTTGTATATTTTTCAGGAATTTATCAATCTCTTCTAGATTTTCTAGTTTATGAGTGTAAAGCTGTTCAAAGTATCCTTGAATGTTCTTTTTATTTCTGTGGTATCGGTTATAATATCTCCCATTTTGTTTCTAATTGAACTTATTTGGATCTTCTCTCTCCTTTTCTTGGTTAAGCTCACTAACGGTCTACCAATTCTATTTATCTTTTCAAAGTGCCATTTTTTTGTTCCATTTGTTTTTTGTAGTTATTTTGTTTCAATTTAATTTAGTTCTGCTCTGGTCATGATTATGTCTTTTCTTTTGCTGGGTTTGGGTTCGGTTTGTTCTTGTTTCTCTAGTTCCTTGGGGTGTGACCTTAGATTATTTGTTTGTGCTCTTTAAAACTTTTAGATGTAGGTATTTAATGCTATGAACTTTCCTGCTAGCTCTTCTTTTGCTGTATTCCAGAGGTTTTGATAGGTTGTATCACCATTATTGTTCAGCTGAAATAATTTAAATTTACATCTTGATTTCATTGTTGACCCTAGGATTATTCAGAAGCAGGTTATTTAATGTCCATGTGTTTGTATGGTTTTGAAGGTTTCTTTTGGAGTTGATTTCCAATTTTATTTCACTGTGGTCTGTGAGAGTACTTGACATAATTTCAACTTTCTTAAATCTGTTAAGACTTGTTTTGTGACCTATCATATAGTCTATCTTGGAGAATGTTCCATGTGCTGATGAATAGAATATATATTCAGCAGTTGTTGGGTAGAATGTTCTATAGATATCTGTTAAGTCTATTTGTTCCAGGATGTAGTCTAAATCCATTGTTTCTTTCTTGAGTTTTTGTTTTGATGGCCTGTCTAGTGCAGTCAGTAGAGTATAAAGTCCTCTACTATTATCGTGTTGCTGTCAATCTCATTTCTTAGGTCTAGTAGTAACTATTTTATAAATTTGGGAGCTCTAGTATTAGGTGCATATATATTTAGGATTGTGATATTTTCCTGTTAGACTAATCCTTTTATTATTATATAATGTCCCTTTTTGTCTTTTTTAACTGCTGTTGCTTTAAATTTTGTCTTGTCAGATGTTAAAAATAGCTACTTCTGCTTGCCTTTGGTGTCCATTTACGTGGAATATATTTTTCCACCCCAATACCTTAAGTTTATGTGAGTCCTTATGTGTTGGGTGAGTCCTTGAAGACAGCAGATACTTGGATGGTGATTTCTTATCCATTCTGCCATTCTGTATCTTTTAAGGAGTATTTAGGCCATTTACATTCAATGTTAGTATTGAGATATGAGGTTCTATTCTATTAATCATACTATTTGTTGCCTGAATAACTTAGTTTTATTTTTTTTCATTGTGTCATTGTGTTATAGGTCCTGTAAGATTTGTGCTTTAAGGAGATTCTCTTTTTGTGTATTTCAAGGATTTGTTTCAAGATTTAGAGCTCCTTGTAGTGCTGACTTGATAGTGGTGCATTCTGTCAGCATTTGTTTGTTTGAAAAATATTTTATCTTTCCTTCATTTATGAGGCTTAATTTCACTGGATACAAAATTCTTTGCTGATAGTTGTTTTGTTTAACAGGGTTAAAGATAAGAACCCAATCCTTTCAAGCTTATAGGGTTTCTGCTGATAAATCTTCTGTTAATCTAATAAGTTTTCCTTTATAGGTTAACTGATTCTTTTGCCTCACAACTCTTAAGATTCTTTTCTTTTTCTTGACTTTAGATAACCTGATGACTATGTGCTGAGGCAATGATCTTTTTTCAATAAATTCCCCAGATGTTCTTTGAGCTTCTTGTATTTGGATGTCTAGATCTCTAGCAAGGTCAGGGAAATTTTCCTTAATTATTCCCTAAAATATGTTTTCCAAACTTTTAGATTTCTCTTCTTCCTTGAGAACACCAATTTTATTCTATTTTAATTTTAAACTAGAACTTGCAGTTGTTTTCAAAAGCTTAGATTTCACATGTAAAATTCCTTTAGTATATTTCATGAATCTCACTCTCTTTCCATTCTTATGTTGCATATGTGCTCTTCATTTTGCACTTGAAATTCTGCTGTAAGTAGAATTCCAAAAGACAACTAATTTTAGTGAAAATATATGTTATAACAAAAATGGTAAATATAAATAAGTAAACTATTTTAGGAATTCTACAATCAAATCTTTGCAAAAATGTTTCATCAGAAGGAAAATATATACTGTATAACTTTTAAGGAAAAAATATTAATTTGATGCAAACAAATTTCTAGGTAGCATACTTTTCTGTAGTCTTGGTAAGTATGAAAGAATTAAGGAAGGCACTAAGTTGAATTACTCTATATTCACTGCTGAGGATTTTGAACCTGAGAATGGTGGTGATAAGAAGATGGGTGATATGATAATATCTCTGTGTTTGAAAACATAATTTTAGCTAGTGTGTTTGAAAAATGACTGATGGTCTGTGGGGCTACAACCAGGGAGTCAATAAGGAGGATATTAGAATTAAGATAAAAGCTGATAATAGATGAGGACAGGCAGGAATAGGCAGCAATGAAGTAGAAGAGTAAATGGTTGGGAAGAGTGGAAATCTATTTGGATATATTAATTTGAAGATTCTATAGCAGTAAGAGTGTATAGATAGAAGATGAAATATTAATATGAAATTTTTATATCAGGCAATAGATATTAGAGTTATGGCATACAGAGTGAGGAATAAGGATAATAATGATATTTAATTGTCAGATAGAATGAAAGACAAAGAGGGTAGAAAATACATAATCCTCATTTAGCATATTTTTTCCCTCTCTTTTTGTATACACGTCTGTTTAACTTTTTTTTTTTAAGACAGGGTCTCTCTCTGTTGCCCAGGCTGGAGTGGGTGGCATGATCACAGCTCACTGAAGCCTCAGCCTCCTAGACTCAAGTGATCATCCTGCTTTAGCCTCCCCAGTAGCTGGGACTACAGGCATGCACCAAACACCAGGTTAATTATTTTATTTTAAGGAGAGATGGGGTTTCACCCTGTTGCATAGGCTGGTCTTGAAATCCTGAGCTCAAGCCATCCTTCTGCCTCAACCTCCCAATATGCTGGAATTACAAGTGTGAGCAACTATTTAATTTTTTTAAAATTATGCTTTAAGTTCTAGGATACACGTGCAGGACATACAGTTATGTTACATAGGTATATATGTGCTATAGTGGTTTGCTGCACCCATCAACCCATCATCTACATTAGGTATTTCTCCTAATGCTATCCCTACCCTTGCTCCCACCCCCCAACAGGCCCCAGTGTGTGATGTTCCCCTCACTGTATCCATGAATTCTCATTGTTCAGCGCACTTATGAATGAGAACATGTAGTGTTTGGTTTTCTGTTCCTGTGTTAGTTGGATTAGTTTGATTAGTTAGAATGATTGTTTCCAGCTTCATCCACATCCCTACAAAAGACATGAACTCATTCTTTTTTATGGTTGCATAGTATTTCATGGTGTATTTGTGCCACATTTTATTTATCTGGTCTATCATTTATGGGCATTTGAGTTGGTTCCACGTCTTTACTATTGTAAATAGTGACACAGTAAACATACGTGTGCATGTGTCTTTATAGTATAATAATTTATAGTCCTTTGGGTTATATAACCTGTAATGTGATTGCTGGGTCAAATGGTATCACCAAAAGCAATTGCAACAGAAGCCAACGTTGACAAATGGGATCTAATTAAATTGAAGTGTTCTGCACAGCAAAATAAACTATCATGGGAGTGAACAGGTAACCTACAGAATGGGAGAAAAAATTTGCAATCTATCCATCTGACAAAGGGCTAATTCCCAGAATCTACAAGAAACTTAAACTATTTAAATTTTAAAAATAGTCTGTGACAAGAGGAGCCAAGGTGGCTGAGTAGACACAGCCAAGAGTAACATCTCCTACTGAGGGACCAAGACATTGGGAAGACTGGCGTGCTCCAAGCAGATCTTCAGACGAAGGGTATTGAGAGCGCATCGAGGGAGGATGCAGGTGTGGGGCTGAAGTAGGAGGAAGGTGAGAACCCTGTACAGGGCTACGAAGCACTGGGACTTGTTCCCTGGACCCCAGTGATTCCTGGGGAAAGGGTGAGTTGAACAGGCAAAGAGTAGCCTGCTCTAACCACAAGAATCTGTAATCGTAGCATCAGGAGACCCCACAAGCCCCATAAACACTTGAGTTGGCAGGGAGAGCTGCTTGGAGAGTTGGTAGAGGTGGGACTACAGCCTGTATGTAGCCCAGAGAGCTTGGTGTAGGAATGTCTGTAGTGGAGTATGGCCATGAGTGCACATACCCCAAGGCTCACCATACACCTGTAGTTGACTTTAGCCTTAGGGTGACTGGCAGACCTGGATAGAGCAGGGTGGTGTTGCCTGTGAGACAAAAACAGTCTGATCTGAATACTTCCCTGTGTGCTGGCCTCTCTCCCAACAATCTGGCTGCACCTGCTTGCATGGAAGGCTCTGATGTTCAACCAAGGTATTTCCCTGTGGCCATAATCATAGCTCCTACCCTAACCAACAGAGAGCTCCAGCAGACTGACCCCCTCCTATAGGCACCAGTCCACCCATACCCTCTCTCCACTGAAGCCCTCTCCACTTGCTTTTGCTGGGCAATGCTCTTTCGCATGGGGCTATCCTTCCCAGCTACTTTGGCAAGCCTGCATGCATGAGTTGGACGCTTGCCTCCCCTCCCCAGCCAGATGCATGTGGCATATTCACTACTTGTACTGCCATTGTTGCCAGTGCAGATGGGCACTCCCTAACTCTCATTCCTCGTGGAGCCGTGTGGGCACCTGCTCACACAACATCACTATGAATGCGTGCCATAGATGCAGCAAACCGGCCCACCCCCAAAGCCCATTGCTGTTGGTTGTTTATTATGAGAGAAAAAAAAAAAAAAAAAAAAAAAAAAAAAAAAAAAAAAAAAAATGTTTATATGGACACTGGTGTCTACGCCCATGCCAGCACCTTGCCTCCACTGCCACTGCCTCCACTGCAATAAGCAGGTGTAGGAATGCTGCAGCCCCAGTTCTGCTGGTACCCCACACCAGCTGACATATGTACACCACACTGTACTGGTGCAGTTGCTGGCATGCACAAGCAAGCACCAATCTCATGACCACTGTCCTGATGAAGTGCTTTGGCCAGCTTCACATATTGGAGTTTTGTGGCCAGGGGACCCAGAACACTTCTGGCCCTCCAGTGCAGCAGGTTTATAATCTCAAAGGGCCACAGAACAAAGTTGGAGGCCCAGTCCCAGCTCCCAGAGTCAGAGCATGCAGCCTAGGAGTACTGAGCTCAGCCTTGACCCCATAAAATCTTCCAGAAACAAACCCAGTTGACTGAAACCACCTTACACTACAAACAACCTTCAAGGACATCAAGGAAGATAAAGCAAAAACCCCATCCAAATGACAGGAACTTCAAAGACTGAAGGCACATCAGCCCACACAGATGAGAAAGAACCAACACAAATACTCTGGAAACTCAAAAAGCGAGAATATCATCTCACCTCCTAACAAGCATGTTAGTTCTCCAGCAATGGTTTTTAACCAGGCTGAAATGATTCCAATGACAGGTATATACTTCAGAATATGGAGACAAATGAAGATCATTGAAATTTAGGAGAATGTCAAAAACCAGTCCAAGGAATCTAAGGAGTACAGTACAATGATACAGGAGATGAAAGGCAAATGACTACTTTAAGAAAGAAGCAAAGTGATCCAATAGAGCCAAAAAACTCACTTCAACTACTTTATGATACAATTTCAAGTATTAACAGCAAAATCAGTCCAGCTGAGGAAAGAATCTCAGAGCTTGAAGATCAATTCTCTGAAATAACTCAGTCGAACAACAATTTTTTAAAAAATGAATAAAGAATAATTAACAAAACCTTCAAGAAACATGAAATTACATAAAGAGATCAAATCTATGTGTCACTGGTGGCCCTGAAAGACACGGAGATAAAGCAAGCCGCTTGGAAAACATGGTTCAGAATGTTGCTCATAAAAATTTCCCCAACCTCACTAGAGAAGCCAACATTCAAATTCAGGGAATGCAGAGAACCTCTACAACATACAAGATGGCCATACCTAAGACACATAGTCATTAGATTTTTCAAGGTTGAAGTGAAATAAAAAATGTTAAGCACAACTCTGGAGAAGGGGCAGGTCACCTACAAAGGAAACTCAATCAGACTAACAGAGGACCTTTCATAAGAAGCCCTGCAAACCAGAAGAGATTGGGGACCTACATTCAACTTTCTTAAATAAAAGTAATTACAACCAAGAATTTCATATTCAGTCAAACCAAGCTTCATAAGTGAAGGAGGAATAAGATACTTTTCAGCAAGCCAATGTTGGGGGAATTTGTTATCACCAAACCTGCTTT
Organism: Rhinopithecus bieti; assembly: GCF_001698545.2. Classification (NCBI taxonomy): domain Eukaryota; kingdom Metazoa; phylum Chordata; class Mammalia; order Primates; family Cercopithecidae; genus Rhinopithecus; species Rhinopithecus bieti. Next base: position 272,610 of record NW_016806936.1, on the reverse strand, counting down.
ACAAGAGATTCTTAAGGGAATGCAAAATACAGAAAGGAAAGACCATTACCAGACACCACAAAAATGCACTTAAGTACATAGACTGCTGACACTATGTAGCAACTACACAATCGAGTCTGCATAATAACCAGCCAACAACATGATGACAGGATCAAATTCTCACATATCAATATTAATGTTGAATGTAAACAGGCTAAATTCCCCAATTAAAAGCCAGAGAGGGGCAAATTGAGTAAAGAAGAAAGACCCAAATGTATGTTGTCTTCATGATCCTCATCTCACATGCAATGACATCCACAGGCAAAAGTAAAGGGATGGAGAAAATCAAGCAAGCAAACAGAAACCAGAAGAAAGGGAGGGGTTAGTATTCTAATTTCAGATAAAACAGACTATAAACCAACAAAGCTGAAAAAAAGACAAAGAAGGGCATTACATAATGGTAATGAGTTTAATTCAACAAGAAGATATGACTATCCTAAATATATATGCACCCAACACAGAAGTACCCAGATTCATAAAAAAAGTTCTTACAGACTTACAAAGAGACTTAGATAACCATACAATAATATTGGATGATTTCAACAACCCAGTGTCAGTACTAGACAGATCATTGATTCAGAAAACTAACAAAATATTTGGGACTTGAACCCCACACATGACCAGATATAACTAACAGACATCTACAGAACTTTCCACCACACTGGAAAAAAATACAGAATATACCTTCTTTACAACTGCACATGACATGTACTCTAAATTTGACCACACAATTGGGCATAAAACATTTATCAGCAAATTCAAAATAAAACAAAATCATACCAACCACAATCTCAAAGCACAGCACAATAAAATTGCAATCAATACCAAGAAGATTGCTTAAAGCCCTACAATTACATAGAAATTAAACAACCTGTTCCTGAATGACATTGGATAAACAAAAAATTTAAGGCAGAAATCAAGAAATTATTTTAAACTAATGAGAACAAAGATGTAACATACGAGAATCTAGGATACAGCTAAAGCAGTGTTAACAGGGAAGTTTATAGAACTAAATGCCCACACTAAAAGTTAGAAAACTTCAAAGTATTAACCTAAAATGACACCTAGAATTACTAGAAAAGAAAAGCAAATCAACCCCAAAGTTAGCACAATAGAAGAAGTAACTAAAATCAGAGGTGAAGTGAAGGAAATTGAGATGCAAGAAGCTATACAAGAGAACAATTAATCCAGTAGTTTGTTATTTGAAAAAAATAAATAGGATTGATAGATCATTAGCTAGACTAACAACAAAAGAGAGAGAGGATCAAAATAAACAGAATCAGAAATGACAAATGAAACATTACCACTGACCCCACAGAAACAAGACAAAACCCTCAGAGCCTCCTACGAACATGTCTATGTAAATAAACCAGAAAATCTAGGAAAAAGTAGATAAATTCCTAGAAACATACAACCTCTCAATATTGAACCAGAAATAAATTGAATCCATGAACAGATCAATAATGAGTTCTGAAACTGAATCAGCACTAAAAGCCTATCATCCAGAAAAAGCTCAGGAGCAGACCACTTCTGAGCTGAATTCTACCAGATGTACAAAGAGCTGGTGTCATCCATGCTGAAACTATTTCAAAAATTGAGGAGGAGGGACTTCTTCCTAATTCATTCTGTTAGGCCAGCATCATTCTGATCTCATAACCTGGCAGACATACAAGAAAAAGAAAACTTTAGGCCAATGACCCTGATGGACATAGATGCAAAAATCTTCAACAAAATACTAGCAGACCTAATCCAGCAGCAGGTCAAAAAGTGAATCCACAACAGTCAAGGAGGATTTATCCCTAGGACACAAGATTGGTTCAACATATGCAAATCAATAAATTTAATTCATTGCATAAACAGAACTAAAAACAATAACCAAATGATTATCTCAATGAATGCAGAAAAGGCTTTTGGTAAAATTCAACATCCCATCATTGTAAAAACCCTCAATAAAGTAGACATTCAAGAAACATACTTCAAAATAATAAGAACAATCTATGCTAAACCCAAAGCTAACTTGATACTGAACAAGCAAAAACTAGAAGACTTCCACTGTGAGAACGAGAATAAGACAAGATGCCCACTCTCACCACTCCTATTAAACATAGTACTGCAAGTCCTAGTCAGACCAACCGGGCAAGAGAAAGAAAATAAAGACATTCAAATAGGAAGAAACAAAGTCAAACTATCTGTGCTGTAGACAGTGCAATACTCTACCATGAACTCCATAGCCTCTGCCTAAAAACTCCTAGATCTGATAAACAATTTCAGCATAGTTTCAATATACAAAATCAATAGCATTTCTACACACCAACAATGTCCATGTGGGAGCCAAATCAAGAATGCAATTTTATTCACAATAGCCACAAAAAGAATAAAATACCTAGGAATATGGGTAGCCAGGGAGGTGAAAGGTCTCTACAACAAGAATTAAAAAACACTGCTGAAAGAAATCAGAGATGACACAAATAAATGGAAAAACATTCCACGCACATGGATAGGAAGAACCAATATTGTTAGAATGACCATACTGCCCAAAGCAATGTACACATTCAACGCTATTCCTATCAAACTATCAATGACATTGTTAACAGAATTAGAAAACATTATTTTAAAATTAATATGGAACCAAAATGAGCTCAAATAGCCAAGGAAATCCTAAGCAAAAAGAACAAAGCTAGAGGCATCACATTACCCAACTTCAAACTATACAACAGGGCTGCAGCAACCAAAACAGCATGGTAGTGGTATAAAAACAGACACATAGACCAATAGAACAGATTGAGAGCCCAGAAAAAAAAAACAACACACACACACACACACATTTACAACCATCTTACCTTTGAAAAGTTAATAAAACAAGCACTGGGGAAAGGACTTTCTATTCCATAAATGGTGCTAGGATAACTGGCTGGCCATATGCAGATAATTGAACTTCAATCCTCTCCTTATACTACATACAAAAAATCAACTCAGGATGGATGAAGACTTAAATATAATACCTTAAATTATAAAAACCCTGGACGATAACCTAGGAAATGCCATTATAGATATAGAAAGAGGCAAAGCTCACATGATGAAGGTGCCAAAAACAACTACAACAACAACAATAAAAAATTGACAAATGTGACCTAAGTAAACTGAAGAGCTTCTGTAGAGAAAAAGGAACTGTCAACAGAGTAAACAAACAACCTACAGAATAAGAAAAATTAATTGCAAACTAGGCATCTGACTAAAGGCCTGGTATCCAGAATCTACAAGGAACTTAAGCAAATTAACAAGCATTAACCAAACGACCCTATTAAAAAGTGGACAAAGTATATGAACAAACACTTTTCAAAAGAAGATATACATGTGGTCAGTAAGCATATGAAAAAAAGCTCAACATCACTTATCATTAGAGAAATGCAAACCAAAACCACAATGAGATACCATCTTACACCTGTCAGAATGACTATTATTAAAAAATCAAAACCTAACAGATGCTGGCGAAGTTGTGGAGAAAGGGGACACTTGTATACTGTTGGTGGTAATGTAAATTAGCTTAATCATTGTGTAAAGCAGTTAGGCAATTTCTCAAAGAACTTAAAATAGAACTACCATTTCCCCCAACAATCCTATTATTGGGTATATGCCAATGGAATATAAAGCATTCTACTATAAAGACATATGCACATGTATGTTCATCACAGTACTATTTAAAATAGCAAAGACATGTAATCAACCTTAATGCCCACCAATGGTAGACTGGATAAAGCAAATGTGGTGTATATACACAATGAAATACTATGGAGTCATAAAAATGAGTGAGATCATGTCCTCTGCTGAAACATGGATGAAGTTGGAGGTCATTATCCTATGCAAACTAACACAGGAACAGAAAAGCAAATACCAGACGTTCTCACTTACATGAGGGAACTAAACATTGAGTACACCAAAAGGACATAAAAAAGGGAACAACAAATGCCAGGGTATATTTGTGGTTGGAGGGTGGGAAGAGGGTGAAACACTACCCATAAGGTCCTATGCTTATTACCTGGGTGAAAAAATAATCTGTACACCAAACCCCTGTGAGAGAAAATTTACCTATATTACAAACCTGCACATGTACCCATGAACCAAAAATAAAGTTAAATACATAAAAAAGAATAGCCTATGGCAGCCTGGCCAACATGAGGAGATCCCATCTTTGCAGAAAAAAAAAAAAAATCTAAAAATGTAGGCAGTTGTGGTGGTGCATGCCTGTGGTCCTAACTACTCAGGAGACTGAGGTAGAAGGATTACTTGAGCCTGGGAGAGAGGTCGAGGCTGCAGTGAGCCATAATTTTGCCATTGCACTCCGGCCTGGGCAACAGAGTGAGACCTTGTCTCAAAAAATTATAGCCTATAACTCATAAATTAACTTTTTGAATCTCAATTATTTTTAATTTTTTTTAAATTTTCAGTTCTGGGGTACATGTGCAGGATGTGCAGGTTTGTTACATCGGTGAACATATACCATGGTGGTTTGCTTGCACCTACGAACTCATCACCTAGGTATTAAGACCAGCATGCATTAACTATTTTTCCTAATGCTCTCCCTCTCCTCAACCCATTTTTATTTGATGCCAAATATCCAAAAAAGCAATTCTTTTAATAGTTTGGTTAAATGGGGAGTGAATTTTGTATATTTCCAGTATAAAACTGAAGATGTTGCCATCATAATATATTTTCCCAAAGGTTTTCATGTACACAATATCATTTTTTCAAGGATCCACCTGAATTACTTCCATTAGAGTCATTCATTTAGGCTAAGTAATTATTTTCAAGAGGCTCTTGAAATGAAAATGTCTTACCTCTTTAGCCTATAAGGTGCGATGAATATTTTTGTTAGTAAATGGGAACTATTAAAAAAATCCTGAGGGAAATTACATTACGAGAGATATTTGAGGGACGGGAGCAGGAAAATCATTATAATCCTGATACCTGTTATGGAGAGAAATATCATGTTAGGCAATTAAATGGTAATGCTTATACCACTGCAATGCAGGATGTTCTAGGAGGCAAAGCAGCATAGCGGTCCAGAGCCTAATGGCTTTGGTTCAAAATTCTGTTTACCACTTCCTGGCTGTGTGATATTTTGCAAATAACTTAACCTCTCTATACCTAATCCATGAAATAGATACTATAATAATATCTGTCTGCCAGAACTATTAGAAAAATGAAAGCAATTTCTGCATAACAAAGTGTCTGCCTCAGCTAATGGTGACTATTATTATTAGAGAAGCTGAAAAAACAAATAAAAATGGCTACCAAAAAATGGAAACCCAAATTCACACTATATGTAAAATATTGACTGAATAAGAACAATTGGTGTCAGATGAGCAAACAATATATATCAAAGAATAGAACCTCATAATGCCTTATATGTATTAAATGATCAATACTAATAAATGAATAATTATAAAGGAAACATTTTTATGTCCAACTATATATTTGAAAGTAAAGTAATAAAAGGAATAATGTAGAAAATAGGTAATTAGTCAACCATAAAACAATGGCAGGTATATTTTTTAAATTGTATTTATTGTTTTAGGAATTATCAACAAAAATACTATATGCCTCTACTCCTAAACAAAGAATGTGGTAAAATGAAATTATCATTGAAAAAAATCTAAAGAGTATTAGTTAGTCTTTAATAGTGTTGATGCTGCATTTTTAACTATCTTCTCATGTAATTAAATTATTTCCATTGAGGTTTCTGAAGGTTTTCTTATGGCATCACTATGACTGTGTTTAAAATGTGTTTAGACACTAATGCAGTTTGCATAATGACCTGTTCATCAGCAAAAGGCCTAGGGAAACAAGAAGAAAAAGTGTCAAATTCTTCATATTAACTTATCTAAAAAACTCAAGTATGTATCTGATATCAGCAAACCAAATACTGAATATTGTTTTCATGTTTCATTTTCAGTATAAATAGCATTTTGTCTAAACTAGTTTTAGTTAAGGAGAGCTGCTGACGAAAGCCTGTGTTAGTCTGTTCCAACTACTATAACAAAATACCATTGACTTGGTGGTTTATAAACAACAGAAATTTATTTGTCACAGTTCTAGGAAGACTAGAAAGTCCAAGATAAAGACCCAGAAGATTCCATTTTGGGTAAGTGCCCATCATCATGCTCTGACTTCACATGGTGGAAGGGGCAAGGGATCTCTCTAGGATCTCTTTTATAAAGGAACTAATCACATACAAGGGAGTTAACCAGCTTTCAAAGTCCCCACCTCCTAATCCATCACCTTGGGGATTAGTATTCCAACTGTAAACATTCAGTTAATTACACCTAACTTTTGTGTGTTTGCATATGTCAGTATTTAAATGTATTACTACTCTTTATAATGACTAAAAAAAAAAAAAAAAAATCCAGAATTAGAATACATCTAAAACCTTCTTTAAGGCTTAAGCCTCGAGGCTATTATTCATTAATTATAAGAAATTGATGATTTGCTCTACTACCCTAATTGTGCGATGACATAAACCAGATTATGTTTGATTTGATTTTGTGATGCTCATATAGCAGTTCTAATTAACAGTCAAATAGTTCAAATTCAAGTCTCCTCAGGCAAACCTACAAAATCTTTGAGGGAAGAAAAAGCTGTTAACTGTCACGTAATTTTGCTTTTTATTTTTTTCTTCTCCGTCAAATGTCAAAGTGATAAATCAGGAATTTGAAAACCATATCAAAGAAAGGCGAGCACATGTTGTGGCAGCACCACATCAAGATTCACATCTGCATAAAGACTCTTGGACCAAGGTGCTGTGCAACCTACCATTGAGATGCAAGGCACCCACTTGCTCTTCCTGTCACTTTCAATCACTCATTCAGGTTCAACAGGGACCCATCAGATATAAAGATCAAATGACAAAATAAGCCTCCAATCATGAGTTGCTACAGCACAGGTGCATCACTGTGTCCACTTCATGCCATTTTGACAGGCCTTTCATACAAAGGCAAAGACTAATGTTAATAGACACTTCAATAAATTATTTTTCAAAAGGTATTTACTATATGCTTTCACAGGAGAACAAAGGTAAATCACTTAAATTTACATGCAAAAGTGAGTTGAAAACAAAATGAGATTTTAAATGTGTGTTGTGTGTGTATATATATACCTATACGAATTAAATTTAAGTATATGATATTATATATTTGGAGATGGAGTATCACTCTTGCTGTGTCACAGAGGCTGGAGTGTAGTGGAGGGATCTCAGCTCACTGCAACTTCTGCCTCCAGTCTTCAAGCAATTCTCCTGCCTCAGCCTCTCAAGTAGCTGGAACTACAGGTGTGTTCCTACAGGTGTGCCACCATGCCTGGCAAAATTTTTATATTTTTAGTAGAGATGGGGTTTTACCATATTGGCCAGGCTGCTCTCGAACTCCTGACCTCAAGTGTTCTACCCATCTTGTTCTCCCCAAAGTGCTGAGAATACAAGCTTGAGCCACTGCGCCCAGCCAAAAAAAAAAAAAAAAGAAAAGCAGAAAACGCTGGTCTCCTTGAAAACTCTCATTGGTGAAAGCAAATGCAACATTGTGAGCATATTTTGCTGGCAGCTTCCCTCCTAGACTGAAACCACACTGTCTTGTATGTCTATCCTGTGAGTCATCTGTTGTTACTCATTTGTGTGCTCTCTTTTGCTTCTTTTCCCTCTCTTTCTGGGTGTCAGTTGAACTTCAAAGGGATAAATGAAACAAAGCTTGATATCAGGTAGAGTGGCAACTCCTTTTTAAATAGAGAAAGTGGTTCGTGTGAGAAAAAGCTGAAATTCTTACATAGGGTTTGAGTCTCATGAACACAAGTCTTTCCTAAAACTCCTTGAAAAGCAGCACATTGCATTTCATGTTTGTCTCACTATTGTTTTATGATGGCTATCATTTATGCCGACAGAAACAATACAGCATTTCAAAGGGTTCTAGTCAGAATTTTTTGTAACATACTACAAAAACTATGAGAGACCATGTGAGAGACCAGTAAAAAAATAGTCATCAACACCAAGAACTGAAACACATAAGTCATTAAAAGTGACTTGCTTCAATAACATATTTCCCTAAAACAACAAATATAGTAATTTAATATAATACAAATTGCTATAGAAAAAAAAGAAAAACCTTAAGTGAGAAACAATGTCATAAAGTTAAAACAGAGTGACTGACTGTACAGTGATAAAACTATGTAATATTTAAATTGAACTATATAAAATTGCTGATATCTGACTGATTTTACCTAGAAAAATGCCAGTTTCATCCATATATTTTTAAATTACAGTATCTTGCTCTGTTACCCAAGCTGGAGTACAGTGGCATGATCATAGCTCACTGTACTCTCCAACTCCTGAGCTCAAGCAATCCTTTCACCTCAGCCTCCTAATCAGCTAGGACGAAAGGTGTGTGGCACCATGCCTTGCTAAGTTTTAAAAAATAATTTTGTAGAGACAGGGTCTTGCTGTGTTGCCCAGGCTGATCTCAAATTCCTGGCCTCAGGAGATCCTCCCTCCTCAGCCTCCCAAAGAGCTGGGATTACAGCTGTGGGTCACTGAGCCTCATTTATATGGTTTTATCTAAAGCTAAAATGTGCTCTGTACAAATAACATCTTCAGAGATCTTGCATGTATCATGTATGTTGTAAATAGGAGTTTTCTTTTTTATGACTAAAACATCCAGGTAAATCATTATTTTTCAAAATTCTTCCCAAGTAGAAATCTTTATCAAATTATCTATAAAACTGTGTTGCTTTTATCTTCTCCTGCCCTTTTTTCACACTTGAATCTTCAGAAAAACTTGATGACATTTAGAAAGTGCACCTAATTCACACGTTTATCACTTCTTGAAAAGAAAAATCCATTTTGTACAACTTGAGAAATACTACTTCTCTTTGCTTTGGAGTTCAAATATTGCTATCTGAGGTTTATTTGCTAGAGGGCAGGTAAACTTTCTGCAGTAGTCAAAGTTTGAGGCAATTATGCTGGCAGAAACAACTATCTAACCAGAGAAGTTACAACTGGGAAATAATTAGAACGCTGGTCTTTGGCATCTGGTTCAACGGCTTTAAGGAGAGCTTGCAAAGATATCTCTGACCCCTTAGTACCTATTACCTCATTAACAAATATCAACAAGAATGGCTGGTGGGTGATATCTTCCCTTAAATGTGATTACTGCATAATTGACAAGAATAAAATATTTTCTTGCTTTACACCACACTACCGTAGTTAGCAAGACTACAGCAAAATGTTAAAATGTGATGGACATGCAAAGAAGTTAAAGAGTTTACCAACAATAGGATTCTCTAGTCTCATGGCATGAGAAGCAGCGTTAAGAAGAAATTATACATGCATACATATATTTATGGGTAAATATCATATTATCAGAATTGTTAGGTACTTGTGAGGGTAGAAATAAACTAAAGATATCCATCATACATTGCTTTTTACTTATTTTCCAACTCTAATAAAACTGCATCTGATCTTGATAACTTTTTGGCAAAATAGAATTGTTAATTACCCATCTATATATTTATTGATTAAAATAGCATCCTTAAGCTTTTAATTTTCATGTTTATTTTCTGTAAACAGTTTTATGTTTTCAGTATGTGGAGTTAATTTTTCTATGTGAATATGTACTCTATCCTCCTTTTAATTTTTATCAATCTCAAATTTTACCTTTAAATTTAATTTTATATTTGCTATCCATGTTACTTTTTAGCACCTACCATTTATGGAAAGAGAATTCTCTTCATGATACCATGCTAGGTTGAAGCCGGAATTTAACTTAGCTTATTTATTGACTGATCTAGACTTGTTAGGTGCAAGAAGAAACAAGTTAATTTTTTTGTCAAAACTGCCCCTATTGTCTGCCCTATGGACTCTTGCCCCTAGGTGAAACACCAACAGATTTCATGTTTTTCTTGTTTTTCTGGTTATTATCAAATGCTTTAGAGCCCAGTCTATTCTACTATACAAAATGTTAGATTTTAGGATTTCACCCTATATGGATATAACATCCCCTCTCACTGTAGCAATTGGAAATATCATTGAGAATGTTAGAGCAGCACAGTCACTTTCATGACTGCAGCATTGTCCCTCTGTATATGACAAATTTTTGTAGGGTGATTTTGTAATTGTCTCAGAAATTTGCCTGCTGGATATTATGTTAATTGTTCTCTAGTGTAAAAGATACCTCAATTAGTTGACTGCAGCTAATTCATAACATCTCAAGCTCTGGTTTTCTGTGTTTGGTGTAATTGGGACACCTCAACTTATCAGCCTGGGGAGATAGGTCTTTAAACTTTCCTTGCCCCTCATCTGTATTTTTCAGGGTATACTCTGGCCTATAGGAAATAGATGCCTTAATCCAACAACTCAAAAATTGTGTTCCTCTCTTTTACAGTATTAACTTAAGGGAGATTTTGGTCCTTTACTTTTATAAGTATAAATTGAAGTACATAATCAGTTGACTTTAATTAAAGGAGATTATTCTAAGAAATCTGTGCAGGCCTCTTCCAGTCAGATAAAAAAAAAAAAACTTAAAATTAGAGAGGCAAGGTTCCGTACAGGAAGAAGAAATTCCCTCTATGAATAGAAGCTTTAGTTTCTGCCCAAGGGGGAGAACCTACATTTCTTGATCTTGTTCAGATTTCAGGTTTGCCTTGGCAGCCTCCCATAATTGCATGCTTGCAATAAATCTCTTAATACCTATCTACTTCTGGTTTCACTTCTCTGTTTGTATCTCTTTGACAGATGCAAATGGTGGAACCTAAAGAGATTCAAGAGAGACAGAATCTTAGGATGAGTTTTCTGAATTGGTTATGTATTTTCTGATATTGGTTCTCTAATTTGAATCCATCTAAAGACACTGACAACTCAATTTTCATTGATGAAGAAGGCATTAGTAGTCCGTGGCATGGTATGATAGTAGCAATATGCAAAATATTGCAATTGGACACTCCTAATCAGATGCTTGTAAAAGGTAGGGTTCTAGATGACCCTGTATTTGATATCTCAAAATATTCAACTTAAACTAAGAAGTATAATGGGATTGGCTGGTTGCTCCTAACTGCCCTAGAGAATGTGGGGAAAAGAGTCAAATAGGAGCTTCAAATTTGCGACAGAAACTCCTTATATATGACCTTGAAGCTTTCTATGCTTGATCTGAAAGAAACTCTTAGATTCTGAAAGTTAAACCTAGAGCCTTATCCTGCTTGTTGCTGAATTAAAAAGCAAATTTAATTACCAGCTTTAGAGAGTTCCTTCCATTAAAGTGAAGGCATTTATTAGGAAGAAATGGAATCCTGAAAGTTGGAATGGGGAAATATGGGATGATCCTGATGGGGAACATCAAACCTGTAAGTTTTGCTAAATCTTCTTGCCAATTGAATGAGCCTTTTCACTCCTGCCTGAGGAGGTTACCTCTGCTTTGCCTGAAGAACCAACTCCTGTGGTAGTTGTTTTGCAAAGCATTGCTGATTCTTGTTAGGATTTACTCCTGCTATTTTTCACTTCCAGACCTATAAGTAGAAGTCCTAGCAGGTCCTAGAGGATAAGGTACAAAATGCGATTCATGAGGAGATGTACTATACATATGATGGAAAATAAACAAAGGTGGATCAGGTTGAATTTATTGATATAGGTTCACAAAGTAAAGATTTTGCATTCAAGTTTTCTTTCTTTCTTTCTTTCTTTCTTTCTTTCTTTCTTTCTTTCTTTCTTTCTTTCTTTCTTTCTTTCTTTTTCTTTCTTTTTTTTTTTTTTGTTTGAGACAGTCTTGCTATGTTACCCAGGCAGAGTGGAGTGCAATGATGCCATCTCAGCTCACTGCAACCTCTACCTTTGGGGTTCAAGCAGTTCTCCTGCCTCAGCATCCCGAGTAGCTGGGATTACAGGCACACACTACCACACCGGGATAATTTTTTATTTTTGGTAGAGACAAGGTTTCACTATGGTGGCCAAGCTGCTCTTGAACTTCTGACCTCAAACAATTTGCCTGCCTCAGCATCCCAAAGTGCTGAGACTACAGGCATGAGCCACCGTGCCCAGCCCTCAAGTTTTATTTCAAGGAGCTAGAAAGAACCCTGACAGTGTAGTTGGTTGGCTGAAACATGAATCCAAAGGTGATTTACACCAAATGAGATTGAAATGCCAGAACTGATTTGGTATAATATAGAGAAAGGAATACAAAAGCTTAAGGAGATTTAAATGTTGAGTGGATTTATTATGGAAGACCCACTCATTCACTCTGGGAAGGCCCAGAATTTTTCCCACGATGTGAGAAATGAATTTTTGAGGACAACTAAGCATCTTTAAGTTATCTGTGATCACTTGTGTATATTGGTCAGAAATTGCAGTGGGAATGCTTGTTGCCAAACTAGAATCTCTAAATACAATGGCATAATGGTATCCTACGGAGGCAAGACCAAGTAGAAAATATCTTCAAAGTCAAAGTGGGCATGGATGTCATAATGGACAGTGAAGTCACAGCAGTAATCCTTAATCTGATTTGCAGAGACCTGTAGTGTTGGGTGGTTGATCATGGTGTTCCTATAAATGAAATAGATAGGTAGTCCACTAGTTCTGTGTAAAGGGGATAGTTCTAGGTCAAGTGAACAGAGGACTAACTTGTATGATAAAAACAGGAGTCAGAACCACTCAATAAATTTCTAAACTTGAGGAAATTTGCAGACACAAAACTCCCTGAATAAAGGAGAGGCTATATCCCCTTGAGAGAGGATCCCATTACGTTGTAAACAATCTACTCTGGTATTCTTTCTTCAAACCTTCCCTTAAGGGGCACATGACCATTTACCAAGATGGCAGTGTATTGGGAAAAAAGAAATAATCATACTTTTCCTAGATTACTGACACTGACTCTGAACTGATACTAATTTCTAGAGATCCAAAACATTATTGTGGTCAAACAGTTAGAGTGGTAGACCTCAGAGGCTTATGAAGGTCCGGTGATCAAAACAGTTTTACAGCACCTGTCTCACCATAGATGCAGTGGGTTCCTGAACATATTTTGTGGTTATGTCCCCATTTTAGACTGCATCATTATTACAGTTGTACTTAGCAAATGGCAGAATATCCACATTGGTTCCCTGATCTGTGGAATGAAAGCTGTCATGGTGGTAGTGGCCACATGGAATACAATCAAACTACCTTTATGTACAAAATAGTAAAGAAAAGCAATGCTTCATTTCTAAAGAGATTTCAAAGATTAATGCCACTATTAAGGAACTTGAAAAATGTAGGGGTTGTGATTCCCACCACATCCACATTCAACTAATCTATCTGGCTTGTGCAAAAAAGAGATAAGTCTTGGAGAATGACGATAGATTAACTTAACTTAATCAAGTGGTGACTCCAGTTGCAGCTGTTGTTCCAGACATGCTTTCATTGTTTGAGCAAATTAAGGCATTCTCTGGTACCTGATATGCAGCTATTGTTCAGGCAAATGCTTTTCCTTTATCCTTGTTATAAAAGACTGCCAGAAATCCGTTTGTTTTGAGCTCCTAATGCCAGCAATATAAATTCTCCAACCCTACGTCATAATTTAGTCCATAGGGACACAATCACTTCTGCCTTCCACAAAACATCACAAAACAAAGTGTAGACTGCCATCCAGTAACTTTGAGTTTCACGCCTCTGAAACAATAGGCAAAAAAGAAATAATATTATCAATGCATTACATTGATAACATTATTCTGGTTAGAACTGGTAAGCAAGAAATAGCAAGTATTATAGACATATTTTTAGGGGTCCAGAGGTGTGAAACATGTTGAGATGTTCCTTGTACACATAAGGATAGCTGTCACATTTGACCTCTTCTACAACCGAAAAAGAGCACAACACCTAGTTGGCCTTTTTTGGATTTTTTCTGTCAGCAACATATTCCTTATTTGAGTTTTAAGTAGGGTCCAGAACAAAAGAAGGCTCTGCAAAATGTCTGGACTAGGAAGGGAAAACTGAGGCCTGATTTATGATTGTTTCTGCTTGATGTGCAGGTACCACATAAAAATGGACAGCTGTAGCACTAAAGGCCCTGTCTATAACATTCCTGAAAAACAGTAATAAAGGGGAATCTTCCGGCGGGGTAGAACTTCAAGCAGTATTCTGGACTGTTTATTTTCCTAGGAAGCAAAAAACAGTCAGAAGTAAGAGTCTATATTAACTCCCAAGCTCTGATCAATTATTTGACTAGGTGGTCAGGGATTTGGAAGGAGCACGATTGGAAAACTGGTTGCAAGATAGTGTGGGAAAAAGTATGTTTATAGACTTCCCTGAATGGACGAATAATGAAAATTATTTTGTCCTGTGCGAATTCTCATAAAAGAGTGATCTCAGAAGAGTAGATTTAATTAAACAAGTGGATAAGATAATCTTTTCTGCTGGTCAGCCTCTTTCCCCAGCCCCTCCTGCCATTGTTCAACAGGTTAATAAAGAAAGTGACCATGGCAGTAGGGATAGAGGTTGTTCTGGGTTAAGAAATTGGACTTCCATTCCCATTGTCAACCTGGCCACAGCTACTGTTTACTGTCCAATCTTCCAGAGGTAGAGAACAATACTGAGTCCTTGATATGGAACCATTCCCTGGAGCCAAAAGACAGCTTGATTACACTGGATCACTTTCATCATGACAGGTGCAGCACTTTGTCTTTACTGGAAAAGACACTCTGAATATGGATCTTTATTTTCATTTACAAGATGTTCCTGCCAAAACTAGCCACGAGTTTACAAAATCCCTTATCTGCCTTTATGGTATTCAACACAGTATTAATTGCTTCTGATCAAGAAACTCATTTAACAGCAAGTAAAATGTAGCAATGGGACCATCTTTATAAAATTACTAGTCTTACTATGTTCCTTATCGTCCAGAAGCAGCTGGTTTGGCAAAACAGTGAAATGGCCTTTGAAGACATTTAAAACACCATCTAAGGAACAATGTTTAGTGAGGCTGGAAAAATATCCTCCAAGATACTCCATATAATCTAAATCAGCATCCAATATAATAGTGCTTTTTCTCTTATAGCCAGGATTATGGTCCAGGAATCAAGGGGTGGAAATGAGAGTGACTCCACAAACTTTTACCCCTAGTGATCTGTTAGCAAAATTGGTACTTTCTGTTTCATCACCTTAACATCTGATGGTTTAAAAAATTTGGAGAAACAACAATGGCCATTGAACTGAAAGCTTAGACTGCCATCCAGTAACTTTGGGTTTCATTCCTCTGAAACAATAAGCAAAGAAGGGGATTACTAAATTGGCTATGTGGATTGGTGCTGAATACCAAGAGGAAATTGGGTTACTGCCATAGAATGGAAGTAAGAAACAGTGTGTCTGGGATACAGGATATTCCATAAGGCATCTCTTAAGATGATCATATTCTGTGATTACATCAATGGAAAACTACAAAAACCCGATTCAGACAAAACTTCTAATGGTTCAGACCCTTCAGGAATGAAGTTTGAGCCACCCTGTCAGGCAAATAACAACAACTAAGTATAGTGATTTCTGAGAGCAAAGAGGATATTGAATGGGTAGTAGAAGAAGTTCTAAATACCAGCTATGATTATGTGGTCAGCTGCAAAAATGAGGACTGTAATAGCATGTCTGATGGTTAATTTTATATGTGAATTTGACTGGGTCACAATGCTCACCTATTTAGTAAGACATTATATTGAATATTTCTGTGACAGTTTTTTTAGATGAGCTTAACATTTAAGTTGGTGAACTTAGAGCAAAACAGTTTACTCTCCATAATGTGAGTGGGGTTAATTCAATCAGTTGAAAGCCTTAATAGACCAAAGTATAACCACCCCAAGAGCTAAAAGGAATTCTATCAGTAGAGTGCCTTTGGATTTGAACTGCAACTCTTCCCTGGGTCTTCAGGCTTCCAGCCTACCCCATCAGATTTTGGACTTACCAAGCTCTGCAATCACATGAACCAATTATTTAAGTTCTCTCTCTCTGTCTCACTCTCTTTCTCTCTTTCTTTCTCTCTCTCTTTCTCTCCTTATCCCATTGGTTCTGTTTCGTTGAAGAATCCTAATATGTTTGCATATATAAGCTAAATATTTTTGTTTTCTGCCCTCTCTTATTCCTTTGTCATAAAATATACAAATGATAGCTAACTTTATATTACAGCATTTGAATTACTGAATATCATCAGAGAAGAGTGGACATTACTCAAGGTCTTTGCATCATTGCCTCATGTTTGTTAGTTGTATGCAACATATTCATACTATATTAGGCAGAATTATGACATTGTTATTATCTTTATTTAGAGATTAACATGGATTAAGAAGATTTTTGCATGGGTACTAAAGTGAAAAGGGCTAGGATGTGAATGTAAATTTTGTGGATCAAGTTGGTTAGGCTCCAGCCTCACTTATTATTTATCTACTGAGAAGGCATTTTATAGATTTGAATACAGTTCATAATCAGTTGACTTTAAGTAAGAAAGATTAACCTAGCCTTTCTCCATGGGCCTGATTTAATTAGCTGAGAGTCCTTAAGAGCAGAGCTGAGGCTCCCCCGGGGAAGAAGAATTTCTGCCTGTGAATATATGCTTTGGCTTGTGCCAGAGAGTTCCATTCTGCCCTCTTGATTACCTACTGTATGAATTTTGTACTTGCCTAGCTATGCCCTAGCATAGCACAAAACAATTTCTTGTAATAAATCTGTTAATATATTTTTTCTATTAGTTCTGTCTCTTTGGTTGAACTGAATCAATAGGAAATATACATCATTTCCAATGCCCATAATGATAAACACTGATATAGATGTAAGATAAGATGCCAGTCTTCCAAGTGTTCAAAGTTTTCTGTAAATCTCAAATCACCAACATCATTATATTTATAATTTGCTTTCATTCTTTAAGATCTGGGTTTAATTAAGGGGTTTTCCATATTTTTGACCATGTTTATTAATATGTTTTGGTTAGTTAACCAGATACTTCATTAGCAAAAGTGGAATACGTGGTAACCTATATTATAAAAATGTCATTGTGAATCGTTAACTTTGATGAAAGAAATTCTATACTTGCAAAGAATACGGTAGCTGAAGAAGTTAGCCTTTAAATTTAAACATGTTGATAAAGTGAGACTAGCAAATATACTTGGGATTCTATCTATCTATCTATCTCTATCTATTTATCTCTATCTATCTATCTATTTATCTATCCATCAATGAGGCTGAGGAATAGATGAAATGGGGAGGCATTGATCAAAGGGTATAAACTTCAGCTATAAGATGAAAAGTTCTGGGGGATCTCATGTACAGAATAACTATAGTTAATAATGCAGATAGAATTAGTTTTTGCTGGTTGCCAGTTATACAATTTCTGCCCACTTCTCATATTAGCTTGAGATACCTCCTTAGGTACATTTAGTAAGTCCTGACCTGTTCCACCAGAATGGATAGACTTCTATAGAAAAGCTCCTATTTATGAAATCATGGAATTGCAAATCACACATTTTCCCCTTTGTGTTCTCCTAAATTAATTTATATTTTTCTAATGACTCATAATGATGTCGAGCATCTTTTTCTGTGTTTACAGGTCATTTGTATATCATCCATTGTGAAGTGTTTGTTCAAATATTTTGTGTAGTTTTTATTGTATTGTTTTATTATTGAGTAGTAAAGTTTTTTATATATTTTCTACATAAATACTTTGTAACTTACACATATTGTTAATATTTTATCCTACTTAGCATTATGCTGTATGATTTTCTTGTATTATCTTTAGAAAAGCAGCAGTTTTTAATTTTGGCATACTCCAGTTTATTATTATATTCTTCTATACTTAGTGACTTTGTATCCTGGTTAAGAAATTATTGCTTTATAATAATTTTCTCCTGATAATGTTATTGTTTTATGTTTTAATTTAATGTTAATTTTATTCCTAAAAATTTTATCCTAATTCTGTGACTTAATTATAAAGTTTTGTGAATAATTTTGAGAACATTGTAAGGTATGGGTAAGATGCCTTCACTTTTACAAAAAATACATTTCTTCCAGCACCATTTCTAGAAAGACTAAACTTTCCCTATTGATATATAGGACTATTTTCATATGTTCTATTCTGCTTCATCAGAATAGTCTTTTATATATATATACACACATCTAGATATAAAGCTGGATATTCTAATTCTATATCTAACTTCAATACTACACTATTAATCAAGCTTGACAAGAACTCTTGAGGTAAGGTAGTTTTAGTCTTTGAGCTTGTTCTATTTTTTAAGATTCTATAAGCTATTCTATATCCTTTAAAATCCTACCTATTTTAGAATCAGTGCATCAGTTTCTAAAAACAAAAATTCTGCTGGGTCTTTGATTAAGATGGTGTTGACTCTATAGAGTATTTGGGAGATTTGCCAGCCTAACATTATTGAGTTTTTTAATTCATTAACATAGTCTTTCTCTCCATTTATGTATAGTTTGGTACAAAAGTAATTGCCATCTTTGCAATTACTTTCAATGGCAAAACTGCAATTACTTTTGCACCAACCCAATACTTCTTTTTAAATGTCTTCCACAATACATGGCAAATTTCACTGTATGTCTTCAACATATTTTGTTAAATTTGTCCCTGGATATTTCATGTTTTTTGATGCTATTTATAAATGGCATTTTACAAATTGATTTTCTAAGTATTTATTTCAAGTTGTAGAAATAATTAATGTTTTATATTTACCTAGATACTGTTACTGCTAAATTCACATATTGCCTAGCAGCTTTTCTGTGGGTTCTTGAGGATTTTATACATATATATATATATAAAA
>NW_016806936.1:248119-253435 GCF_001698545.2 Rhinopithecus bieti | reverse complement strand
TTATATTATATATATTATATATACAGATATGTTTATTTATCTATACTATACATAGATAATATATATAATGTATACTTTATATATGTATAGTATACATATATAAAGTCTATATAGTACATATATAATATGACTACATATATCTGTGTATATATAAAATCTGTTATATATATTATTTCTGTAGAAGAATAATATATAATTATCTGTGTGTGTGTGTTTGTATACACACAAATATATAGAGTTAATATGGTTTGGCTGTGTCCCCACCCAAATCTCATCTTGACTTGTAACTCCCACAATTCCCACATGTCATGGGAGGGACCCAGTGAGAGGTAACTGAATCATCATGGGGGCAGGTCTTTCCCATGCTATTCTCGTGATAGTGAATAAGTCTCACAAGATCTGATGGTTTTATAAAGGGGAGTTCTCCTACTCAAGCTCTCTTGCCTGCCACCATGTAAGACATGACTTTACTCCTCCTCCACCTTCCACCATGATTGTGGGGCCTCTGCAGCCACGTGGAACTGTGAGTCCATTAAATCTCTTTTCCTTTATAAATTACCCAGTCTTGGATATGTCTTTATTAGCAGCATGAGAACAGACTAATACAATAGTCATAGTACTTACCAATAGTGGAAGTTTTATTTCTTTCTTTGAAATATGTATTTATTTATCTTACCTTACTGAACTAACTAGGACATTCAATACAATTTTGAGTCAAAGCTGTGTAAGCAGAAATCTGTGTCTTGTTCTCAATCTTAGGTGAAAAGCATTCTCTTGAGGATTTTCATAAATAATCTTATCAATATGAATAAATTTCCTTCTCTTAGTATTTTACTAAGAGGTTTGTTTTTTCTTTTTCTGGTCATCAATGAGAGGTGAATTATTACAAGTGTTATTGCTCTACCTATTGAGATGATTATACGGTATTTTTCCTTGAATCTGTGATCATGGTTAATCACTTAACATGGTTAACCACTCAACATTTCTAGCTCAACATGTGGCTGTGTTTCAGAAGTTAAGTCAACCATGAATTCCTGTTATAAAATTCATTTGATCATGAATGTTTTTATAGGGTCCAAGATTAACTTTTCTAATGTTTAGCTTAGGATGTTGTGGCTATACTTATGAGGTATATTATTGGTAGATTTATTGTAATGCCTTTTCTTCTGGTTTTCATATCGGGGTAATGCAGGCCTCATAAAATTAGACTTCATTCCTTCCTCTTTCTAAAATTGTTTGTATAAGATCAATATTCATTATAAAAGATTTGATGCAATTAACTAGTGAAACCTAGTGCTTCTTAAATATTAATTCATTTTATGGATAGAGAATTGTAAGACTAAGACTTTTTTTTCTTGTTTCAGTAGGTAATGTGTGTCTTTTAAGATTTTTTCCTTTTATCTAGATAGATTCTATTGTCATAAACTTGTTTGTAATATTCTATTACTTTCCTTTTAATTTCTCTACTATTTGTTATGTCTCCTCTTTTATTTTAGATGCTATATTCAGTTATCTCTTTTTTTAATTGATCAGGGTAGATAATTTTGTCAGGTATTTAAGTTCTATGTGTTTCATAAACTTCAGAATACACTAATACCCTATTTGTTTTAACTGACCAATTATATACTAACAACTAAAATTGTAAAAATAAAATTTATATTTACTCACATTTTTGGTACGCTTTATTTCCTTGTATTCCTTTGATATTCTTTCCAGAGTTATTTACCTTAGGCTGCAGAGTTTCCTGTAACATTTCAGGTAGTGCATTACTGCCAGCAATACATTTTTACATCTTTTGTTTGTTGGTATCATTATTTTGCCTTCACTTTTCAAGGTTATATATAATAGATACGGAATTCTAGGTTGACAGATTTTTTTTTCTATTTAGCACTTTATCATGTCATTTCATCATCTTATTTATATCACTTATGATGAAAAACCTACAGTGTTCTTTTCTTTATTCCTCTATTCTATATGTTATATGTCTTTTAATGGCTATTTAAAAAATTTTTTTTTTCCATGGGTTCTGGGGGAACAGGTGGCAGTTGGTTGCATGAGTAAGTTTTTAGTGGTGATTTGTGATATTTTGTCACATTCATCACCTGAATAGCATACACTGAACCTAATTTATCCCGTACCTCCCTCCCACCCTTTCCCATGAGTCTCCAAAGTCCATAGAGTGGCATTCTTAATGCCTTTGCATTTTCATAGCTTAGCTTCCACTTATGGGTGAGAAAATAAAATGTTTGGTTTTCTATTCCTGAGTTACTTCATTTAGTATAGTAGCCCTAGTTCCATCCAGGTTGCTGCGAATACCATATATACTACAATTTCTTTATCCACTCGATTGATGGACATTTGGTTCCATATTTTTGCAATTGCAAATTGTGTTTCTATAAACATGTGTGTGCAAGTACCTTTTTTGTATAATGACTTCTTTTCCTCTGGGTGGATACCCAGTAGTGAGATTGCTGGATCGAAAGGTAGTTCTATTTTTGGCTCTTTAAGGAATCTCCAAGCTGTTTTCCATAGTTGTTGTACTAGTTTAAATTCCCACCAGCAGTGTAGAAGTGTTCCCTTTTCACTATATCCATTTACAGCCAACTGATCTTTGACAAAGCAAACAAAAACATAAAGTGGGGAAAGGACACCCTATTCAACAAATCGTGCTGGGATAATTGGCAAGCCACATGTAGGAGAATGAAACTGGATCCTCATCTCTCACTTTGTACAAAAATCAACTCAAGATGGATCAAAGACTTAAAACCTAAGACCTAGACCTAAAACTATAAAAATTATAGAAGACAACAACAGGAAAACCCTTCTAGACATTGCTTAGGCAAAGACTTAATGACCGAAAACCCAAAAGCAAATACAACAGAAACAAAGATAAATAGGTGTGACTTAATTAAATTAAAGAGCTTCTGCACAGCAAAAGGAACAGTCAGTAGAGTAAACAGACAGCCCACAGAGTGGGAGAAAATCTTCACAATCTATACATTTGACAAAGGACTAAAATCAAGGATCTGCAAGGAACTCAAACAAATTATCAAGAAAAAACAAATCCCATCAGAAAATGGGCTAAGGGCATAAATAGACAATGATGCATTCATCATTGGCTTTCAGGACTTTGATTATGGTGTGCCTTAGTGGTATGCATGTTTTTTACTTGTTAAGGGTACACTGATCTTCATGGATTTCTGAGTTCAGAGTTTTCATCATATTTGGAAAGTTTTTGGTCATTATTTCTTCAAATAATTTTTTATTCTCATTCTTTTAGGTAGGTGAAGTCACATGTATATTGGACTATTTGATATAATTATAAAGAACGCTAAAGCTTATTGCTTTTAGGGTTAAAACATCTTTTATTTCAGTTTGGGTAGTTTCTATTTTTCTGATATTAAGTTCACTGATCTTTTGTTCTGTTAGTTTCCTATCTGTTTCCAGGCCTGTCCAGTAAGTTTTTCTTCTCAGATATGTATTTTTTCAGTTGTTGAAATTCTAATATTTTATAGTTCCCACCTTTCCATTCATTATGCTAATGTTTTTCTTTAATATCTTAAATATGTTCATGGTAGTTAGCAATGAGTGTCTCTCTCTTTGTCTTTTTCTTTTCTTTTTTTTTTTTTTTTTTTTAAGGTTTCTGGGATTCTTTTTATTAGAATTATCCTTAGTTAACAAGAATATATTACACGAGTATTTGTTGACTATTAACTGTGTGTCGTGTGCCAAGTCTTATGGTAGATGCTGCCCACTGGAAATTAGATGTGTTCTCTATTCTCATAAATCATGCAATCTATTGGAGGTATCATTTGACTAAATGATAACATTAACTTCAAGCTCTGCAAACCCTCTGGTGGAAAATTGTCTTTTTCCTTCTAATTTTGGATCGAGATTTCTGCTTTCTTGCACTTCTGTTTTAGTCAGTTCGGGCTGTTAAAACAAAACACCATAGACTAGATGGCTTAAACATTTATTTCTCACAGTTCTGGAGGCTGGAAAGTACATCAGGGTGTCAGCATGGTCATGTTCTCCCGTGGCCTTTCTTTCTGGTTTTCTCATGTGGGCACTTTCTTGCTGTTTCATTACATGTCCATAGTGAGAAAAAGACATGCATGCCACATACACACACATACAGAGAGACAGAGAAAAGGCAAGCTCTCTTGTGTCTCTTCTTAGAAAGGCACTGATCTCATCATGAGAGCTCCACCTTTATGATTCAATTACCTTGCAAAGGCTCTACCTACTAATATCATCCCATTGAGGATTAGGGTTTCAACATATAAAGTGGGGGAGGGCACACAGACATTCAGTTCATAGCATTTGCATGTGATATTGGTTGCTGGACATTGTTTATACTGAAATATTTAATGTTTTGATTTCATTATCTTCTTTTAAAGGATGTGGAATGTTGGTTTTCCTGGCAAGTATTAATTTACTTTGGTATTAGCGCAATGATGATGATGATGATGATGTGTGTGTGAGTGTCTGGTGTGTGTGTGTGTGTGAATGCATATTTGCACTAATGGGACAACTCTAAAATAGCTTTCCCCTAAGGGAGATTAGTTCTCTTCTTAGAAGAAAGGAATTTTTGGACTCTCTACTAAATGTCCCAGGTATTTAACAAGGTTTCTCCAATCTGTTTTGTCAGGTCTCTAACATTTTTCAATACTTTGGAAGCTCTAGGAAATGTTGCTAGAGATTCTTGGTAATTGTTTTCTTGATAGTTTCTTTTTCTGAGCACATAGAGTCTAGCCTTCATATGTACATTTCTGAATATTGGCCACAAGTCAAGCGAATATCTATGCAGATTTAGTCATTCTTCCACTGTGAATGTACCTTCTGACAAATATTTTGCCCTATATTCTATCTGCTTGAGTTTATCTAAACTCTAGTCTTCATGCCTTCAATTTAGCAAGACCGTCACGGTTGTGTGAATTCCCTTCCTGTCTGTGCTTTGAAAAAATCATTCAGGCCATGCGCGGTGACTCACTCCTGTAATCCCAGTACTTTGGGAGCCCGAGGCAGGCAGGTGAATCACCTGAAGTCAGGAGTTCGAGACCAGCCTGGCCAACATGGTGAAACCCCGTCTCTACTGAAAATACAAAAAAAACAGCTGGGCATGGTGGCGGGTGCCTGTAGTCACAGCTACTTGAGAGGCTGAGGCAGGAGAATTGCTTGAACCCAGGAGGTGGAGATTGCAGTGAGCTGAGATTGCACCACTATTCCAGCTTGGGTGACAAGAACAAGACTCTGTCTCAAAAAAAAAAAAAAAAAAAAAAAAAGGAAAAAAAAAAATTTTTCAAAAAAAAAATT
>NW_016806936.1:202934-244099 GCF_001698545.2 Rhinopithecus bieti | reverse complement strand
AAAAAAAAGATTACCTGGGCATGGTGGCGGGGGCCTGTAGTCACAGCTACTTGAGAGGCTGAGGGAGGAGAATTGCTTTGACCCAGGAGGGGGAGATTGCAGTGGGCTGAGATTGCACCACTATTCCAGCTTGGGTGAGAAGAACAAGACTCTGTCTCAAAAAAAAAAAAAAAAAAAAAAAGGAAAAGAAAAAATTATTCAATCAAACAATTGGACAATTGCAGAGCTTACTTTATTTGTTTTCTGCTCTCAGGATTCAAAGTCTTGTGCCGTCTCTTGTCTATTTATTTTTTTAAATATATACTTTATTTTCTAGGGCAGTTTTAGGTTCACAGAAAAATGCAGCAGAGAGTACAGAGATTCTCCATATACTCCCTGCCCTCCCACATGCATAGCCTCTCCCAGACCCCGCCCCTGTTTGCATTATCTCCCACTACAGTGGACCATTTGCTACAATTGAGGAACCTCCAATGAACACATCATTATCACCTCAAGTCCAAAGTTTGTGGCTCACTCTTGGTGTTGTATGTACTGTGGGTTTTGTAAAATGTATCATGACATGCATCCACCATTAAAGTATCATGCAGAATAATTTCACTACCCTAAAAATCCTCTGTGCTCTGCCTATTCACCCTCCCTCCCTTGTAACACCTCGTAAACACTGGTCTTTTTATTGTCTTCATTTTTTTGCCTTTTCCAGAGTGTCATATAGTTAGAATCATATGCTATATAGCATTGGTTTGTTTCTCTTAGTAATATGCATTTAAGTTTCCTGCATATTGTTTTATGGCTTGATATTTCATTTCCATTTAGCGTGAGTAATATTCCATTGTTTAGATTTACCTAGTTTATCTATCTATTTCCCTATTGAAGGACATGTTTGCTTCTACATTTTAGCAATTATAAACACAGTTGCTGTAAACATCTGTGTGTAGTTTTTCGTCTGGATATGTATTTTCAACTCCTTTGAGTAATTACCAAGTATGATTGCTGAATCATAAGATATGTTTAGTTTTGCTAGAGACTGCCAAACTTCTCTCAAAGTGGCTATACCATTTCAGATTTTCATCAGATTCTGTTGGTTTCACATCCTCCCCAGCATTTGATGGTGTCAGTGCTCTGGATTTTGGCCATTCCAATAGGCAAGTAGTGGTACCTCATGTCATTTTAATTTGCATTTCCATGATAACCTATAATGGGGAGCATGTTCTCATAAGCTTTTTATATGCTTATTTGATGAGATATCTGTTTAAGCCCTTGGGCCATTTTTTAAATCAGGTTGTTTGTTTTCTTAT
The DNA here is from genome assembly GCF_001698545.2 of Rhinopithecus bieti. Classification (NCBI taxonomy): domain Eukaryota; kingdom Metazoa; phylum Chordata; class Mammalia; order Primates; family Cercopithecidae; genus Rhinopithecus; species Rhinopithecus bieti. The sequence continues at coordinate 242,804 of NW_016806936.1, read as the reverse complement.
TGTTGAGTTTTAAGAACTCTTTGTACATTTTGCATAACAATCCTTTACTGACATGACTCTTACAAATATTTTATTCTGTTTTGTGACTTTTTAGAAACTCCCTTTACATTGTCTTTATTAGAACAGAAATGTTTAATTTTAGTAAAGTCCAGCTTATTAATTCTGTTTTTCATGTTTTATGCCTTTGGTTGTATCTAAACCCTTGGTCATCTAGACTTTGTCCTGTGTTGTCTTCTATAAGTTTCATAGTTTTGTGTTTTACATTCAGACCTGTGATCTGTTTTGAGTTAATTTTTGTGAAGTGTGTAAAGTTTGTGTCAAGATTCAGATTTTTGGATGTGAATGTCAGTTGTTCCATCACCACTTGTTGAAAAGACTATGTTTTCTCTATTATTTCTTCTGCGCTTTCTGAGAGACAGGACTAGCTGGATTTCCTAGGCGGACTAAGAATCCCTAAGCCTAGCTGGGAAGGTGACTGCATCCACCTTTAAACCTGGGGCTTGCAACTTAGCCCACACCCGACCAATCAGAGAGCTCACTAAAATGCTAATTAGGCAAAAACAGGAGGTGAATAAATAGCCAATCATGTATTGCCTGAGAGCACAGCGGCGGGATAAGGATCAGGATATAAACCCAGGGATTCCAGTGGGCAATGGCAACCCCCTTTGGGTCCCCTACCCTTATATGGGAGCTCTGTTTTCACTCTATTTCACTCTATTAAATCTTGCAACTGCACTCTTCTGGTTCCTGTTTTGTTACCGCTGGAGCTGAGCTTTCACTTGCCGTCCAACACTGCTGTTTGTCATGTCACAGACCCGCTGCTGACTTCCATCTCTCCAGATACCGCAGGGTGTCCGCTGTGCTCCTGATCCAGTGAGGCACCCATTGCCACTCCCTATTGGGCTAAAGGCCTGCCATTGTTCCTGCATGGCTAAGTGCCTGAGTTCATCCTAATCAAGCTGAACACTAGTCACTGGGTTCCACGGTTCTCTTCTGTGACCCACAGCTTCTAATAGAGCTATATAACACTCACCGTGTAGCCCAAGATTCCATTCCTTGGAATCTGTGAGGCCAAGAACCCCAGGTCAGAGAACAGAGGCTTGCCACCATCTTGGAAGTGGCCTGCTGCCATTTTGGAAGTGGCCCACCACCATCTTGGGAGCTCTGGGAGCCAGGACCCTGGGATAACACTTCCTTGATATAGTTGATTATGTTTATGGGTAAATATTTCTGGGCGGAGTTTATTTTTCATTTATTTTGTTCAGTTTTCTAGCTCTTTATGAGGGAGGGCTAGTTCAGTTTTAGTTAATCATTATGTTCAAGAGAGGGAATCCTGAAATATGATTTTTGAAGGATAGGTTAATTTGATCTAAGTTGCTATTTATAAGGAAATATTATTTTTAAAAAAGATTTAGGGTAGCAAAACAAGAGATAAGTAGTACTGGGTAGACTTTAAAGGCATATAAGTAATTGAAAGTAAGAATAAAGAAAAAGTGACCAAGGTCATTAAATAATGCTTTATTTGTCACAGTTAGTAAGCATATCCTCTATTTTTCTCTTCCTCTTTCTCAATGTATTAGCTCAGATTTATTCTATTTTAAAGGTATTAGGATAGAATTTTATGATCTGTAGATGGTATAGCTATTTTAATCAGCATTAATAGCACAGAGATAGTACACACTATGTGTTTATTTTGCTCTTGAAATCAGGTGATGAATTGAGGGCTATTAATAATGCTTCCAGTATTAGCAATTCCAGTAATAATGGCAATATCATTTATAAAACAAGTTACACTTTTCAAACAGATTTTATATATAATGTTATTATTAGTCTCCTAGGGGTTAAATAACAAAATATTACAGACTGGGTGCCTTAAAAACCAGATATTAATTTTCTTATGGTTCTGGAGATCAGAAGTCCTAGATCAAGGTGTCATCAGGGTTGATTTCTGGCGAGGCTTCTCTTCCTGGATTGCCTTCTCATTGAGTCCTCGCATGGCCTTTTTCTCTTTCTGTGGGTATGGGGGAGATTGAGCACACTCTCTGGTGTTTCTTCCTTTTCTTATAAGGAAACCAGTACTATTGCATTAGTGCCCCACCATTTTGACATTGTTGACCTTAATTAAAGTCCCTGTTTCTGAATATAGTCACATTAAGGGTTAGGCTTTTACATATGAATTTTAAGGGAAGGCAATTCAGTCCATAACAAATATCTTATTTGATGATCACAGTTCATGTTTTATTTTAAAATATGGGTCTATATTTTACATAGCTTTTGTATTATCGAACAAAATAAGTAAGCCATTTTCAAAAATGTTTCATTGGTTGCACACATAATTTCACTTTCAAACTTTTTAATGGTGAAACATATCATGCAGAAAACACATATGAAGACTATATGTTATGCTTAAATAAAATGCTAACGTGAACACTGTTGTTGCCCTGTGAATTAAGAAATAGAACTCTAATTTTTCTTAGATATCACATCAACACCCAAGTCAGTGTATTTTTCCTCCTTCTGCAATCTCATTACATCTTCTTTCTTCCCAAACATAACTACTGTCTGAAATTTCATGATAACAATTTCCTTTTTTCTTATAGACTTGTTATATAACTATGTATATCTAAACAATATACTATTTAATATTGCCTATACTTAATTTGTATAAATGAAATAATACTGTGTATATATTCTTAGATTTTGCTTTTTGCCTAACATCCTTTGAAAATCCATTCTTTGCATCAAATGTAGCTGTAGTCATTTATTTCCACTGCTATATAATATTCCATTGCTTCTAAATATTACAATTTATTATTTATAATAGTGATAAAGTTTGGGTTGATTTTTCTCTTGCTTGTTCAATGAATATACTCCTGTATGTCCTCTAGCATATGTGAAAGTTTTCCCCTAGGTTACTGATATGACTTGGCTGTGTCCCCATCCAAATCTCATCTTAAATTCCCACGTTATGGGAGGGATTCGGTGGGAGATAATTGTATCCTGGGGGCAAGTCTTTCCTGTGCTGTTCTCATGACAGTGAATAAGTCACATGAGATCTGATGGTTTTAAAAAGAGGAGTTACCCCACACAAGCTCTTTATCTTTGCTTGCTGCCATCCATGTAAGATGTGACTTGCTTCTCCTTGCCTTCCTCCATGATTGTCAGGCATTCTCAGCCATGGGGAACTGTAAGTCCAATTAAACCTCTTTCTTTTGTCAATTGTCCAGTCTCTGGTGTGCCTTTATCAGGAATGGGAAAATAAATTAATACAGTAAATTGGTATCAGTAAAGTGAGACATTGCTGAATAAATACCAAAATATGTGGAAGCAACTTTGGCGCTGGGTAACAGGCAGAGATTGGAACAGTTTGGGGGGCTCAGAAGAAGACATAAAAATGTGGGAAAGTTTAGAACTTCCTAGATACTTGTTGAATCGCTTTGCTCAAAATGCTGATAGTGATATGGATAATAAGGTCCAGGCTGAGGGGCTCTCAAATGGAAATGAGGAACTTGTTGGGACCTTGAGCAAGTGTAACTCTTGTTATGTTTTAGCAAAGAGACTGGTGACATTTTGCCCTGCCCTAGAGATTTTTGGAACTTTGAACTTGAGAGAGATGATTTAGGATATCTGGCAGAGGAAATTTCTAAGCATTCAAGAAGTGAGTTGGGTGCTGTTAAAGACATTCAGTTTTATAAGGGAAGCAGAACATAAAAATTTGGAAAATTTGCAGCCTGACAATGCAATAGAAAAGAAAATCCCATTTTCTGAGGATAAATTCAAGCTGGCTGCAGAAAATTACATAAGTAATGAGGAGTCGAATATTAATCCCCAAGATGATGTGGAAAATGTCTCCAGGGCATGTCTGAGATCTCCATGGCAGCCCCTCTCCTCACAGGCCTAGGGGCCTAGGAGAAAAATGTGATTTCCTGGGCCAGGCCTAGGGTCCTCATGTTGTGTGCAGCCTAGGGACTTGGTGCCCTGCATCTCATGAGCTCCAGCCACGGCTGAAAGGGGCCAATGTAGAGCTAAGACCGTGGCTTCAGAAGGTGCAAGCCCCAAGACTTGGCAGCTTGCATGTGGTGTTGAGCCTGTGAGTGCACAGAAGTCAAGAACTGGGGTTTGGGAACCTCCACCTAGATTTCAGAAGATATGTGAAAACTCCTGGATGTCCAGGCAGAAGTTTGCTGCAGAGGCAGGGCTCTCATGGAAAACCTCTGCTAGGGCAGTGAGGAAGGAAAATACGGGATCAGAGGCCCCATGCAGAGTCCCTACTGGGGCACTGCCTAATGGAGCTGTGAGAAGAGGGCCACAATCCTCCAGACCCCAGAGTGGTAGATTCACTGACAGCTTGCACTGTGCACCTGGAAAAGCTGCAGATACTCTATACTAGCCTGTGAAAGTAGCTGCGAGGGAGGCTGTACTCTGCAAAGCCACAAGGGCAGAGCTGCCCAAGACCATGGGGAGCTACCTCTTGCACGAGTCTGACCTGGATGTGAGTCATAGAATCAAAGGAGATTATTTTGGGGTTTTAAGATTTGACTGTCCCACTGGATTTTAGACTGGCATGAGGTCTGTAGCCCCTTTATTTTGGCCAATTTCTCCCAACTGGATTGGCTGTATTTACCCAAAGCCTGTACCCCAACTGTATCTAGGAAGTAACTAACTTGCTTTTGATTTTATGGGCTCATAGGTGGAAGAGATTTCCTCGTCTTGGATGAGGTTTTGCACTGTGGACTTTTGAGTTAATGTTGAAATGAATTAAGTCTTTGGGGGACTGTTGGGAAAACATGATTGGTTTTGAAATATGAGGACTTAGATGAATTGTATCTTATAATAGCATATGAACCTCTCTCTTATAAACACATTTTAGCAAGTAAATTGTGTTTAAGAAATGCCTTTATTCTGATGAATTGGAAATCAGTATTTTGATATTCAAATAGAGTTATCTAATATTAGTATCTAATATTATATTAAACATTAATATATAATATTTAGAAAGTGAATTTACTCCATCTGAAACTTTAAAGAAGCCTTTATTTTGCACCCTCGGACTGCATAATATGGAAAGGTTGATTCAGTCTATAAAATTCGCCCTTAAGGTTAGAAGATGTCATGAACACACTATGATTAGAATTTAGAAAAAGGTCCCCTCACTCATTTCTAAAATACTATCCTCTTACTCAATCTGCAATCCGGTCTGTCATCAGGTTCACACAAAAGGGCAGTCTTCATCTGAGTATTACTTCTGTCTTACTCATTTCTTTTTATCTGCTTATCATCATGTCCACGTTGCCATTTAGGGATAACATTAACTGGCTTAATAACAGAGCTGAAACTTTCATATTTCCAGTTTCCACAACCATAAAGTATCCTGTATTACAACAGAGCCAAATAAAAATGAGTTTTAAAACACAGCTCCATCACTAAATGTCTGGAATTTAGCTGTAGAGCATACCAATTATACTTAAGCCCATTGTGAGCCACTCCCAGGACAGGAGATGTTGGAGGGGCCAGGGTGGAATGATATGGTTTGGCTGTGTCCCCACCCAAATCTCATCTTGAATTCCCACGTGTTATATGAGGGACCCAATGGGAGGTAATTGTATTATGAGGGCAGGTCTTTTCCATGCTGTTCTTGTGATAGTGAATAAGTCTCTCAAGTTCTCATGGTTTTAAGAAGAGGAGTTCCCCTGCACAAATTCTCTCTCTTTGCCTGCTGTCATCCATGTAAGATGTGACTTGCTCCTCCTTGCTTTCTGCCACTATTGTGAGGCTTCCCTAGCCACGTGGACTATAAGTCCAATTAAACCTCTTTCTTTTGTAAATTTCCCAGTCTCAAGGATATCTTTATCAGCCATCTGATAACAGACTAATACAGTTATATACCTAGGAGTTGAATTGCTGGAAACCAGTGATGCAAATGTTAAATTTTATAATATGTCAAGTTCCCTCCAAGTAACCAATTTGCACATTAACCAGAATTATATTAAATTTAACATATAAAAAAGTCTTTCTAAATCTCCAATCACATCTATGTTTAAACTTTTCTTTCCATGAATTTTAATGCTTTTATGTGTTCAATTACTGGGCTGCATCCTGGATCAGTTAATCACATCTATCTTTGAATTCACTCATACTTTCTTCACTTATGTTAAACATTCTGAGTAAACCTATATAATAAATTCCTACTACCATATATATACATATATATACCATATGTGTGTGTGTGTATATATATACACATATTCTATTTGGTTTATTTGGTTCTATTTGAAATCTGATTCCTCATTCACTTTTTCACTATCACTGTGACTCAATTTTATTATCAAAAGCCTTCTTCTGGCTGTTTTATAGGCCTTCATAAGCTTCTTTTGCCCTAAAATAATTTTTAATTCCAAATAATTTGCCTCTTTTCTGTTGTCTTTTTTGCTTTTAGAATGATCCCTTATTAGCATTTTATCGGGTTTTTTTCCCCACATAATCGTAAGAGAACAATTTGTATTGTTTTCCCTATGTTAATAATCTTTCTTAGTTGCTTCTAAATATTTTGTCAATATCTCTTCTTCTACAATTTCTCATAAGATTTTTCCCAGCAGTTTATTATGTAAAATATTTCTTATTACATTTTCTCTGACTTTAAAAGCTTTTTTAAAAGTCTTAATCTCCTTTAAACTATCAGTTTCAATTTGGTTAATACAGAAATATAAAATAGTTGGTGACTCATATATTAAATTTTAAACTTAGAATCTATTAACCATTTTCTGCATTCCTGATAAAGTGCTAAAGAATTTATAGGCATTACCTCATTTTAAAAATCCTTCCAAAATGTATAATTTTCTTTTATATATTTTGTCTAGAAGTAATGCTATACAATACTTTCCCAACAATGTGTAACACTGACAAAGATTTAAAAGATTTGTCCTATCAAATTAAATAAACAGGACATGCTGTGAGGCAGGCAAGTGCCCTGCATATAAGACCATATGAGTAACCAACTAGGATGTAATGTGATACTGAATTACCTATGCTTCTTTATTGAAATAAGGAAAATAGTGCCAATGAAAATAACCATAAAAGGTATGTGTGTCTGTGTAGATATTTAATAAAATACTAAATATCAGCATATTGGAGAAGAAAAACTAGATATTAAAAAATAACATCTTTAAGGTAAATCATATTAGCATTTGTTTTTCATCTGTGAAAATCATAAAACCTATTACATCACCTGACCTTCATTGTTTTTCAGTCTAACTACGTATCCTATATATAAAAGTGGCATACCCCAATCACACCAAATAATGTAAGGTATTCTGAATCACATATTCCTGTTTTCAAAGGATCCTACACTACTGAGTATATTTGTTAAAGACTCATGAGGTAATCATCCTTCCATATTTTCACATTTTCTTTGATTAATTGGATCATTAGTATGACAAGTAATTTTATAATATCAGTTATGCTCAAATGCATAACTTAATGTTTTCATGCTCTTATAACATTTTAATATAGTGGAATGAAATTGTCATACTTTTCTAAGCTAAAAACTTTATTCAAATCACATACAATTACATTCATTTTTCTAAACAAAGGCAATAAGAAACAGTCTTCTGTGTTATGACATGTCAGACTACGACTAAAGTTGTTTTACTCTACAATAAGACAAGCAAATTACTTACAAAAATACTTAAAATTACTCTTTATTATTCTCAAATACATGCTCACTGCAAGCATTGATATTTCTGTCCGGAAACATATTTTGCCCTTTGACTAAATTATTTTGGACAGTAGAGGTGAAGTCCTAACTAATGTTTCATTGTTTCAATAGGCTAATCAGAATTAATTTAGATAACATCAATACTAGGATAATTATTAAATGCTATTTAGCATTTTATACATGTAACCTAGTTGGTTTAATAAAAGTCTGAGAATTAAAATAATTTTGAAAATAAATTTTTATTTACACATTAAACCTTAATATATTAGGCAATTTCTATGGAAAATTCATATGTTAATAAATATATGAGAGCTTCATTTGCACAGGTAGGTGCATATTTTAGAACTCTGCCTCATATTTGGATACATTATTATAAGACTGAGGTGCCAGTCTCCACTGGAGTTTCTGGGCTGAACTAGGAGACATTTTGCATGTCGATACTAGACTACTGTGTCATGACCATGGACATGTTTGTATGTTGCGAGCCTGTGCTATCTGTTTTTGGCACCATTGTGTACAATAAATCTTCACCATCAGAGGCCCTAAAATGCATTATATTGCTTCTCTTTAAAAAAAAAATACTGCCATTGCTTCCTGTAAAATAAGCCTGCTTATAAAACCTCAATGTTTCAGCAACAACAGACTTCCTGCCAAATAATGTGTAACCAAGAAAAAAGTAATTGACTTTACTAGCAATGCAATGAGCCTTAGATGAATTGTATCTTATAATAGCATATGAACCTCTCTCTTATAAACACATTTTAGCAAGTAAATTGTGTTTAAGAAATGCCTTTATTCTGATGAATTGGAAATCAGTATTTTGATATTCAAATAGTTATCTAATATTATATTAAACATTAATATATAATATTTAGAAAGTGAATTTTACTCCATTCTGAACTTTAAAAGGCCTTTATTTTGGCACCCTCTGACTGCATAATTATGGAAAGGTGTGATTCAGTCTATTAAGAATTTCTGCTCCTTTAAGGTTTAGAAATGTCATGAACATCACTATGATTAGTAATTAGGAAAAGGTCCCCTCTACTCATTCTGAAAATACTATCCTTCTTACTCAATTCTGCGATCCGTGTCTGTCATCAGGTTCACACAAAAAGGGCAGTCTTTCATCTGAGTATTTTTACTTCTGTTCTTACTCATTTCTTTTTTATCTGCTATCATCATTGTCCACGTTTGCCATTTAGGGATAACATGTAACTGGCTTAATAACAGATGTGAAACTTTTTCATATGTTCTTCAGTTTCCACAACCAGTAAAGTATTCTGTATTTACAACAGAGCCAAATGAAAAATGAGTTTTTAAAACACAGGCTTCCATCACTAAATGTCTGTGATATTTAGTGTAGATGGCATACAATTATACTTAAGCCTCATTGTGATGCTCTTCTCCAGGTTTGAATCAAGGTTGACTGCAAAAGATAAAATTACTTAGTACTGAGGAAAATTAATAATGATGTGCTTAAGATTATATCCTCTGACCAGTAAATATATAGCAAGTTATAAGCATGTCTTTTGGGGATAGTGATGTAGAATAAAGTTTCTTGAGACATTTTCCAATTATCAGAGAGTGTCGTTTATAAATACTCCTAGTGCCATTTATAAATACTGGAAATGGTTGAAAGTGAATTGAAGAACTGTTTTCCCCTTAAGGGCCAAATTGTAACAATGACCCAAAGCCATTTTTAGGTACTCAGAAGGGGCATATTGTTGAGGTATTGAAACAGATGTCTTAGATTACATTGAATCAGTGAGTTCATGTAATGGAAGTCAATTACAATAGTACTTCTTTCCACAACAAATGCTGGATTAACAGTTGGTAATATTTCCTAACAGACATTTGAGGGCAAAATGTTAGATGGTTGTGGGCACTTGCGATGCTCAAGATTTTCTTTTCAAGTCAAAGTGATTGACAAGGTTTATTGGATGCCAATGTTGATCTGAGCTTGAGATTCCTAAATGAAGGCTGCTGCTGACACTCTATAAGAGAGGGAAATGTGAGAGCAAGGTAGTTGCGATGTAACAAATATTCTTGATGGTTCAGGCATTCATTCTCTTATTACAGCTGATGGCAACAATTTAGTCAAAACTTTTGTCACTTTTGACTCAGTTAATTTAGACTTCTTTTTAAATAAAGATGATTACAAGTGTTAATATTCATGATGAATTCAGAGATAATTTGCTACTGAGAATTATCAGTCACAAGAAGCAATTTAACTTCATTGGATTTGATGATCTTAAATCCACTGGTGCTTCACTAATAATATTTTAACAAAAGCTGGAGAAGTGACCTATACTAATTACAGAGAAATAGTTCAAATGAAAAGATATTAGGGTTCTGGGAAGGAAACATATAACATTACAATATAGTAATTGTTAAATAATTATAAACTGGGGTTGTTTTTAGGAGACCCAAACACAAAGTGTTTTACAAGATTTTTTGTCTCAGTGAAGATGAAAATTGGTACATATTGTTGTCAATGTTTCATTACCTTTTACATTTAGATGGAAGTTTGGTAGAAAGAGCAAACACTGGAATCACAGTGTTGTCCAGGCTGTGCTTTTCACCTTATTGTAACTTTGAGGAAGCTACTTGTCCATGTTACATGAATGGTCAGTTTCCTCATCTATAAATATGTCATAATAATGTTTATTTCATTATACAAAGGCTTCAATGCAAGATATGTCAGATATGCTTTTTACACTAGGCTATTAAGTTTTCATTATTTAAATTATTACTATTATTATTCTTTGAGTTGTCAATTTTATACTGTGTTCAATAACTCAAGCATCCAGGTATCATTGTTATCCCAAAACACTTGTTAGAACCATACTACTCCTCACGTATTTTAAAGTTACATCTATTTTTTATTCTTAAGCAAGTATAGATAGTTGAAATTATGATATGTTTAAATACTGACAGAACTTGAGTATAAATACCATGATAATAGATAACATCATTTATTTAAAAACATATGAATGAACTATTACTTTGAGTTGGACATTTTCTTCATGAATTTGTATTCCCATTCCAATTTAGCAACATTAATTTGTCCCAATGAAACATAATTTTATGCTTGAAGGCCCCCTATATTGAATATCTTATACTTCTCTACAGATATTTATTTTAAAATTTGAGTCCCTGTTACCATAAGGCTCTGTGTATCTTCTAGGTAAGTTTTTATCACAATTGTTAGTAGTACATAATTTATTTAAAACAGCAAAATACATTATAAATTCTAATAAATACAATTTTAGAGAAGAAAATGTATTTGAAATGCTTTTTAAATAGCATATAATACTATTTAAAAGTAAGAATGCTGTGGATTAATTATTAGAAGCAATTGTGAAAATATTATTTTATTTGTTAGTCTGGAGATTTGTATGTATCAGACAACCACTAATGTGACTTTTGAATCGGTCATATGGTTTTGTTGACTGTCATTGTTAAAGGGGTATAGGAAAGGAGAACCTGCAGAGCAAGTAACATTTCAGCCTTATTCATTTTAAAATAGATTGTAAATAAAATTTAAAAATATGGTATCTGATTTCCTTAAAGCTATTAATAATTTAAAAGCTCCTTTCATTAACCCGGGGCCTTTCAGGAATACAAATTAGAAAACCATTTTCTTAACACTTTTTTCCTCCCTCAAAACATGAAAATTCTCCTGCTCTTTATTAATTCTGAATAATCAATCATTTTTTCTAGTCTGTTTTCATCAATTAGTCAGATTGTCTCAGCTGTAATAGAGATGGAATAATATAATTCAAGAGAGGTTAGGCAGACCTAAGTAAATCTAACCAACATAGAACCCAATCAGATCAACTATGGAGGGAATAATTTTGTGTTTCCAAACTCTGGCCATTCCCTGTAACTGAGAGGTTTGTTCATTTGTTTTTTTTTTTTATTCTCAAACTATTTTTTTTTCTTTTTTTTTTTTTTTTTTTTTTTTTTTTTTTATTATACTTTAAGTTCTAGGGTACATGTGCATAACGTGCAGGTTTGTTACATATGTATACTTATGCCATGTTGGTGTGCTGCACCCATCAACTCGTCAGCACCCATCAATTCATCATTTATATCATGTATAACTCCCCAATGCAATCCCTCCCTCCTCCCCCCTCCCCATGATAGGCCCCAGTGTGTGATGTTCCCCTTCCCGAGTCCAAGTGATCTCATTGTTCAGTTCCCACCTATGAGTGAGAACATGCGGTGTTTGGTTTTCTCTTCTTGTGATAGTTTGCTAAGAATGATGGTTTCCAGCTGCATCCATGTCCCTACAAAGGACGCAAACTCATCCTTTTTTATGGCTGCATAGTATTCCATGGTGTATATGTGCCACATTTTCTTAATCCAGTCTGTCACAGATGGACATTTGGGTTGATTCCAAGTCTTTGCTATTGTGAATAGTGCCGCAATAAACATACGTGTGCATGTGTCTTTGTAGTAGAATAATTTATAATCCTTTGGGTATATACCCAGTAGTGGGATGGCTGGGTCATATGGTACATCTAGTTCTAGATCCTTGAGGAATTGCCATACTGTTTTCCATAATGGTTGAACTAGTTTACAATCCCACCAACAGTGTAAAAGTGTTCCTATTTCTCCACATCCTCTCCAACACCTGTTGTTTCCTGACTTCTTAATGATTGCCATTCTAACTGGTGTGAGATGGTATCTCATTGTGGATTTGTTTGTTTAAAGACAGTGTCCCACTCTGTTATCCAGGTTGGGGTGCAGTGACAAAATCAGCTCACTGCCCCTTCGAACTTCCAGGACTCACGTGATACTCCTACTTGAGCCTCCCTAGTAGCTGGGACTATAGGCGTATGCCACCATTCCTAGCTTCTTTTTATTTTTACTTTTTTATTTTTTGCAGAAACAGGGTCTTAGTATATTGCTCAGGCTAGTCTCATACTCCTGTGCTCAAGCAATCCTCCCGCTTTGGCCTCCCAAAGTGCCAGAATTACAGGTGTGAGTCACTGTGCCAGGCCTCAGAGGTTTTCTAGGGCCCTGAAATATGGAGATGTAAAGAGCCACCATTATACATAACAATAAAATCATATTTATGGAACAGCCCACCATTTGGGTGGCCTGGCAAGGGGCTCTATGACTCTCCAGTATTTAATCAACATAGAGGGCTAAATAACTGGTTGGTATAGCATGAGGCCAAAGAGCAGCCTGAGGTAGGGAAATCTGATAACATTGAAGAGGAGGCCTCTGCACTAACTTAAAAGTATGTTAAAGACATGACTGAATTGAGAATCATCTATATCCATTAGAGAATATTCTAGGTTTTTATTTGTTTGCTTGTTTGTTCGTCTTTGGGGTTTTTGTATAGTTTAAGTACAGAACATTTTGAATTCAAGTTCAGTCTTAGTTCAAGTTCAGAACATTTTGAATTCAAGAACTGTCTTCTGCAAGACCTTTGAATTACCCTAATTAAAGGTGCATTGTGCTTTCTAGTGGCTATTGATTTATATTCAAAGATTTTTGGGTGACATACAAAGGAATAAACGATCACCTAGACAAACTTTCATCTAAAAAAGGAGAAAACAGTAAACCTGAAATAGTAAATGCCATTTCCAAAATCACACAGCTAATGGCAAAGCTGAGTTTAGAACCTGCTGTTTCAATTCACTGCTTTTCCCCTCTATCTTAATGGTAGAATCATTCTACAGGTGAGGTCCCCAGGGCAGCAGCATCCAAATCAAGTGGGAACTTGCTAGAAATGGGAATTTTCTGGTTCCACTCCAGGCTGAGTGGGTCCAAAATTTTAGGTCTGGGGCTTGGCAATCTTTGTTTTAACAAACCTTCCAGTGATTCTGTTAAAGCTAACATATGAGAACCAATGTTTTAGAGGCTACAGATCAAAACTGAAAATAATTTGTAACGATGCTATTTTACATGCCCTTGGCTTTGGTGCACTGAGGCAGTGTCTGTGTCCTGCCTTTGGAAGGCTACTGGGCACCATATTGACACAAAATAGAAGTTGTGCTATATAGTATTAAAATTTTGACCTACGCATTTTTTAAGTCCATCTCTCCTTCATTTTGATTTTTATATGTTTTGGTAGAAAAGGTGACAGACTTTGAATTTTAACCATGATTTTTTTGTTTATTAAAGGTCTGCATGAAGAAGAAATGATGGGAGCGAACAATCAAGAGGCAGGGAAGCTCTGTACCAGCTCCTAACTGGGAAGTGCAACATGTTATCCACTAGATGTGACACAACCAGATTGCCCCTACTGCCAACGCTTCAGGAAGAAACAACCTTATACTCAAAAGTAAGAAATATTTCAAAAGGCTATTTGAAAGGTAAAATCTGACGACGTATATTTTCAAATAGGTTATATTTATATTTTTAAAAAGTTAAATGTACATTTGAGAGCAAAGACAGTTGTAATAATTGTTCAAAAGAAAAAAGTTATGAAGGATATTGAAGTTCTACAAAGGGATTCTGATGTTAGAATTAAATATTTGATTTTTGTAATATGTTACACAAAGTGTGATTGATTATGGAGGAGCTGATTTCATTATCAATATTCAAGGAATATGTGTATGCTATAGAGAGAACAGAATTAAATATTTAAGGTATGGACAATTGTTTATGTAAAGTGTCGTAATCTCTATTGCTGTAACTATAATCAGATATGTAATCAAGCAGAAGACTTAAATTCTTATTTTCAAATGCTTGTTTAATTTATATAATTATTCTTGTTGCTCAAAACATGCTCTTATAGCATCATTTCATAAATAAGCATAAAATTAGTATACCATACAAGCAGACTAACAGCATATTTATAAAGGATATTCTTGAGAATGTTAACATATGACATTCAAAGGTTTCCTTTTAACCCAAAATACTTTAATGGTTAAATATGTTGTAATTGTCTGAGTAAGTTACCTAAAACTGTCCTTAAGCATTATTATAATTTTTTTCCTAATGAATGAACACATCCACACACCTTTCTCATTCCTATTTATTTTTATTACTCAATAAATTTAAGGACACATAAAGAAAAAATGAATGCTGGCTCCTTAGACATCTTTCCCATATGCTTCCAATATACAATTTGGAAGGAAAAGGAGTGGTTGGTAGCTAAATTGCTGAATATATTTCCTTGCAATAAAAAGAAAAGTGCCTTTGTAGAAATGCTGTGGAATTTTTCTATTAAACATGGTGGAATAATTTCTTGCCATCTGTAGCATTCATTTAAAATATAAACAGTGGTGTATTTGCCATCTGTTTGAGTGACTTTTATGATACTTTTTGAATCTGTCATTCAATGATATCACCAATTTTATCATCTAAGGATGATGGCTTAAACTATGATCAATGACATTTTTGGTAGCCAGACATACATGCTGTGGAAGTGAATCAGCAAATGGCAATAAAGATGGCCAGTAACAGCCATAATAGCTCTGTTAACACCAATAAAACAGTACAGAATTGCTATTTTAAAGCATTTAACATCTTGCTGAAGGTGAAGAGCAAAATATCTGTGGAATGAGTGCTGCGTATCAGCTTACATCAGGTAGCTATTAAACAGGTAAATTACAATCCCAGCCTTTCCCACATCCTTGAAAACATTTTTTTAAATGATATTGCCCACAGCAATTTTTACCAGAATTTCTAACCAGCATAATGTTCCAAGAAAACTAGTGAGTTTCTCTACATATTTGAGACTGATTAAAAGTTTACTGAATGAAGTCAGATATAGACATTTATCTTCAAGAGAATGTCAATGGCCCCATTAGTATTTCCTATACTGAGGTGGTATAAACACACAGATGTTCACAGACTTAAATATCCAAGGATAAGATAATAGTTAGTTCTCATGGAATTAAGACACAATCAGTTTATGAGGTTTGGAATATTTACACAAGAGCAAAACAAAATCATTCCTTTACAACACATTTTTTAAAAACTTTTATTTTAGATTCGGGGTACATGTGCAAGTTTGTTATATAGGAAAACTTGTATCACGGGGGTTTGTTATACAGATTATTTCATCATGCAGGTATTGAACCTAATACCACCAGTTATTTTTTTCTGGTTCACTCCCTCCTCCCACCCTCTGACCTCCAGCTGGCCCCAGTGTCTGTCGTTCCCCTCTATGTGTTCATGTGTTCTCATTATTTAGCTCCCACATGTAAGTGAAAACATGTGATATTTGGTTTTCTGTTCCTGTGTTAGTTTGCTAAGGATAAACGCTGCCACCTCCATTCATGTCCCTGCAAAGGACATAATTTTATTCCTTTTTATGGCTGCATAATATTCCATGGTGTATGTGTACCACATTTTCTTTATTCAGTCTGTCATTGACAGGCATTTAGGTTGATTCTATGTCTTTGCTATTATGAATAGTGTTGCAATGAATATATGTGTGTATATGTCTTTATGATAGAATGATTTATATTCCTTTGGGTATATACTCAGTAATGGGATTGCTGGGTCGAATGGTAGTTCTGTGTTTTGGTCTTTGAGGAATTTCCACACTGCTTTCCACGATGGTTGAACTAATTATGCTATTACTAAAAATGTGGAAGCATTCCTTTTTCTCTGCAACCTGGCCAGCATCTGTTATTTTTTGACTTTTTAATAGTAGCCATTCTGACTTGTGTGAGATGGTATCTCATTGTGGTTTTGATTTGCATTTCTCTAATAATCAGTGATGTTGAGTTTTTTTTCATTTGTTGGCTGCATGTATGCATTCTTTTGAAAAGTGCCTTTTCTTGTCCTTTGCCCACTTTTTAGTGGGGTTTGTTTCTCTTACGAATTTAAGTTCCTTATAGATGCTGGACATTTGACCATTGTCAGATGCATAGTATGGACACATTTTCCCTCATTCCATAGGTTGTCTGTTTACTCTGATGATAGTTTCTTTTGCTGTGCAGAAACTTTAGTTTAATTAGATCCCATTTGTCAATGTTTGCTTTTGTTGCAATTTCTTTTTGGCATCTTCATCATGAACTCTTTGCCCATTTATATGTCCAGAATGGTATTGGTTAGCTTGTCTTCCAGGGTTATATAGTTTTGGGTTTTACATTTAAGTCTTTATCTTGAGTTGATGTTTGTATACGATGTAAGGAAGGGGTCCAGTTTCAAGCTTCTGCCTATGGCTAGCCAGTTATACCAGCACCATTTATCGAATAGGGAGTCCTTTCCCCATTGCTTGTTTTTGTCAACTTGGTTGAAGACCAGATAGTTAGGCATGTGTATTCTTATTTCTGGGCTCTCTGTTCTGTTTCTTTGGTCTATACGTCTGTTTTTGTACCAGTACCATGTTGTTTTGTTTACTGTAGCCCTGTAGTAATTTGAAGATAGTATGATGTTTCCAGCTTTTTTTTTTTTGCTTAGGACTCTCTTAGCTATTTGGGCTCTTTTTTGGTTCCATATAAATTTTAAAATAGTTTTTCTTAGTTTCATGAAGAATGTCATTGGTAGTTCGATAGGAATAGCATTGAATCTATATAAATTGCTTTGGGCAATATGGCTGTTTTAATGATATCGATTCTTTCTATCCATGGGCATGGAATGAGTTTTCCATTGTTTGTGTTGTCTCTGATTTCTTTGAGCAGTTATAACACATTTTAAAATAATACATTTTGGGACATTTTCTCTTTAAATTACAAATATGTGCATAATTACTGAGTAATGCCTTGCCACTTATTACCTTTACCCTGGAAAATAGTAGTCTGGCAAAAAAGAAGGTCAGCAAAATTCAGAACAGACACAGAGGATGTAAGATCATATTCTTAGTGAGCCTCACTGATGGTGAAGAGAGCTACATACAGCCTCTCTGATCTTCAAGTTAATGTATATAAAGGTATTGTTTTTTATTCCAGGTTTAGTCATTAAATATTTTTATACAAGTATCTGTTGAAGATATACTTTCGAGATTTGGAGTCAAGGATTGAGGTGTCCTAAAGCACTTAATTGTGCCTAATTAAAGAATAGCATACTAACAATATTTAATGAAGGTTGTAAAACACTATAATAGAGAAGGATTTTGATATTCAATTCATTACTGCTAGAAATTTAGTTCAGTTATGATTCATACACAAATACAGAGATGGAAAAATATACAAAGTTAGAGAAACACATACTGACTTTAAAATAAGTTTTATACATTGTGGCTGCATATTATTTATATTAATAAAATATATATTTAAATAGCCATTTGTGTCTCCTATTATAATCAGTTTTATAGTAGTTCTAACTTCCTGAAACCCAAATAGACTCGTATATTTTCTTGCAAGATATCACTGATGTGAATTTGCCATCTAGGAGAGAATACCTAAACTGAGAAAGAATACCTAAACTGAGAAAGTTTAGCTCTTGTAATTGACTAATAAATTTATTTGAATATAGTTTATTTGGGAACAGACATATGGGAGGTTTGCTGGCAATGTCAATGTATTCTTAAAATTCCAGGAAAAAGTATGCCATAATACTTACAGTATAAAGTATAATACTGTATACCTTTGTTATAGTAAAATAGCTTGATGTAAGATAAATATAAAGAAATGAATAATTTCTCAATACAACAGAAAAGAAGTAGAAATTATTTTAAATGTGTATCTATTCACAATCACAACAAAATGCATAAAATCTAGAAATAAGCATAAGCAGAAAAGGTGAAAACTTTACCAAGAGACAAAAATACTTGAACATAAAGAGAGGTACATTATATATTTGGATGAGTGACAAAATATAACGGATTAAATATACTTTTAAGCTTCTTTGCAAAAAACAAGAAAGGCGATAGTAAGACCATTTGGAAGGACATTCAGGGTATAATAGCTCAGCTGTCATTGAATAGGATGAGATATGAAGGGAATTTGATCTGTTAGGTACTTAAATATACAATAATTAAAACACTGTAGCATTGATATAAAACCTGTAGTGTTGGTACAAAGAATAAAATAAATTAGCCCAAAATGGACATATATATGTAATCTACCTGTATATGTGTATGTTCATATGAAAAATAATTTAATATTTAAATAAAAAGCTAGTTACTCAACTGAGGATACTGGAAAAATTGCTCTATATTTACAGAAGAAGTAATTAATTAATTACAAGAAGCCACAAAAGGGATTCTTTTTTGGATATCTTAAAAAGCTAAATATGAAAGATGAAACCATAAAAGGCCTAGAAGAAAGCTACAAGTAAGCAGTTAAATGACAACTAAGAATTTTCTAAGTATGCAAAAGAAATTATCTGAGAATGTTAAAATGTATTAAATTATGATACATTAAAATATAATATATTAAAAGCTAAATGAAAAACCAATAAGCATATTTGCAAGAAGTATGACAAAGTCTTACCTTGCTTCATATAAACAGTGTTTTTAAATAATCAGGAAAATATATCAGTTAGCATGAAATAGTTCACATAGGGAAAGGTAAAAAATAAAAACGTGTAATTTTTTTGGCAATTCAGGAAATAGTGCTTAAAACATTAATGAGAGATGACTTTTTCCTTAGTGTCTTTTAAAGGTTTAAGAATTCTTTATATTGCAAAATACTAATTTCACTTGTAGCAATCTTCTTTAAAAAATAAGCTTATCTTCCAAAATTATTACTTTATTTTGTAAATAGAGAAAATTCAAGGTTTTTTAGACGTATTAAGCTAGAAGAATGAGATTAGTCATGGTACAAACACTCAGCTATTAAAAATCTATTTGTTTTTTGGCCGGCCGCGGTTGGCTCAAGCCCTTGTAAAAAATCCAGCACCTTGCGGGCGCGCCGAGGGACGGGTTGGAATCACGACGGTCAGCGGACGATCGAGCACCTCCTGGTCTACACCGGTGGGAAAGACCGTCCTTGCCCGGCGCCGGTGGGCCTCCAAGCCTTGTAATCCAGCCCTTTCGCGGGCCCGGGCGCCCCCGGGCGGATCACAGGTTCAGCGAGGTCGGCCGAACCATCCTGGCTTAACACAGTGAAAACCCCGGTCTATCCCAGTATTAGAATGGGCAAATCATTAAGAGAGTTCAGGAAACAACAGGTGGTTTGCGAGGATTGGCCAGAAATAGGAACACTTTTACACTTGTTGGTTGGGAATTGTAACTAGTTCAACCATTAATGGAAAAACACGTGAAATGGCAAATTCCTCAAGGATCTAGAACCTAGATGGTACCATAATGACCCCAGCCCATCCCACTACTTGGGGTTATATAACCCAAAAGGATTTAACAAAATTACTTTACTACGAACAAAGGACACATGGTACACGTAATGTTTTTGGCAGCAACTATTCAACAATACAAAGACTTTGGGGAATCACCCCAAATGTCCATCAGTGACAGACTGGATTTAAGAAAATGTTGCAACCAATAATACACCATGGAATACTACTGCCCAGCCATAAAAAAGATGAAGTTTGCCGTCCTTTGGTTAAGGGACATGGATTGCAAGCCTGGAAACCATCCATCCCTTAGCAAACCTAATCACAAGACAGAAAACCAAACACCGCATGTTTCACCTCATAGGTGGGAACTGGAACAATGAGAGATCCTTTGGTGCACTCGGAAGGGGAACATCACGCACTGGGGCCCTATCATGGGGGAGGGGGGAAGGGAGGGATAGGAGGGAGGGCCTTGCATTGGGGAGTTATACAAGATATAAAATGGATGAAATTGATGGGTGCTGACGTAGTTTGAATGGGTGCAGCACACCAACATCGGCAATAAGTATACATATGGTAACAAACTGCCACCTTATGCCCACATGGTACCCTTAGACTTAAAAGTATTAATAAAAAAAAAAAAAAAAAAAAGAACCTAAAAAAAAAAAAAAAAAAATACAAAAAATTAGCCGGCGGAGAGGCCCGGGCGCTTGTAGTCCCCACTTACTCGGGAAGCTGAGGCAGAACGAATGGCCGTAAACCGGGACGGGCGGAGCTTGCCAGTGAGCCGAGATCGCGCCACTGCACCTCCCAGCCCCTGGGTGGACAGAGCGAGACTCCGTCTCAAAAAAAAAAAAAAAAATTATTGTTTTGGCCCTTCTTCTTTTTCTTCCTCTTCCTTGCCTTTCTGAACAATTTGGTCTCAAAA
The DNA here is from genome assembly GCF_001698545.2 of Rhinopithecus bieti. Classification (NCBI taxonomy): domain Eukaryota; kingdom Metazoa; phylum Chordata; class Mammalia; order Primates; family Cercopithecidae; genus Rhinopithecus; species Rhinopithecus bieti. The sequence goes on along the minus strand of NW_016806936.1, from coordinate 222,012 downwards.
TTATTAGGTAGGGCAAAGAAAAGTAAGCATCCATACCCTTGGGGGACACTTGTAGATCCCTGCATTGGATACTAGTGACCAAGTAGGATAGAGGGCACTTGTGCTTGATGTCAGCCTGAGCAGGGTAGGGAGGGTGTCCCCACAAGGGACAGCCTGAAGTAGGAAGCTGTAGCTACAGCAGAGTGAACAGGTGCCCATGTGGTGGGAAGCAGTGTTCATGTCCAAGGTGTCACCCACCTGGAGAGATGGGTGACACACTTCCGGTGTGGGTGGTCAGAGCCTAAATAGTATGAAGGATCTTCATGAAGGAGGAGCACCCTGGCACAGGGCTCTGTAGCTGAGCAGAGTAAGGTCATCATCTTCACAGGTGAAATAGGACTGTTTTTAAACACAGATAGTGTATCTATGAAGGAAAATGAAAGTGGTTTTCTCACTGAAGGAGAAGGCATTGACAAATTTAGAATGGGATGAAAATAGCATAAACCAGGTGGTATTGGATGATAATTGAAGATATTGGTATGGACTCAGTTTTCAACATGTAGGTATAGGCAAATGTAGAAATATTTATATCTGGGAAAAAAGAGAAAGTAAGGGGAGAGAGAGAGTTCCATTGCATTTATGCAGAACATTCTGGTTAGTAGGAAGTATATAAGGAAATCAGGAGGTGAGAGGGTCAGCATTTATTTTTAAAAACACAGACAAATATTTTAAAATATTATTTAATATATTGAAAATTCATATAATCATTGTATTGTTTTAAAATTTTTAAAATGTAATTTGGAGTATTATTTAATAGCCTAGATAAAATATTATTCACACATATAAACACTCATATATGTTATGTGAGATTAGAAGTTAAAATGATGGAAGCAGTTTCCCATGTAAATGATCAAAGCTTCAGTTCTATAAACTTAGAAAAATGATGATATAACCACATGCATTGTTAATAAAACTGTTAGTTTATGAGGATGCTTCATATTTCCCTTCAGTTGTGTGGTAATTACAAGTTATTACTCTACTGATCAAACATTAGTGAGAGCTGTAGTTTGACATTTTCACAGTTTGGGTGGACCGATTTACCTACGACTGAAAATAAAGACTTTAAAAAATATACATACATATATATATATATATATATACACACACACACACACACATATATATATACAACTATCTATCTATCTATCTATCTATCTATCTATCTATCTATCTATCTATTTTATACACACACACACACACACACCAAGAAATTAACTAGTAGCATAATAGAGATCAGGTTAACTGCACAAACTCTGAGGTCACTTAGACTAGTTTGAAGTTCCAGTTCCCCCAATTAAAAGCTATTTGATAAGTTTGAAGAAGTAATCTAATGTCTCATAAGGGGTTAATAAAGCCTGTGTTTTTGGCTTATTGAAAGAATTAAATATGGCAATATATGGTGTCTATCATATGATAAGTATCTAAGAAAATGTCATAAATTATTATGATCTGTATATCACTAAGGGAAGGCTAACTGCTGAACCAAACAACCCCAACATTTCAGAGGTTTAATGAGAAAAACAAATGTTTCTCACTTACTTCACAGTCTCATGCAAGTCAGAAAGGAAATGTCGCTCTGTTCAGCCACTCAGCAACCCACTCTATGTGCCCTTGTCATTTTCTAAGGTCTTGAAGTCCCCTGTGGAATTCTTTGCATCTATCTGTCATATCAATAAAAAACAGCATGTGAAAGGCATACCCATTCTTAATCACTTTGGTGAGTGTTGGCATACATTATTTCAGCCCATCATCTATTGATGAGAACAAACCACACTTTTACACAGGGTCTAGGAAATGTAGTCTAAATAGATGAAGAGAAAGAATAAATATCTTAAAGCATTTGTGGTCTTTGTTACAATCTTCTGCCATTCTGATCTCCAAATTGTTAACTCCATTCTTTGCATAGAGAACACATATAACCTTCCCTAAAATAGACAACTCCAAGTCACGCTACATCACTACACCAGTTCAACGTCCAAGATTGTTGGCAAACAATTTTTCATAGGTCTCTTATGTTGTTGCACATCTAGTTTATGTTTTTGTTTCAGAGTATTAAGAATTTTTTTTTATATAGAAAACAAATTGGGAAGATAGATATAGTTTCTCTCCTTAGGGCAGAGGACATATTTGTTTGCTGTCAAGGATTATAAAAATAATGTCTCCCACTTGGGCAAAGGTAGGGAAGGTTGCCAACAAACTCCTTTAAAATATTGGCATTTCCTAAGCTCAGTTTCCTTAGCAGGAATGCAAACTAATGGTGCATATGCAGCATCCACTTGGGACACTCAGCATTGTTCCTTGGAACTTGGGGGCCAGGAGAACCTATGTGAACATGAAGCTTGAGCTGCTTGCTGTCATGTGTAATGAAGGCTTCTGTCTCTGACTTAAGTGTCTCATGTCTTCCGTGAGCATCCATGAAACTGTACAAGTACCTTGTACATTTAAAATTACGGTGAAATCTTAGACCCTTCACAATACTTGGCAAGGATCTCCAGTTAATCTGCAGCCCTTCCGCTTGGTCCTATATGTGACACTACATAGCGAAGCAACCTATGAAATGAAAAAAAAAAGAAGTAACTTGCTACACTCAAACTCCTATATACATGGTGGAGGGGCAATAACTGCACACACACACACACACACACACACACACACACGTCCAGAAAATAAAAATATTTTTTAAAAGATGTCACATGGTTGTCACTGGAATTCTGGAAAGATATTTTGAAGATTCTGAAGATTGTCCCTAGGGTACAAAAAATGTTGTTAAACCCTCAGTATGGTCTCTGAAATGAATTTCCATGTTTATCTGTTGACTGTTGGTTCTACCGTGTAGGACAGATACAAACTTTTTTTGTAAGTATAGCAGTCTTTTGGGCTTTGGAATTCATATGATCTCTGTCATAACTATTCACCTCTGCTCTTGTGGCATGAAAGTAGCCATTAACAATATATAAATGAATGGACATGGCCAGATTTGTGGGTTACAGTTTGCAGACTACTGCTCTAGATGATTAATCCTTGTTTAGGACCCTCTATATCACATCCAAAGGGATGCTGGGAAATATGTCCTCTCAGAGTATTTCTAAGCTTTCATAACTCACTTTCTATTAATGAAGGTTTGGGGTTCTGAAAATTGTCTTGTTTCTTCAACATGAATCTTTCTTAGCCCTAGCCTGTGATTTCTTTGATTATGGCAACAATTTGGTAGGCTTAGAATATATTTATTTATAGTTAGTTTCATGTGTTAAAAACCACACCCAACATGTAGTTTCAAATTATGCTATACTTACTTTATTGACTTCTTAGTAACTCTGTGACCCCTCTTTCTCAATTTGGTGGAAGCTACATTGAAGTCATTTGAAATACACTCAGTCTAATCATTGTTACAAAGCTGAATGACTTTGTTGAGCTGAGTTTTACTCAAATGGTAGTCTTCCAGCTCCTTTCAATCTTATCTGGTAACTGCTTGGGACAGGAGCAATTTAACATTTTTTTTCCTTTTATATTCTGTCTTAATTTGAGTTTTTCCAAATAAAATTCTAAGGAAAGAATTTGAGTTAAAATACAGAAAATTGAGGGATCAAGGAAAACTCTGATGGGAGGTTTGGAACTGGGACTGGGAAGCCAAACAGCCAAATAAATATATGTTATCAAACTATCTAACACTTTGAGTTACTAAAGCATAATCATAAGGGGAAAATATGAAAAATACTATGGAAAACTGGCCTCAGATTTTCAAATTCCCTCACTCACAGAGAAGCGCAAGGGTTTTGGGTTACTTACACACCAATCTTCATCAGTCATTGTTTAAAGACTGTTCCCAATGAGACATTTATTTCCCAGGCATTAATGTAGGAAAGTGGAAAGGGAGTTAGGTAAGATCTTGCTATATATTCCAACTGTTTATACTTTGTCAATTCCTTTACATTTCTTGTAGCAAATTGGAAAAGTACTTGCCTAGTTCATCCCTTTCTTATAGTTCCTTAATGCAGCTAATAACAACTAACAACCATTATTTATGTTTCGTTATCCAATCTTTTCCATAAGAACTAAAAACTTAATAGTTGCAGTCTTTCATCCAAACTATGATGGGTGAAGTTTAGGCAGACAATACCCCACTGCATAAAATAAAGAAGATGAAAAAGCCAAAACTAAAATGTGCAAAAACTTAGAGAAGTACCTTAAAATAAAATCTAAATGACCAATAAACAAATAAAAAGATTCTCAAATTTATTAGGCTGGGCGCAGTGGCTCATGTCTGTAATCTCAGCACTTTGGGAGGCCAAGCTCAGCAGATCGCCTGAGGTCGGGAGTTCGAGACCAGCCTGGCCAACATGGAGAAACCCCATCTCTACTAAAATAAAAAAAAAAAAAAAAAAAAAAATAGCTGGGCGTGGTGATGCTCACCTATAATCCCAGCTACTCAGGAGTCTGAGGCAGGAAAATCACTTGAACACGGGAGACAGAGGTTGCAGTGAGCTGATATCATGCCACTGCACTCCAGCCTGGATAACAGAGTGAGACTCTGTCTCAAAAAGAAAAAAAAAAAGAATTTATGACAATACAAATAAACTTAAACCCACCAAAAAGACCTATTGAAAAGTATGAGATGAAATAAGAGTTTTCATATTGTCATATGATGTGTCAGTCAACTTGTAAAAACACTTTATAAAATAATTTAACTTTATTTTTATAGATTTAGGGGATGCAAATGCAGTTTTGTTAGATGGATATACTGTGTAGTGGTGAGGTCTGGGCGCTTAGTGTACCTATTACCTGAATAGTGAACACTGTACCCAATAGATACTATTTCATCCTTCACACTACCTCCCTTCCTTCCTTTGTTTTGGAGTCTCCAGTATGTATTATTCTCTTCTGTATTTCCACTGTATCCATTGTTTAGCTCCCACTTATCAGTGAGAGCATGTGGTATTTGATTTTTTGTTTTTGAATTATTTCACTTATGATAATGGCTTTAAGATCCAACAGTATTGCTGTAAAAGACATTTCATTCCTTTTGTGGCTGTGTAGTATTCCATTTGTGTGTGTGTGTGTGTGTGTGTGTGTGTGTGTGTGTGTGTGTGTATCACATACTCTTTATCCAATCTTCCACTTATGAACACTTGTGTTGCTTCCATGACTTCGTTATTGCAAACAGTGCTGCAATAAATATATCAGTGCAGGTCTCTTTTTGACATAATGATTTCTTTTCCTTTGGGTAGATACCCACTAATGGAATTGCTGGATTGAAGGGCAGTTTTATTTTAAGTTCTTTGAGAACTCTCCATACTGTTTTCCATAAAGGTTATACTATTTACATTCCCACTAACAGTGTATAAAGCATTCCTTTTCTCCTCATCTTCATCAACAGTTGTTATTTTTTGACTTTTTAGTAATAGCCATTCTAACAGGTGTAAGATGGCATCTCATTGTGGTTTCAATTTGCATCTCTCTGATGATTAGTGAGTTGGCACTTTTTCATGTTTGTTAGACACTTGTATGTCTTCTTTTGAGAAATTTCTGTTCATATAATTTGCTCACTTTTTATTGATATTTGTTTGTTTGCTGCTGGTGCTTCCTGTAGATTCTGCATATTAATCCTTTGTCAGATGCATAGTTTGCAAATACTTTCTCCCATTCTGTAGCTTGTGTTTACTCTGATGATTATTTCTTAAGCTGTGCAGAAACTGTTCAGCTTAATTAAGTCCCATTTGTCTATTTTCATTTTTGTTGTGTTTGCTTTTGAAGACTTAGTCATAAACTCTTTGCCTAGGCCAATATCCAGAAGACGTTTTCTTTTATAATTATTTTAGTTTCAGGTGTTTCATTTGAGTCTTTAATTCATCTTAAGTTAATTTTTGTATATGGTAAGAAATATGGGTCCAGTTTTATTCTTTTGTATATGGCCATCCAATATTCCCAGCATCATTTATTGAGTAGGGTGTCCTTTCCCAGTGTATGTGTTTGTTGGCTGTATTGAGGATCAGTTGGTTGCAGACATGTAGCTTTACCAAATTCTTTTTTTTTTTATTTTTTTATTTTTTATTTTTTTGAGACGGAGTCTCGCTCTGTCGCCCAGGCTGGAGTGCAGTGGCCGGATCTCAGCTCACTGCAAGCTCCGCCTCCCGGGTTCACGCCATTCTCCTGCCTCAGCCTCCCGAGTAGCTGGGACTACAGGCGCCCGCCACCTCGACCGGCTAGTTTTTTGTATTTTTTAGTAGAGACGGGGTTTCACCGTGTTAGCCAGGATGGTCTCGATCTCCTGACCTCGTGATCCGCCCGTCTCGGCCTCCCAAAGTGCTGAGATTACAGGCTTGAGCCACCGCGCCCGGCTACCAAATTATTTTCTAAATAAAGCCACATACCTAGAAAATAATTTGACATTCTGAATTATAGTTGAAGAAGCATACTCTAGAACTCAACAATCTTGCCACTGCATGATAACTCATTGTAATAGTATTTATTTCTGGATAGCCTTTGGGCTGTGTACAGTTTTCCTTATTTTAAGCTAAATAAAGCAAACAGGTGTTTGTTTTATAAGTATTAGTTTGCACCATGCCTACATATTTATGCACTTTATGCAAGCATGTTACATAATTGTTCCAATATAAAAATATATATATGATCACAAAAACCTATCAATATACTTTACTATAATCTATTAGTCAAACAAAGAAAATTCACATGTTCCTGTTAAGGCAGAAAATATATTGACAATATTCAACATTCACTGGTAATAAAATAAAACCTATATGTACACTAGAATTGAGAAAGATCATTCCTAAACCTATTAAAGTTATTGATCAAAATCTTTCAGTAAATCTCGCACTTCAGTAAGTATTGAAAGGCTTTTCTTTAAAATCAAGAACTGAATGAGACAAAGATATTGACTGTCACTGCTCATATCAATATTATAATAAAGGGTTTAGTTAAGGAAATAAGATTACTAGATAAAAGATGAATTCAGGTCAATTATCTACATTGCTTTATACTAGCAAACAAAAATATGTGCCTTTGATTAAATCTAACAATGTATGTGAATTCATGAAAAAAATGGAATTTTATGTAAACAAATCTAAAACAGTGAAATATCAACAATGTCATATGATTCAACTTAATATACCAATGAAGAAGACACAATATTATAAATTTGACACTTTTCTCATTAATTTGTATAGTAATTTGTTGTCCAATCAAAACCCAACATGAGGTAACTCTAAAGTCTATATAGTTTCTAGAAAAGACTTCTTATTAAGAAGGTACAAACACACTTACCCTACCAGAAATTAGTATAAAATTATGATATTAACCAAGAAGCAACAATGGTATATGGACAAGGAAATAGTCAATGAGGCAGTATTAGAAGCTTTGGAACTGACTCCTCATTTTTGCCTATCTCAATATAAATCTCAGTTGCCTCTGTAGATCAGTTGGAGGAAAGAATGGATGGTTTAATGAAGAGTAGTTGGACAAGTGGGGATCTATTTAGAAAAATATAAAGTTTGGATCCTTCATGCTGTATACAAAAATCAAATCCAGGTAACAAAATTCTGAAGTTGTGAAAAATAGAGCTTTAAATCTTTTAGAAGTCAATATAAAAGATATTTGTGATGTTAAGGTAGGAAAGGATTTATTAAACAAGATATAAAAAGTGCAACTTACAAAGGAAAAGATTGATAGATTTAAGGTCTTCTATCCATCACAGGCATCATTTAAAAAGTGTAACTAAAAGCCACAGAATTTTAACATATAAAACTGGCATAAGATTTGTATAGAGAACAAATCAAGTACTCTTACAAATGAGGAGAGAAAATCAACCAAATTAAATTTTGGGCAAAAATCAAGGCCATGCACTTTACATGAGAAATAAATACATGACATAAAATATAAAAAACTGCTGAACTTAATTTGAATATGAGAGAAGCAAATAAAAAATATACCAAATTATCATTTTTAGCTAATCACATTGACAGAACTTTAAATATTTTGCTTATAGTTTTGTATGTGGTGCAGTGGGAGCTATCACACAGAGAGGGCAGGAATATAGATTGGGAAATCACTGCAGACAAATTTAAATTCATCCAGTGAAGCTAAAGATGTGAGCCTTATCACCAAGTAAGTTTATTTCTAGGTATGTACTCTAGAGAAATTCTTGCCTGAATGCTCAAGGAGTCATATATAGAATGTTTATAGCTGTATTTTCTATGATGTCAACAAAACTAGGAAAATTCCAAATGCTCATCATCAGTAATACTTTTCACATAAAGATATCAACATGCAAAACAAAATAGTGTATATTTTAAGAATACACACATGTGAAGTGATTTTTTTAAAAAAACAATTGTATGATAAGTACAAAAACTGGAGTTATGATTATGCCAGAGAGGAGGAACAAGTGGGTAAGGTCAGCGAGTAGTACACAGACTGTCCTTGGTATTGATAATTCAGTTACTTGATTTATTTTATTATTTATATCTATAAAGATATTAAAATATTCCTAAGTATAAGTGAAATGTTTCACAATAAATTTTGAAAGAGAGAGTAAATTGCTGCCCAGAAGGCCCAAATGGGTTGGGAAACAACAGTGTCAAATAACTTGAAATCAATTAATTCAACTTTCTTGGCTCTGAATAATCCAGCCCTTTTGTGAACATGATTTAAAATCCAGGCCAGTTTTGTCACTGACATGACACACAGATACACTCATATATCTTTTGCTCCACAACTGTTAGGCTTGCAGGATTCATATATATATATATATATTTTTTTTTTCTTTAGACAGAGTCTCACTCTGTTGTCCATGCTGGAGTACAGTGGTGCGATCTCAGCTCACTGCAAGCTCTGCCTTCTGGGTTCACGCCATTCTCCTGCCTCAGCCTCCCGAGTAGCTGGGACAACAGGTGCCTGCCACCATGCCTGGCTAATTTTTTTTGTATTTTTAGTAGAGGCAGGATTTCACCGTGTTAGCCAGGATGGTCTCCATCTCCTGAACTCATGATCAGCCCACCTCGGGCTCCCAAAGTGCTGGGATTAGCAGGATTCTTAAACTATAATCTTAAGGCAACTCTGTCCCACTTTGCCTCTTTAAAATTAATTCAGTGGTCAATATGATATCTGCAATCTGCCTTAATAAATCCAAATGTGGCACTATATACAGATGAAACTAGCTGGTCATGAGTTGATGACTGTTATGATTGTTGATACATGCTTAGAAGTTCATTATACTATGATCTCTGTTTTTGCACTTTTGAAATTTACAATGAAAAATTTTTAAAAGAAATCCAGTGACCAAAATTATTTATTGCATGTACATAAATATTAAATCAGTTCATTGACTTATAACTCTTCGTAAGTAATATAAATCATATGGTCACTTTAAGTCAGAAATTAATGTACTTTCTTAATTCAGAAATTATAATTGGTAGACCCATATAATGATAAAACTCTTAAATAATCTACCCTCCCCAGTTAAGAGATTTTTCAGGCAAACGGTCAGCAAATTCAGTAGGATTGTATTGTGGTTCATTTTCCTTTTCCTTCTCATATATCCATTTGCAAAGAAAACGGATTCTGTTCTCCCTCACATTGGACTTTTTAGGTAGGGGGGAGAGTAAGAGGACACAGGAGAATTCTTATTTAACTCAGTGTGTGTTTAGATGGCTTTGCAGTCTATAGGCACTGCAGATGTTTAAAGCCTACTTGTTTTTAGGGCACTTTTATGGGTTTTACAGAGGTCACATTGAGAATTCCTTCTGCACTGCCCATAAGGCAGGCCATGACACTTTCCTGTCACTTCCACTACTCTCTGAACAGTTTTGTTGATGGCCTTCTCACTACGCTTAGACGACGTCTACTCTTATTCTACAGGTCTCAAGAGTATGGCTGTATTTAGAAAAATATCTTTATAACCCACCCTTCTTAATGTTAACACCATGAATGATGACTTCAGGATTGTAAAACCTAGTTTTGATTATTTTCAAACGTTCCATCATGGCGTGGCACTGAGCTGATATCTGGTCTCTTTCAATTTATTCTTGTGTTAAAAATTATCCCAGGAGCTGAGTAACATGTTGAAACAATATCAGTGCTGGGTTTGATAGTCTTTGAAAGATAATGATGAATGGAAGTTCAACAAATAATGAAGACAGGCAAATATCATGATTAAGAAAAAATAAGCTTTCTGGAAATTACAGCCAAATGGTAAATTTCATGTTGATTTATAGAATTCTTAGACTGAATTAGGAAACCTTTGGTTACTATTCAGGCAATGAAATATTGAAGCCTAGGAGCAAAGTGATTTATTATTAACAAATATAGATGTGTTCATAAGTATTGATCTAAATATAGATATTGCCAATAATAGTAGTTATGTTTATCATGAGATTAGTAAGGCATTTAACAATTTATTTGGTATTCACAATTGTTAGATTAGGCTTAATATATGGGCTGAGAGACAGAGGTATTAGATATCCAGTTGAATATTATTATGAAAAGAAGTTCATTATTAATTATGCTATTTTTGAAGAAAGTCACTCATAGAATAATACTCTTTCCTACTCAACATTTTAATTGATGATTTAGGTAAAAATATGTAAAATATATAAGTAACACATTAATGTACTTTTACTTTTGTGTAGTATGTAACTGGCTTGATAACTACTTGTTAAACTTCATTTTTTCGTCTTTTGTCCTTTTGTCCTAGAGATTTGAAACTTACAACTTAAGATAATACATCACCTTAAACAATGGTTGAATGATTCGTTCCACATACATTATTACATTAATAGTCTATAGTAGTAGACAAATGTATTTCTCAGACATTCTGAAAAGTCAAAGTTGTAGCTCAATTATACAGTAACAGTTTTGGATATCTAGGGGTAGAGCAATTAAGGTTAATAAAAATGAGACCTTGAAAATGAGCCAAGGCATTTTAATGAAACGTGTTTCTTTTGGAATTTGAAGCACATGGTACATTGAAATGCCATATGATGATTCTGTCAAGGATATGTCAACAATAATGGATGATACCTCTCCCTGTTGGTCTGTAAGGTGACTTTTTTTCAAAGAGAATCTTATTATAATCAGTTGAACACCATATGGCATGTAGACTATAATAGCTAGTTTATCTTTGCCTCTCTTCTGTGAGCAAGACTCCGCACTTTCTCTGATTCTTTTCCAAATGGAAGTTCTTTTCCAAATGGAAGTTCAGACCAACCTTCAGCATTTTTGAAAATGTAAAAGAGGAACTTTATAATGAGTAGAATTTAAGTGCATAAAAAGACCCAAATTTATTTCCTTTTATCTTATCAACTTTATTTCACCAGTCCATCTATATCTATTTTACAACACTTAAGAAAATAAAAAAGGAATGGACAGAAAAAAAGAAACAAGAGATAAAGAAAGGTAATAGAAAAATAATTTTAAAAGAAAGGATAAGAAAAGAAAAAACATGAAAAGAAAAATGCTCAACTTATTGATAAAAATTACTAGAAATAGAAAAGGAGGCCATTCTTGTGGGATTGAGGTGGTATCTATCACACTGCGGTTTTGGTTTGCATTTCTCTGATCATTAGTGATGTTGAGCACCTTTTCATATGCTTATTGGCCATAGTAGATGTTGGCATGGATGCAGTGAAAGGGAACACTTTTACATGCTGGTGGGAATGTAAACTGGTACAACCATTATGGAAAACAGTGTGGAGGTTCCTTGAAAAACTAAAAGTAGAGCTACCATTTGATCCAGCAATCCCACTATTGGGTATCTACCCAGAGGAAAAGAAGTCATTATACAAAAAAAAAAAAAAAAAACAACAACAACTTGCACATGCATGTTTATAGCAGCACAGTTCACAGTTGCAAAAATGTGGAACCAGCCCAAATGCCCATCAGTCAACAAGTTGATAAAGAAATTGTAAGATATATGTGTGTGTGTGTCTGTGTGTGTGTGTGTGTGTGTGTGTGTGTATACCATTGAATACTACTCAGCTATAAAAAGGAATGAATTGATGGCATTTGCAGCAACCTGGATAGGATTAGAGACTATTATTCCAAGTGAGGTAACTCAGGAATGGAAAACCAAACATCATATGTTCTCATTCATAAGTGGGAGCTAAGCTATAAGGATTCAAAGGCATAAGAAGAATACAATGGACTTTGGGGACTTGGAGGGGAAGGATGGGAAGGGGGTGAAGGATAAAGACTACAAATTGAGTATTGGGTTCAGTGTATACTGCTTGGGTGCTTGGGTGATAGGTGCACCAACAATCTCACAAATCACCACTAAAGAACTTACTCATGTAAGCAAATACCACCTGTTCCGCCAAAAGCTATGGAAATAGAAAAAATTTTAAAAAAGAAATATGAAAGAAGGAAAAACAAACAAAATAGGAGTACGTCTTTGTTCTCCCTTTCTCTTCACATCACTCTCAATGCATACACATTGCTTCTAGATGAACAACACTCACTTTGTCAGATTACACAGCAATTTATGTTATTCTTTTAAAAGTGGTAATTGTACTTTTAAGGCAGTAGACTATATATTCAGTTAGGTTCTAATCTAAAATGCAGTGTCCAAAACACCTCACATAGCAAATGTTTTCTAAATGGAAGCTTATTATACAGTGAGATCACAGTCCAATTAACATTGCAAAGTGATATCATTTTAATCAACATTTTCTATTTGTCTATAAAAAAGATAAGGATGTGAATGTGTGGATGTATGTGTATAAATATGAGTATATGGTTGACGTCACTTCATTGCATTGCTTAAGCAGGGAAAAGGCTAAAATCATAAAGATTTCAAAAGTACTCTGGAAAAAAAATGAAGTAATTAGGTAATTGGATAAATGCTAACATTCTCTAATACAATACAGAGGAAAATTATATAGTGCTATAGTAAAGGTCAGGATTGGGAGAAAGGGTCAGCATAAGGAGTCATGAGGCCAAACAAGTTTTAAATGTATGTGTAGACTGACCAAAATAAAGTTTTAAATTACTTATGCTTAATAATGGGATGTATTATATAATGTGTATTGGTATCTGGGTAAACTAAATAATATTTAAGTACCTTTACCAGATAGACAAAGGCTGTAACTTTGAATTTATGTCTTGGTGGATTCTAAAGGTTCAAAAAGTCTTTCTCTGAGTGTGGAGAACAGTAGGAGAAAGTGAAGAATCCAAGTAAGAATATGAGAAAGACTGATACCATGACTGAGAAGTTCAAGGATTTTATAACAAGACTGTTAGGAACTGTAAATCGATTCTAGGATTAGAGCACAAGTTCTGATTTTCAAGATGAAACTACATGAAATAACTTTAGTGGTGTAGCTCAGATGAATCAAATGGCTTGGCAGGAAGCAAGAGTGTTAATAAATGGACTTCAAATTTCCCAGTCCTTAAATCCCCTGGAATAAAAGAAAAGAGAGACAGCAAGAGCCTGAGTAAGACCATTAAAATTCATTTCTACATTTAATTTGGTGATGAACTTGGAGGAAAATAATCTATTACTCTATGTTCTTTAAGTGGAGCTATAATTTAATTAACCTGTTCAATAACTTTTAGGTTCCCGACTTTCAAACTTTTAAACTTTTTAGGCCACATCTAAAATACTACATTTTGCGAAATCTGATCTATATACACTCACACCCATACTACTGATAAAAGCTTTCCTGAAATACTGCTTGCTGTGATAAAGAGTGAGATTCTGCTTTTGATGTTTGACTGCTCACAGATTTCATATCCTACCATTCCCCGCTTTGTCTCTTACCTCACATCTAGGAAAACTAGTAAGAAAGCTGACTCTTTGGGGCTAAGATGGGTGTGGGATTTCAAACCGCCCAAGGCTCAGATGACACGTGGGAATTGTCACCACAGCTCAGCTCCCTAACCACTGTAAAAGCCTCATCCATTCTTCTTTCATGACTCTCTTAAGTCATTTTTGAACCTGCCTGGGAGCTTTCCTACTTTCCTCAGAAATCCTTTGATGTGGATAATAAATCTTTCACACTGTCTTGGTGCATATGTGCCATCATTAGTGTCCGTAAATGACCAAAATTTTTGAGTCATTCCACTTCTTTAAGGTGAATGTGACATTTTCCTGTGTGTGATGAATTTTGTATTTTCTACTCCACTTCATTATATTTCATTTAAAATAATACCAATTATTATAAACTGATTTTAAAGCCCATTAATTTGTTGTATATGTCAAATGAAAATTCCAGTTCCAAATAAGAAAATTAAAATTCTGACCCTTGGTAAATGCATTGCTGTAATTTTTGTGTGACTTTTTTACTCTCTCCACTTATGAAAATGCCTCTCTCTTCTCTTATAGGACACCACTTTCTTCTGGCTCCCCACCTACTTTCACATTCTACTTTTTAAAGTTATAATTCCCCCAGAATTTTGCCTTTTAACATTTCTGACAGTCGTCCCGAGTATTCTGATCTACTTTATTGACTGAATTTGGCCTTGGTGTTTGTATCCCAGAATTAAACTTCCAATTAAGACCTATCTGCTAAGACCAAACCTGAATATTCAGCTTACTGCAAAATATTTCCATGTAGCTGTCCTCATAAACACTTGAAAAGGTTACATTTATTTTCTCACCCTTCAACCCACTCTTTTCCCAAATAATCTCTCTCTGGTAACAAATGACTTTATTGTGTTCTCACATTTTATTGATTTTTAAATTATTTATTTTAAAAACTTTATTTTAAAACAGTTTTAGATTTATGCAAACACTGTAAACATAATAAGAGTTCCCATTTATTGCACGCCCAGTTTCCTACGATGTCTTACATTTGTATGCTACATTGTGTAGTAGATTTGTTAGTTAATGACCAATATTGATCTATTATTATTAACTAAAGTGTGTACTTTATTCTCATTTCTTAAGTTTTTACCTAATGTTCTTTCTCTCTTTCATGATACCATACAGAAACTGCATTACACTGAGTAGGCATATCTTCTTAGGTTTCTCTTGACTGATAGTTTCTCAGGCTTTCCTTGTTTAGATGACCCAGAAAATATTGAGGTATTTTATAGAATGTCACTAATTGAAATTTATCTGGTATTTTGTTCATAATTATACTTGGAGTTATGGGCTTTTGAGAGGTGAGTGTCACTTTTCACCACATCATATCAAATGTACATATTATCAAAATAACAATGACTTATTATTGCTGATAACCCTAATCACCTGACTAAAGTAGTATTTCTCCTATTTATTCACTGTAAAACTACTGTTTTCCTCCGTTTTCTTTTGGAAGGAAATGCAATGCCTACTTCAACAAGAGAACTAATTTTCCACCTCCTTGAGCATGGAGTAGTTACGTAAATTATTTAAAATTATTCTGCACAGAAAATAGGTCTATTCTTACCCATTTGTATATTGAGTCAATCCTTATATCAGTAGGAACTCATAGATATGTATTTTATACTCCAGATTTCAATAAAATTATACTTTCTTTTGTTGCTCAAATTGTTCCGACTTTGTCCATTTAGAGATCTTTCAGTTATTTCCTGTGAGGTTTTTTTTTTTTTTTTTTTTTTTTTTTTTTTTTTTTTTTTTTTTTTAAACATTAATCAGTTGCTTGTATTTGTATTAGTCTATTCCTAGACTATCTATTCTATACCTATGATCTATATAGGTTTATTCTTCCAACAAAATCTCAGTCTTAATTACTGTAGCTTTATATTAAGTCCTGAAATTGGGTAATGTGAGTATAGCAACTTTGTTTTTTTTATCTTCAGTATTATGTTTACTGTTTTATATCTTTTAACTTTCTGTAGAAACTTTACAGTCAGTTTTTCAATATCTACAAATAACTTGCTATTTTGATTGAGAGTGTGCTGATCTATAAATCAAGATGAAAATAATTGAAATCTTAAGTAATTAGTCTTCAGATTCATAAATACAAAATTTGTCTCCATTTATTTAAATCTTCCTTGGTCAGTTCATCAGAGGACTGTAGATTTCTGCATATAGATCCAGTACCTACTTAATTAGATTCACATGTATTTTAGTTTTTGGTGTAACTCTACATGGTACTATGTTTTTAATTTCAAATTTCAATTGTTTATTGCTGGTTTAAAGGAAAGCAATTAACTTTTGCATATTAATTTTGGATCCTGCAACAGTGCTATATTTGTCTAGTTCAGGAGATTTGTTGTCAATTCTTGGGTATTTGCTATAGAGTCAACAATGTCATGTGAGAATACTCTTTTCCAGAGTGGTTGTACTAGTTTACATTCCCACCAGCAGTGTAAAAACATTCCCTTTTCTCCACATCTATGCCCACAAATATGATTTTACATATATATATACACACACACACACACACATACACACACACACACACACATATATATATACCTTTTGTTTAATTTTTGTTTAATTTTCTTGATTCTTGTTACAGATCATAGTGGGATGGTGCCCAATTACTTGCCATTAAGCATCTGACATTAATATAACTACTCCAGCTTTTTTGTGATTAGCATTAGTATGGTATATTTTTCTCTGTCACTTTACTTTTTTTTACTTCAATAGTGTGGAGGTACAGGTGGTTTTTGGTTACTTGGATAAATTCTTTAGGAGTAGTTTCTGAGATTTTGGTGTACTCGTCACCCAGGCAGTGTACACTGTACCCACTGTATAGTCTTTTATCCTTCACCCCCTCCCAGCCTTCCCCTCAAGTCCCTAAAATTTATTATTATCATTCTTATGCCTTTGCATTCTCATAGCTTAGCTCCCATTTATAAGTGAGAACCTGTGATATTTCCATTCCACTTCACTTAGAATAACGGCCTCCAGCTCCATACAAGTTGCTACAAAGGCCATTATTTTGTTACATTTTATGGCTGAGAAGTATTCCATGGTGTATATATATAGCACATTTTCTTTATCCACTTTTTTGTTGATGGGCATTTAAGTTTGTTCCATAGTTTTGCAGTTGTGAACTGTGCTACTATAAACATGCATGTGCATGTGTCTTTTTCATATAATGACATTTTTTCCTTTGGGTAGATACCCCACAGTGGGACTGCTGGATCAAATGGTAGTTCACTTTTAGATCTTTAAGGAATCTTCATACTGTTTTCCACAGTGGTTGTACTAGTTTATATTCCCACCAGCAGGGTAAAAGTTTTCCCTTTTCACCACATCCACACCAACGTGTATTATTTTTTAACTTTTTAATTATGGCCATTCTCACATGGTATCTCATTGCGGTTTTAATATGCATTTCATGATAATTAGTGATGGTGAGCATTTTTTCGTGTTTGTTGACTGTGTATCTTCTGATTATGAGACTGATGTGCTGCCTGCTCTGCTATGGAGGCACTGCTTGTTTGTACATCTTTTTTTTAGAATTTTGTATTCATGTCGTTTCCCCATTTTTTGATGAGAATATTTGTTTTTTTTCTTGATGAGTTGTTTGAGTTACTTTTAGACTCTGGATATTAGCTCTTTGTCAGATGCATAGTTTGAGAATATTTTCTCCAACTCTGTGGGTTGTCTGTTCACTCTGCTGATTATTTCTTTTGCTGTGCAGAAGCTTTTCAGTTTAATTAGGTCCCTGTATTAGTCAGAGTTCTCTAGAGGGACAGAATTAATAGGATATATTGATATATGAAAGGAAGTTTATAAAGGAGGATTGACTCACATGATCACAAGGTGAAGTCCCTCGATAGGCCATCTGCAAATTGAGGAGCAAGGAAGCCAGTGGTGGACCAGTCCAAGCCCCAAAACCTCAAATGTAAGAAAGCTGATAGCACAGCCATCAGTCTGAGGTCAAAGGCCTGAGAGTCCATGGCAAACCACTGGTTTAAGTTCAGGTGTCCAAAAACTGAAGAACTTGGAGTCTGATGTTTGAGGGCAGGAAGCATGCTTCATGGAATAAAGATGAAGGCCAGAAGACTCAGCAAATCTGCTCTTCCATCTTCTTCTACCTGCTTTATTTTAGCCATGCTGGCAGCTGATTAGATGGTGATAACCCAGACTGAGGATGAGTCTGCCTCTCCCAGTCCAGACTCAAGTGTTAATCTCCTTTGGCAACACCCTTACAGACACACCCGGGAATAATGCTTTGCATCCTTCAATCCAATCAAGTTGGCACTCAGTATTAACCATCATGGTACAATTTATTTATTTTTCCTTTTGTGGCATTTGCCTTAGGGTTCTTAGTCATGAATTATTTGCCTAAGCCAATGTTCAGAAGAGTTTTGAGATGTTATCTTCTAGAATTTTTATATTTCAGGTGTTAAGATTTAAGTCTTTGATCCATCTGGAGTAGATTTTTATATAAGGTAAGAGATGAGGATTCAGTTCCATTCTTCAACATGTGGCTTACTAGTTTTTCCAGCACCATTAATTGAATATAGCCTTTCCCGACTTGATGTTTTTGTATGCTTTATTGGAGATCAGTTGGCTGTAAGTATTTGGCTTTATTTCTGGGATCTCTATTCTCTTCCATGGATCAGTGTGCCTACATTTATACAAGCTGTTTTGGTAACAGTAGCCTTGTAGTTTAATATGAATTTGGTGATGTAATGTCTCCAGATTTCTTCTTTTTGCTTAGTATTGCTTTGGCTATTCAATACTTTTTTGGCTCCACAGGAATTTTACAATGTTTTTTCTAGTTCTGTGAAAAATGAGGATGGTGTTTGATGCGAATTGCATTGAATCTGTAGATTGCTTTGGGCAGTATAGTCATTGTCACAATATTGATTCTACCCATCCATGAGCATGAGATGTGTTTCCATTAGTTTGTGTCATCTATGATTTCCTTCAGTAGTGTTTTGCAGTTTTCCTTGTAGAGATCTTTCACCTCCTTGGTTAAGTGTATTCCTAAGGTGGTTTTTTTTTTTTTTTCTTTTCTTTTTTTTTTTATTATTGTACTTTAAGTTCTAGGGTACATGTGCACAATGTGCAGGTTTGTTATATATGTTTACATGTGACATGTAGGTGTGCTGTACCTGTTAACTCATCATTTGCATTAGGTATATCTCCTAATGCTATCCCTCCCCACTCCCCTACCCC
>NW_016806936.1:186314-202785 GCF_001698545.2 Rhinopithecus bieti | reverse complement strand
TATTGTACTTTAAGTTCTAGGGTACATGTGCACAATGTGCAGGTTTGTTATATATGTTTACATGTGACATGTAGGTGTGCTGTACCTGTTAACTCATCATTTGCATTAGGTATATCTCCTAATGCTATCCCTCCCCACTCCCCCTACCCCACAACAGGCCCTGATGTGTGGTGTTCCCCACCCTGTGTCCAAGTGTTTTCATTGTTCAATTCCCACCTATGAATGAGAACATGCGGTGTTTGGTTTTCTGCCCTTGTGATAGTTTGCTGAGAATGATGGTTTCCAGCTTCATCCATGTCCCCACAAAGGACATGAACTCACCCTTTTTATGGCTGCATAGAATTCCATGGTATATATGTGCCACATTTTCTTAATCCAGTCTATCATTGATGGACATCTGGGTTGGTTCCAAGTCTTTGCTATTGTGAATAGTGCCACAATAAACATATATGTGCATGTGTCTTCATAGTAGCATGATTTATAATCCTTTGGGTATATGCCCAGTAATGGGATGGCTGGGTCAAATGGTATTTCTAGTTGTAGATCCTTGAGGAATCACCACACTATCTTCCACAATGGTTGAAGTAGTTTACAGTCGCACCAACAGTGTAAAAGCATTCCTATTTCTCTACATCCTCTCCAGCACCTGTTGTTTCCTGACTTTTTAATGATCGCCATTCTAACTGGTGTGAGATGGTAGCTATTCTAAAAGAGATTGAGTTCTCAGCTTGGTTGTTGGTAGTGTATAGTACTGCTACTGATTTGTGTCCATTGACTTTGTATCCTGAGACTTTACTGGATTCATTTATCATGTCTAGGACCTTTTTGGGTTTTCTAGCTATATGATCATATCATCAGCGAACCGTGATAATTTGAGTTCCTCTTTTCCAATTTGGATGCCATTTATTTCTTTTCCTCTTGTCTAATTGTTCTGGCTAAGACCATGACATGGTTTGGCTGTGTCCCCGCCCAAATATCATGTTGAATTATAGCTCCAATAATTTCCACATGTCATGGGAGGGACCTGGTGGTAGGTAATTGAATCATGGGGGCAGGTCTTTCCCATGCTGTTCTCCTGATAGCAAATAAGTCTCACAGGATCTGATGGTTTTTATAAAGGGGAGTTCCCCTACACAAACTCTCTTGCCTGCCACAATGTAAGACAGGACTTTTCTCCTCATTTGCTTTCTGCCATGATCGTGAGGCCTCCCCAGCCATATGGAATTGTGAGTCCATTAAACCTCCTTCCTTTATAAATTACCCAGTATCAAGTATATCTTTCTTAGCATCATGAGAACAGACTAATTTAGATTGCCAGTACTATGTTGAATAGAAGTGGGTAAAGGGGGCATCCTTGTTACTTTTAAACTATCTGAGTCTTTTTATTTAAAGTTGGCTTCTGATAAATAAGAAACAGTAGGTCTGTTTCTGTATCTACTCTGACAACCTACTTCTTTCAATTTAGACCAGTCACATTTGAAGTGCTTATTAATATAGTTGAATTAATACCTAACATATTTTCTATTTGTTGCATTTTTAATTTTTTTCTCTCTTCTCTGGTTCTAATTTAGTATTTTATATAATTCAATGTAATATCCTATAGGATTTAAATTTTTTTTAAAATTTTGTTTTAGTGCTTGCCTTGGAGCTTTCAAAATACAATTTTAACTAATCTGTCTAGCTTCAGATTATATATTTTACTGCTTCACAGGTAGTACAGTACCTTAGGAAGGAGTTTTCTCAATTTCTTCCTCCTATTATGACATTCCTGTTAATAATGCTCATATTGTACTGGTGCTTAATGCATGGGGTGCTTACCACTTAAACACTAACATATTAGTAACATTATTATTAATATTTCAGTTATCCTTTAGATAAATAAAGAATAAGGAAAATAATTTTGACTTCCTTTTTCCTTCTCTGACATTCTTGCTTTTTAAATGTAGATCAATGTTTCTGAGGTATCACTTTCCATCCTCCCTGAAAATTGATTTTAATATTTCCTGTTGGACTGGACTGCTAGCAAATAATTTTAGTTTTTCTTTCAGAAGGTGTTTATTTATCCTTTATTTCTGAAGGATAAATTTGCTGGATATAAAACTCTAGGTGTTTTGTTTGTTATTTGCTTTCGTTTGGTTTTGGTTCTCTCCACTTAAATAA
Source organism: Rhinopithecus bieti (assembly GCF_001698545.2). Classification (NCBI taxonomy): domain Eukaryota; kingdom Metazoa; phylum Chordata; class Mammalia; order Primates; family Cercopithecidae; genus Rhinopithecus; species Rhinopithecus bieti. The sequence goes on along the minus strand of NW_016806936.1, from coordinate 200,625 downwards.
TTTAGTCGAAGTTCTTTTTGTCTGCGTGAATTCTGATAAGTCTACTGTAAATTTTACTCTTGAATCTTACAGGTAAGCAAATACTTCTTTTACCTCTTGCTATATATTTTTAAAGATTTTCTTGTTGTCTTCTATTTTCTGTAGTTTGATTATAATATAACTAGGTATGTATTTTTTGGTAATTATCCTCTTTGGTGTTCTCTGAGCCTCCTGAATTTGTGACTTCATGCCTCTCATTAAATTCAGCAAATTCTTAGAAAATATTGCTTTGAATATTTCTTCTGCTCCACTTCATGTTTTTACTCCTTCTGGTATTCCCATTACATGTGTGTTACAACTTTTGATATTGGCCCTTTCTCTGATGTTCTGTTTTCATTTTTCTTTCAATCTTTTTACATCTCAGTTGGGGCAGTTTATAATGACCTTTCCTCAGACTCAGTTATTCTTTCCTTCTCTATGTCCAGTCTACTAATGAGCTCATCGGGGCATTCTTTACTTCTGTCATAGTGTTTTCTTTGATTTTTAGCATTTTGTTTTGATTTTTTCTTACAGTTCCCATCACTGCTTACACCCACTTGTTCTTGCATGTTGTTTTTTTTTCACTAAAGTCCTAAACATATTAATCATAGTTATTTTAAACCCAATGTCTGATAATTCTAACATCTATGTCATGTATCAGTCTGGTTCTGGTCCTTATTAGATCTCTGCAGTCTGTGGTTTTTCTTGCCTTTAACATGCCTTGTAAATTTTTTGTTGAATATCAGGTAATAAGATTTGAGGTAAATTGGCTTTTAGTGTGAGATTTTATGTTGATCTGACTAGAAGACAACGTTTAGTCTTGCCTCTAGTTATCTCTTTCGCCATTTTCTTTTGGCCTTTCCTAGAATCTCTTTTTTTACAGTCAGTATCTGACAGCTCTTTCAGGCTGCCATCCATTCTCACTATACTGGAGTATTGTTTGGATAGTGGTGAGGTATAAAGGATGGAAAGTGTTCTATAACCTTATAGTTAAATTCAATCTTTTAGTAGTTCAGTGTCCCCAGTCTTTGATCTTCACAATAGTTCTTTCAGTGGTACAGCTTGTGTTTTGTTGTTGTCATTGTTGTTTCTTTTTTGATGTTTGAGACAATAAGGCTAAAGAATGCAGGAGTCTGAGAAATATCTTTTCCCCAGGTAGAATAAATCTGTCGTCATGCTTTTCTTCCTCCTATGTTATGAAGACTACCCTAGGGATATTTCACAATGATTACTTTTTCTCTTCTATTGCCAAGATTCTTTCTTCATTATTCATGGTGATAACTCCTGATGGGGTTCCTGGGGATAAAGCCATGAAAGTGTGGGGGCCCTCTTAAGTAGTTCCTCACTCTCATGCTAATCCACACTTAGCCTCCAATAGTTTGTCAAAATTCTCATTTAGATATTAACTAGTTTATGGCTCCAGAACCTTCTGTTCCAGGTTAGCAGATCTTGGCTATATTTGTTTCGATTCTCCTGTTTCTCCATATTTTAGTGTGTCAACTCATTCTATCTACAACCTCAGGTCTCATGTGAGTTCAAGAAAGATTGTTGATTTTTTCACTTACTAGTTATAAGGACAGGAGTGGCAAGTTCTATGTTTTTCTTTTTCTAAATCAGAGCTGAAAGTGGATGATAGATTTGTTTCTTAAATTCAAAATCATTTTAGATTTTTCAAAAAGTTATAGCCAGATTTCTCAAATACTTTAACTGGATTCCCCAAATGTTGACATTTCCTCCATTTGCATTGTCATTCTTCCTATTTCTCGGTCTGCACTACATATATATTTTCTGAATCATTGAAAGTAAGTTGTAAACAGGATATTCTTTCACCCCTAAGTAGTTTAGTTTATAATTCCTTAAAATCAGACAGTCTCATAAATAAGCAAAATACAATGATTCAATTCAGGAAATTAACATTAAAAAGCATTATTTTGTAATTTACATTCATCGTTAAAATTTCATTGCCCAATTAATGTTCCTTGTGAAAAGAAACAAATTTTTTGTCCAGGATCAAAGCCAGGATGACATATTGCATTTAGTTGGCATTCTCATTAATCTTCTTTAATCCAGAAGAATTAATTAGCCTTTCTTTTCCTTTCATGTCCTTGACATTTTGAAGAGTACAGGCCTTATATTTTATAAAATAAATTCACATTTTTCTGATGTCATCTTGTAATTTAATTCAAGTTATACATTTTTTTCAGAGACACCAAGAAGATATGTTGTACTTTTGGTTAAGCATTCATGAGGAGGCATGTGATATATATTTGTCATATTACTTGTGAAGTTAACTTTAATCACCTAGTTAAGGTAGTATTTGCCAGGTTTCTACATTGCAGAATTGCTGTTTTGGTGTTTGCAAGTAATAAGTACCTTGTCAGGAGGTATAGTAAACATCTTATTTCTAATCAGCTGTTCAACTTCTACATTTAGTAACTATTGATAATTCTTATTTAAACAGCTATTATGTGGTTGCCAAATGGCAATTTTCTAATTTCATGTTTCTTTCTGCCTAAGTTGAGATTCTATTGTTAGTAGCATTTCAAGATGATAATATAAGCAATCTGAAAAATTTTTTTTAATTTCTTTTTTTCTAATCAATTATGCTGGCCAATCATATGGCAACTGCTTGACTAATAGATAGCAAATAAAGTAGATAAGGCATTACTATTTCTATAAAATCAATGTCCTAAAGGGCTTTTGAAAAGTCACAGGGTAAAAGTATTCAAAAACAAGAAGAAAAAAATAAACAAAACCTCCAGGATAGCTATGCAATGATTTCACAACATTACCCACCTAACTGAGAAAGCCTGACACTTTGTGAAGAAGCAGCTACAGGGCTTAAAATCCATAAAACAGGGTCAGATTCAGGTGGTTCAAGAGTCTGAATCCTTTTACCCAATTACATCCTCCTCCGCACAGAGAAGTCTTCCTTGTCTACAGTGGGAAGGTCATTAGATGTGCCCAGAGCAATACTTTTCTTCTTAACACTAAACTAAGTGTGAATTGGTTTTATCAAATGTGTGTAATTATTTGTGAAATGCCTAGACTTTTATGTCATGCCCCTGGAGTTTTTCAAAGAATAAAATCATATCCAGCTCCTTGTTGGATGAGACTGATTCACAGTTGGATTGAACGTAAAATAAAATCTCTCAAAGATATCCCAAAACAACCATTGCCAAAGAGAATATCATCTAAAAGTTATTAGAGTGGATATTTGCTCCTTATCATTACTATCATATGCTTTATTGATTTCAAAGGCATTCTCTGTATTTCCTTCAGCAGCTCATATAAAACAGCTACAGAGCTATAACATCTGCTTGCCTGGATTGACATAATACATTTGAAAATCAACTTATCACAGACATTTCAGTCTACAGTTGCATTGTTTTTCTTGTTAATGTCCAGTAGCTAATGTAATATGTCATCTGTGAAAAGCCAAGCTCAGATGTTCTGATTAAGTTTGGCACCAAGGAGAATAATGACCTGCATTATCCAAAGATGTGACTGATACATTTGCTCATAGACAGAAACCACTACCAACCATGCACTTATTTAGTAAAACAGTACTAGATAGGAAACTACTTTTTTTTCTGTGTATATAAAGATTTTAAATATTGGGAACGTAAATTTATGGATAATTACTCCCAGATTCCTACTAGGTAAATGACTAGACATGAATATTTTGATGCAGGTTGGCATGAACAAAATGATATTTTTAGGAGAAATCTGTGCGAGGATGCAGATGATATTTCAGTGTTTGACCTCAAACACATATACACAAACATCCTTAGACACAGATTGCCCCCTTGTGTGAAAGGTAAGCCAATGTATACATCTCAATAACGATTGAGGATATTGCTGCAGGTGTTCATGGTGATGATACAGACTTAGCAATAAAAGATAAAACAGTATTTTTGTTTTCTATTCAAGGAGGCAGAGGTTTAAGGTGTATTTAGGGTTTCCTTCAAAATTTAAAAAAAAAATTAAAAGGAAATTTGCTGTAATGAACATCTGAAAATTGGAAACAATAATTTTGTCCAAAAATGGGAATTATTAACTGTACAAATTATAACAGGAATTAAAGGAATTACAGCAAAGTATCAAAAATATTGTTTATGGATCTTCCTTATTTATCTTTATTTTGTTTATATTTTCCTAATTTCTGTAGTGATCTTATAGGAGATGGCATCTGAAATTGCTACCATTGATAATTTGTTCTGTTAATTTATTAGGAATGGATGTAAAATAGTGGATAAAACAAGGTCATCCTATGTAATTTTCAGAAAACCTTTTCATGAAGACAGCTGTTCCCTAGAACTGCAAGACATAGAAGCATTATGAATAAACCCTATGTATGTTTTGTTAAAACAACCATTGATATTTATTAAAATTCTCAAAAATTTCCATTTTTTAACCTAGTATCTTATGGTTAAAAAGAGTAACCTGGTCATCTTATGTTTAAAATTCTATTCCAGTGCAGAAAGCCATGGACAAAAAAAAAAAAAAAAAAAAAAGGAAACATTGATGCAATAAAATTATGCTGAAAATTACTTGAAGACTTCTCCACATATGACGTGAAATAGATCAACGTACATTCTCTCTTGTCAACACAACTTCTATTAATTTCTAAAGGAAACAACCAGCCCCAATTTTTTTTTCTATATTCCCACGTTTTGTAAGAATCTCTTGGAAATAACATAAAATCAAATCATGCGGATAATTATAGTTTTTTTTTGTAAAGAAGTTAGCCACCATACTAATTTGTCTGTTCAGTAAAATAACAAAACAAAACACCAGCATTTTTTCCAAATGCGGATTTTATCCCCTCAAAATACTTATTAATCATTTGGATTTACTTACTCCCAGAATATTATTTCCATTCATTTTTGAAGGCCGTGTAGCGGTCAATCTTTATACATAGGGACTTAAGGAACATAAAATAAATAATGTGGATAACTGTTTTACAGCGAGTCAAGAAGAATTTAATTTTCCTACCTTTGCTTCTCTTCTTTTATACACAATTGTCAAGATTCTTTGATGATGCTCGTAATGTAATTAGTTAACCATGTTTTTGAAACCAGGGTGTAGATTTGGATTTTATTTATTTAATACAGACCAAATCATAAATAACTTTTGCGTTTATTCTGAAAAGGCTTTCCTGTTCTGAAACCCACCCTTCTCCATTGCCATTCTTGTATCATATTGTATATATAATATTATATATATTTAGTATATATATTATATATATATATATTTAGTATATATATTCAAATTTATACCATGAAATTTTATAACTAGCCAAACTAGGGTACATTTGTAACATAAAAACTCCTCTGCATGGCTATTACTAAGAAGACCAAAAATAACAGATGTTAGAGAGGATACAGAGGAAAGGGAACTTATACACTGTTGGTGGGAATGTAAAATCTCTGGAAAACTGTATGGAAATTTCTCAAATAACTAAAAATAGAGCTACTATATGATCTGGCAATCCCATTACTAGGTATCTACCCAGTGGAAAAGAAATCTTTATATCAAATAGTTACCTCCCCTTGTGTGTATCATAGCACTGTTCACAATCTCAAAAACATGGAATCGACTTAAGCATCCATTAAAGGAGAATTGGATAAGGAAAATATGCTATCTATACACAATGGAATACTATTCGACCATAAAAATAAAAAAAAATCATGTATTTTGCAGCAACATGGATGGAACTGGGAGCCATTATCTTAAGCGAAACAACTCAGACACAGAAAGACAAATACATGTTCTCACTAATAAGTGGGAGCTAAATAATAAGTACACATGGAAGCAGAGTACGGATTCATAGACAATGGGGACTTGGAGAAGTTGGGGGTTGGGAGGGTGGATAATGAGAGGTTGCTTGGTGGGTACAATATATGTTGTTCCAGTGATGAATATACTGAAGGCCCTGGCTTCATCAAAATGCAATATATCAATGTAGCGAAATTGCACTTGTACTCCATGAATAATACACAAGTTAAAAATAAAATGAAATAAATACCTTTCATCTTAAAAGAACCTCAGCATTTTGAAATGTTTTATTGATCATTACCATCAGCCATAACTAAAATTTGTGATAGGGTCAATAGCCGGGAGATCATTCCATTTTTTCTTCAAAATCTGTGTGTGTGCCTAGAGTTAGGAGGTATCTTTTATTCTTGGCCATTCTTGCTTATCATAACATAAGGAAAAATGTTTCCAACTCATAATACAGAAGGGAAGCTTTCTGGTAGCTACTTTTATTGAACAAGATCTTCCAGATATAATCCCGGAAGACAACTGATCATCTATGTGGCTATCGTCAAATAGGAATTTGCACGAATGTGGATTCAAAAAATGCATTTTCTCTTCTCATTTTTCCCTCATCCAGATCGCAGTTAATCTCAGGGTAAGTTCACCTGGATTAAATTAATTAAAAAAATAGTTCTATCTAATTCAGTTCAATCAAATGTCAAGCAACATAAAAAAGAGGCTTGTTATTTGTAAAGTTAGCATATGTCTAGTTTCCCAAGACAGAGCACTTAAGACTTCATTTCAAAGCAAAATAAAGGGACTACCTTTGACTTGTAATGTAACCAAAACTATCTAAGAACTAATTGCTCATAGGTTGTCTAGGAACTATGTTCCTACAAACATACAAAGCTCTGTTACTTTAGCTGAATTTGTACAGTGTCAGTCACAATGTCTTCTCCAACCCACAGGCTTGAGTTCTGCCCTGTTATGTCTCCCTTTTCTGATGTTCTCAAAGGAGAAGGGAAGGGTACTTTGGCCATTTTAACAACCTCCCTCATACTTTCTCCAAAATTATACTTTTGACATAAACAAGGACTGTGGTTGCAAATCTCAAAATTAGTGAACACTTGCCATTAGACATGGATTTTTTAGAGTTAAATTTTTTACTGGCTAAATTTTTTAGAGTACTTGGTTTTATTTTACTCTCAGAATCAATGCCAGTTATATTTCTTTTGGGTGTGCCTTTTAAAATAGAAAATATTATTTTTGTTTTATTGTAAAATTACAACCCCTATTGCATATGAAATAATGCATATAAAGCAAAAAATGTTATGTGGCATTTCATTTTGCTGGGCAGGCTGCTTGGTTTACTCATTAGCTAAATGTGTTCCTCACAAGTAACCAAACAAAAAAGTGTTAAACCTGCAACTGTTGCAAAGGTAGACCAATAATCCGCTAAGATCAGTGAGGCAATTATTTTTATTTTTTACAGTGTAATAAATTGGCTTTAGACTATGTTTCTGAATACATTCCCAACTTTTTGAGTTTTGATCTGCTTTGATGACAACATTTGGTCCACACACATCAATAATATTATCCCACCTTTCACACCCAGTATTCTGAATCAGATTCTCAGTTCTCTTGTCCAATATATCACAACGTCCACGAGACAGCACTTAACGCTTCCTAGTTTTTTATTTATTTCAAATAAAGTTTTATTTATTTAAATATAGAATGTCAGGATTAAATGATTATTATGGATAACATTGTTTATGGAATAAAATATAACTGCCTCATCCTGTAGTAAAATTATTTTACATTTATGACCATTTAATTCTTCCCTGCCCAGACTAGTCAAGATGCTTTCTTTTTTTTTTGCTTCAGAAAACATTTCACAAGCAATTACCCACAAAATTGCCCTTGACAATTTGAAAGGGATTTTAAAAATGTAAATATTGAAACATTACCCAAATTATCTCTTTAAAAAGGAATGGGAGGAGATGATAGGGGAAATCGAACATGTCCCGAAAACCTAACCTCTTGTGTGCTTCATCCTCTTTTGGGGCTTTTAGGAAGTAGCCAATAAAAACCCAACAACACACATAATGGAGTAGCTATTATAAGCCCCATTTTATGAATTCGGAAATGAGGACAAAAAAGCTTAGGTAATTTGCCGAGCCCCTATCCCTTTGCCTTCTAACTAAGCTTGCTGTACAGCATGGGCCATAGGCTTCATTTTATAAGTTGAACTTATCTTCAAATATGTTCTGTTTACATACTGCACTAAAAAAATGTGGCAAGAAAAAGTTACTAGATGCAAACTATCACTTAGATAATTTCTCAGAATGAAAAGGCAAAAAATAAAAAAATAAAAATCACATCTAACTTCCACATTATTCAAATGATGCTGCTAAGTATCCCAAATTAATTGGCCTACCTATTAGTAGATGTTTGAAAACTATTAACATTGAAAGCACAGGCCTTTTAAGTCTTCAATAAAAGTATTATTACATCCAATTTACATGTTTAAATGCTCATCCATTAGTGATCTTTTGCACCTTAAAAATCAATCATACCTTTAAAAAACCTAATTTCATAGTATGAATCTCGGTGTTCAAATTCCTATACTTCATTCCATTTATCCTTTCAAAGACAAAGTGAGGTATTGGGGTGGGAAGAATACTGACTAGAATTCAAGTCGTTTGAATTCTAATTTGAATATGCCTCTAACTACAAAGGGTAAAAAGGGTAGGAAATTTGTTTTCTCACAAGTAAACAGGTAAATTAATGCTACAGTATTTTTTTTTTATTATTATTATTACACTTTAAGTTCTAGGGTACATGTGCATAACGTGCAGGTTTGTTACATATGTATACTTGTGCCATGTTGGTGTGCTGCACCCATCAACTCGTCAGCACCCATCAATTCATCATTTATATCATGTATAACTCCCCAATGCAATCCCTCCCTCCTCCCCCCTCCCCATGATAGGCCCCAGTGTGTGATGTTCCCCTTCCCGAGTCCAAGTGATCTCATTGTTCAGTTCCCACCTATGAGTGAGAACATGCGGTGTTTGGTTTTCTGTTCTTGTGATAGTTTGCTAAGAATGATGGTTTCCAGCTGCATCCATGTCCCTACAAAGGACGCAAACTCATCCTTTTTTATGGCTGCATAGTATTCCATGGTGTATATGTGCCACATTTTCTTAATCCAGTCTGTCACAGATGGACATTTGGGTTGATTCCAAGTCTTTGCTATTGTGAATAGTGCCGCAATAAACATACGTGTGCATGTGTCTTTGTAGTAGAATAATTTATAATCCTTTGGGTATATACCCAGTAGTGGGATGGCTGGGTCATATGGTACATCTAGTTCTAGATCCTTGAGGAATTGCCATACTGTTTTCCATAATGGTTGAACTAGTTTACAATCCCACCAACAGTGTAAAAGTGTTCCTATTTCTCCACATCCTCTCCAACACCTGTTGTTTCCTGACTTTTTAATGATTGCCATTCTAACTGGTGTGAGATGGTATCTCATTGTGGTTTTGATTTGCATTTCTCTGATGGCGAGTGATGATGAGCATTTTTTCATGTGTCTGTTGGCTGTATGAATGTCTTCTTTTGAGAAATGTCTGTTCATATCCTTTGCCCACTTTTTGATGGGGTTGTTTGTTTTTTTCTTGTATATTTGTTTGAGTTCTTTGTAGATTCTGGATATTAGCCCTTTGTCAGATGAGTAGATTGCAAAAATTTTCTCCCATTCTGTAGGTTGCCTGTTCACTCTGATGGTAGTTTCTTTTGCTGTGCAGAAGCTCTTTAGTTTAATTAGATCCCATTTGTCAATTTTGGCTTTTGTTGCCATTGCTTTTGGTGTTTTAGACATGAAGTCCTTGCCCATGCCTATGTCCTGAATGGTATTACCTAGGTTTTCTTCTAGGGTTTTTATGGTATTAGGTCTAACATTTAAGTCTCTAATCCATCTTGAATTAATTTTCATATAAGGAGTAAGGAAAGGATCCAGTTTCAGCTTTCTACTTATGGCTAGCCAATTTTCCCAGCACCATTTATTAAATAGGGAATCCTTTCCCCATTTCTTGTTTTTCTCAGGTTTGTCAAAGATCAGATAGCTATAGATGTGTGGTATTATTTCTGAGGACTCTGTTCTGTTCCATTGGTCTATATCTTGTTTTGGTACCAGTACCATGCTCTTTTGGTTACTGTAGCCTTGTAGTATAGTTTGAAGTCAGGTAGAATGCTACAGTATTTTTAAGATCCCTGTTGGTTGATACATTATTTAAAATTATTGGGGCTAAGTAAATTAACATCTTTCTTTATAAACCAACACAATATACTAAAGCTTGTCTTTGAAAAAGTAGGAGCCAATTTCCTTTTAACTTATAAAAGATAAACTACAGAGTTTCCTTTAGTGTCAACCTCCAGTAGGGTCTTTGCTTTATTTACAGTCTTTGTAATTTATACACAGATTTTTAATATAAGAGTTAACCAACAAAATGTACTAATTATAATGACAAATTCTACTTGTTTTCTTTTGACAAAGAAGCTACATTATATGATTGCCAAAATGACAAGGAGGAAAACAGAATAAGAATCTCACATCTTCCTACTATTATCCATGACCTTTATGAATTAAAAGAAATGACTTATGCCATTTTTGCTGAAGACTGCATTTTCCTCTGCTTGGAATATGTTCCATATCTCCAAAATAAAATACAATTAACAGTCCTATGAAGCCAAGGAAAAGTCGCTAAGGATAATGAATCCAAAAGCAAGGTTGTAAAAATGACTCTACTTGGGAATTATTTTTTTCTAATTTGAAGATGGACATTTCTTCACTGGTTTGCCATTACTAAATTATTTTAGAATTTATTTGGCCTGCAAAGGGGTGGGGGAGTTGGAAACATCAGAAAAGGGTTTCAGGTATAGAATGTGCTGTTACCCGGGATAGCAGAGAACCAATATTGACCTGAATATTTTTCATGAAAGGAAGCTAATTTTTTGATTACCAATTGCAGGCTATATTAGCCAGAACACAGGTTAGAATATTTAATACAGATGACTGCCCATTCCCACTGCTTAGGCCAAGTAAATCAGAAGGATTGGGTTTGCGGTCCGGTAAGAATATACTTGAAAATGTCTTTAAGTTATTCTTATATGGAACTGGAGTCCAGAGCTAATAACCTAGAGAAATAGTTCCAAACTTGGCTATGTATTAGATATTCCTGGAGAAATAGAAATAATGCAAAATGCATCCAGCGATTCTGGTTTCTTGGGTATGGCGTAGGAAGCTGACATTTAGCAAATGCACCAGGTATTTCTGATATAAGTGGACCTCAGTGAGAAACACTGCCCTAAACAGTAGTCCATATAGTAAGGTCAATTTCTGATAAAGATTGAAAGAGGATGTTCATTGAACAATCTATTCAATCAATAGACAAAGTTACAGGTTTGAATGAAGCTGGGCATGGGTAACTTATCTATAAAGGATAACGTGTAGTCCATTGTTAAAATGTAGATTCCTGGAGAATCAATCTTTGAGAGTTTGGGGTCTTGGAATATGTATTTTATAAGCCTCTCATGCTCTGAAAATATGCCCTAGTTGATTAGCGATCTCCAGTGACACTCTCTGGGCTCTTTAAATGACTTTTCTGGGTAATTGTAAAGCAATGAAGGAGGTGCCTATCCTTTGTGTAGAAGAGCATTTTTTTTTTTTTTTTTTTTTTTTTTTGAGACAGAGTCTCTTTCTGTCCCCCAGGCTGGAGTGCAGTGGCGCGATCTCGGCTCACTGCAAGCTCCCCCTCCCGGGTTCACACCATTCTCCTGCCTCAGCCTCTGAGTAGCTGGGACTACAGGCGCGCGCCACCACGCCCGGCTAATTTTTTGTATTTTTAGTAGAGACGGGGTTTCACTGTGTTAGCCAGGATGGTCTCGATCTCCTGACCTCGTGATCCGCCCGCCTCAGCCTCCCAAAGTGCTGGGATTACAGGCGTGAGCCACCGCGCCCGGCCAGAAGAGTATTTTTTTTTAAAAAAAGGTAATAGGACCAGTTGTAAGTCTCATATAAGATCCCTGTTTTAGCAAATAATCCAAATCCTAAAAGTTATTATTATCCAAATGCACTTGTCACTAGGTATAGGGGTCGGTAGACGGGCTTGTGCTTAGGGAGATTTAATAGGATAATCTAAGGACATAAGAAGGGATAATAAAATTCTAAAACACTGCCAGGTCGCATTGCCCCAATCCTCCTACATATATTTGGTTATTATTAATTTCAAAGGGCTTTGTCTAGAGCAGATATTCCCAGGCTACATCATGTGGTCAAGTCTTGCCCTCCTAAAACTTTATTGTATATATGAGTCTCTTGGGCATCTTGTTAGAATGCAGGTTCTGACTCAGTATGTCTGGGATGGGGCCTTAGATTCAGCACTTCTAATGAGCCTCCAGTTATTGCTGAGGATGTTGGTCCAAGGACTGCACTTCGAGTGGCAAGGATTTAGGCAGTGTCCGTAGGTCATGACAGCAGCCTACACTCTCAACCTTTATCATTTTCTTGTGAATGAGATTATTGATTATAGAATAAATTATCTTGAGAGCATTTAGATGCATCCCTGCCAACTCATTATACCATCCTGTCTTGGATTGGACTCCTTCATATTCTTCACTTTTAGAGCTCCCATTATTCCAACCTCTTAATAGCTCCTCAAAATATTTAATTCACAAACACTGCCACAGTTTTAATTTACAGAAAACCTGTGAAGTTTATATTATTTTATCAGCTTTATAAAAGAAAAATCGAGGTTGCAGGTAACTGTCAAAACATGCTTATGGGGATTCCATGGCTTGCCCAAGGCCACAAAGATTCAAATTCAGACTTCTAATTTCAGGTTCAAAATTGTTTTCCCTAACAACACAGTTTCGTGTGTGAACTATGATCTCTCAATTCTCTTTACCTATTGGAATAACATATCAGTAAATAGAAACAATCAGGACTACCATGAATAATTGTATAGGCTTGGATATAAAACTCTACATAAATTTTAACTAAACCTCAACAATACCCATATGAAGTATCATTATTTTCGCATTAGTGTAGAGAGAAATTAAAAAAAAAAAAAACAGTTTGAAATCACCTAGTTTGCCTGAGGCCAACAGAATATGGAATACAATGCATAATAATTCACTGTGAGTTATCACATTCCGTAGTCACACATTTTATAAAAAAGAAGGTCTACTTGGTTCACAGAGGAATACATGTAAAAGCCATTCTATGGGTTACATGGTATGTTAACTTATCTAATGAGCCCCTCACAGAGGGAGCCAGCTATCTCACTGAGTCATGATATCTCTTGTACTTTACTGTATAATACAAGAACTAAAACAAAATTTAATAATTTTATAAAAGGCACCACCTGTAATACAATGTCATGTGATTCCTAGTAGTTTAAGAATAAATTGTTTTTAGTATTTCAATGTCAATGTAAAGAGAAAAATTTCTCAACATTTTAATTAATATTTCACTTCTAAATTCAATCAAAAGTCTACCATCAGACAAAAGTTTCCCTCTGCAATCCCTGTGACCTATCTTTTGGGGTCTCTAGTACTCTGTTAAAGAACAGAACACACAGAAAGAAAGGGAGGGGATTGAAGACAGAGGGCAAAAATGAACTCAGTAACTCCGTACCAAATTATTACAGAAAATGAGACCTCAATGAAATTTTTCTCACCAGATAACTTAGGTCTTTTCAAAATGCCATCAAGCCAATGATCTGAAGCACAGTCTATGACAACATGTTTCATCAATGGTTATTTTTACAGTTCTTGCACTATCATTTTAGTGGCACTATATGAATGAGATGTAATATACTAACTCTAGCATATATTAATGACCAATTTTCTCAAACAGCATCACATTGTTTGAAGCTTATTGACAAGGACTTCCTCCCATCAGGAAAGTGAGGAAATATTCATTTTCCAAGCCTTGGTAGAGATACTTTCAAGTAGTCGCCTGCATATGTTGAGTTAACATGATTATCTGTAGTTATTTTTTTAACCTTAATAGTGGACTTACTAGATTTGAAGACTGGAAAACATAAATAATTATATGACATAATAAAAAAGGGAAAATATATTATATAATATTAGTAGCAGTTAGGATTGCATCAATAGGATTAAACTATTGTACATCCTCAAATAATTGAAAAGGGAAACTACATATGTGTGATATCTGAATAATACATCATATATATCTGATAATATATCCTTTATTTATTCTTAATTTTTTATTTTGCTTTTATCTTACTCATTGTATTTTTGTTTTTTACTAAGACTCGTGTTTCTATCGTATCAAAACAATTAGCTAAAAATTAAAAAAAAAAAACTTACATTACATCGTGTAATTCAAACAAATTGCTTAATTAAACTCAAGCTGTTTTATTTCCTAAATCATTTAGGCAAACTTAAGGATGTTAACCCTGCAGAACTGTACTTTACTTATGCTTTAAACACAATT
>NW_016806936.1:183072-186205 GCF_001698545.2 Rhinopithecus bieti | reverse complement strand
TCTATCGTATCAAAACAATTAGCTAAAATTAAAAAAAAAAACTTACATTACATCGTGTAATTCAAACAAATTGCTTAATTAAACTCAAGCTGTTTTATTTCCTAAATCATTTAGGCAAACTTAAGGATGTTAACCCTGCAGAACTGTACTTTACTTATGCTTTAAACACAATTGAGATACATTCACATTATCAAGACTGTGGAAGGGATAATGAATTTTGCTTTGTTATGAGGCATTTTCACTTCCAACTTCCAAGGATAATTACTGTGCACTTTTGTTTATGATGTAGAGTATTGTCTGTGACACTTGGCCACTTAGTATATTGCCTCAAATTGAGTATTGTAAAGTATTTTCTTTTATGTAGAGGAAAGAAAGAAACATTGAAAATAATGTGCAGAGCTTTCTCAATAAAATAAGGCTTTATGAGTTTGTTTCCTGTGTTCCAAATTTTTACTTTTCTGCTACTTCATTTTAAAAGAACTCTTCATTTGAAAGAGTCGATTCCATTTTGAAAATGGGTCTCTGGACCCATAGAAAGCAAAACATCTTTTATTACCTGAACACTGGCCAGAAATGAAATAGCTGTGAAGTGTAATTATATAGATGTGCTATAAAATATATTTCTAGATTGTTACTAGTGTAGGGTAAATTCCCCAGATACATTTCCTTCTATATTCCTTAGACTTTTTGATATGTTCCTCACCAATTTTCTATTTGAAGTATGTTTATTAGCTTGAATTGAATGTGTATAAATAACTTTTAGTTTCCAGTGTCATTAGATTGGGTATTAATATGTACTAATACTACAAGAATTTAGAAAATTGAAATGATATAAGAAGTAAGTGTGGTGGTTAATTTTATGTGTCAACCTAACTGGGTTTAGAGATGCCAAAGAAGTGATACAATGTTATTTCTGGGTGTGTTTGTGAGGATTTAAGAATTGAATGGAAACGCACAGATGTCCTATAGGAAAAAACAGTGGACAAATGACATTATCCTGAAATTATAAGAAAAAGTTATTAACATTGCCCTTAAACATATGAAACTATATTCACCTTCACTCAGAATAAGATGAATACAAATAAAATCACGCTGAGTTCCAGAGTTTTCCCATCATGAGTGACAAAAAGTGAAAAGAAAATAAAAGAAAAACAAAATTGAATATATGCTCTGCTAGTAAAGCTATGGAGGAAAGGGAACCTTTTACGTGTTACTGGTAACAATACAACATGGTCCATTTATGGAAGGGAATTTGACATATCTTTTGATCCAGAAATATCTTGTCTAGAGATTTACTCTGAAGATACACCTTGACTATAAAAGTGCATTTGCACTAGATAATTTATTACAGCTTATTTATATTTGCAAAATAGGAATGACCTAAAAACTCATACTTGGGAGATGAACTGAATTACAAAAGATGCAATGGAGTCCTGTGAAGCTATGGAAAAGACTGAAGAAGAGCTCTATGAAATGGTAAGGAATGTACTGCTAAATAATATACTGTATAAAAATATACAGGTTATAAATGCTAAACATTTTTTAAAATAAAAAACTGTTTATATATGCCTACTTTTGTGTAAGAAATAAAAGGAGGAAATAAGAACATACTCATGTATCCACTTATCTAATGTAAAAAGAAATAGAATGAATAAACCAGAAAATAGTATGGTTAATTAATGACAAGAGTGATGTGCATGGGATGCAATCGGTTGGTGGTAGAGTGGCAAGTTTTATCATGTACCTTTTTTATAGATTTTATGTTGGGAACCATGGGACAGTCCACATACTTTAAAGAAGATAAGAAAATCAACAAGATGAGGAAATAAATAATCTCTTCCCCCTCCAAATAATCCAGAATGAAATGCAAACAAAAACATGCGGACCTGAACAGACTTTAAATTGATAATGTAACCATAGTGAAATGGGAGGGGAAAAAAAGACAAAATAATTTTTGAAATCACTCATTTTAAGTATATATACTCAATCTAAAAGTGGAGAACAATGTAAACATGTACTGAACTCTAGGTAGAATATGTATTTCCTTAATGGTATGGGTTAATAATTTTGAAAGTACATTTTATGTATAATTTGTAAAAGCAAATGAATTGAATATATTGAGGATAATAGGAGCCAGGTTTCTCTTTACTGGTGAAGGGAGTTACTAATATTAAAAAGGAAGTGTCCTGAATCAACGTTGGGGTGTTGAATTGGGATTGGAGAGATCAGTATGAGTTCACGGTTTATGGTTTTAAGAGATGATGATGATGACGGTAGACAGACTAATAGATGTATATACCTTCCAGCTGTCTTCTGAATCTGCCTAGAACCCAAAGTACCATAGTAGCAATGAGTACACAGTCTGCAAATATCAGTTTCTAAATGTCATTTCTTACAAAATAGAATGAGGGCCCTTAAAAAATTGTTGATTCCAGAATTGAGGCAGGAAAATATAAACATTTAGAGGGAAGTTGGAAAGAACAACAGTCACTTAAATACACTATGAATTATCACAAAATAAATAATAAAGCAGACATTAGAAGATGATGTTTGGGCCGGGCGCGGTGGCTCAAGCCTGTAATCCCAGCACTTTGGGAGGCCGAGACGGGCGGATCACGAGGTCAGGAGATCGAGACCATCCTGGCTAACACGGTGAAACCCCGTCTCTATTAAAAAAATACAAAAAACTAGCCGGGCGAGGTGGCGGGCGCCTGTAGTCCCAGCTACTCGGGAGGCTGAGACAGGAGAATGGCGTGAACCCGGGAGGCGGAGCTTGCAGTGAGCTGAGATCCGGCCACAGCACTCCAGCCTGGGTGACAGAGCGAGACTCCGTCTCAAAAAAAAAAAAAAAGAAGATGACGTTTGAATTAGTAATTTAGAAAAGAATACAACACATATCCTAAAATAACATTTTTGAAAAGACAATCTACAAGAGAAAATAAGATAATGGGGGGGGGCGGAGCAAGATGGCCGAATAGGAACAGCTCCAGTCTCCAACTCCCAGCGCGAGCGACACAGAAGACCGGTGATTTCTGCATTTTCAACTGAGGTACTGGGGTCATCTCACTAGGGAGTGCCGGACAATCGGTGCTGGTCAGCTGCTGCAGCCTGACCAGCGAGAGCTGAAGCAGGG